>NC_138768.1:577280864-577398364 GCF_965119305.1 Pelophylax lessonae | reverse complement strand
CCCTTCAGAAATTTTTGTTTGGAAAGTCTGTATCAGATGTTGAAAGTCGTGTACACACTATGCGAAAATAGAACGATTCTTCCTCGTACGGAATTTTCCTTCTGATTTTCTCACAGTGTGTACCCAGCTTTAGGGGCGCATTCAAACCAGCAGGTGCACGTTAAGGTGAGCAGCCCAAAGCAATAGGAAATAAGGCAAACTGCCTTGGCCAGGTTATGGGACTTCCCAACGAGGCTAGAGTGAACGAGAACAGTAGCAACAACAGTAGTAGAGGAAGTTTCAGCGCTCTTAGCCATTAGAGGATATATTGGTTTGGATAGTGCCATTCCTTTAAAACTATGAGCATGCTGACCGCAGTGGAAAACACAGATGACTCATTAATGAATTGCTACTCCACCATCATCCAGTCAGTAAGCTAGGAGTAAGTTCCTGACCACACAATACTAGCCAAAAAGGATTATAAATCCCTGCGTCAGGTAAAGCTGAGGACATCTTCATAACTTTGTGTATTTAGTGGTTTCTTTGTAATTCAGCTTTAAGTTTCCTCTTCTAGTTTCACCAATAAAAAGCCCAGATTACCTCCTTACCTGCCCTGTGAAAAGCTGATTTCTCTCTTTCTTGTCTTGCACCATGCACATCATACAGAATAAATCTCTCCACTCCAATTACCTTCTTATGAGCCCTATGCCACCCTGATCTCAGAATGGTCACATGAGAACTATCAACTACGTCACCAGGTCTAGGTGTAGAAATCCCTTGCAGCAGTATGCCAGAGAAGTGGACCGGTGGCAGATCCAGCTGGGTAATGTCTATGAAGTCTCAGATGTTACAAAGATCTTTTCCTGCACCAGCCATGCTAAAAAGGCAATGTTGTAAGCCAATGAGGTGGCCATAGTGATAAAGGGGGGATTTTGGGTCGACTTTCAAATAAAACAACATAGTTATTTTAGCATTTATGGTTCATTTTTCAAATTAAGTGGCACCTTAGAAACAGCAATTTAATTATAATTAGATTTTTAGTTTAGTCCTTTCCAGCCCAACTGAACTCTTTGTATTACTGTAAGGCATTTAGGCTGCATATACAGTAATAAATACAGTGCTCTATTGGGTTTAGATGCTAAGTGCTGCAGCAAGGGTTAAAATAACCTGTGATATCACATTGGGGAGTCAGACCACTGCTCTCCAACACAACCCAGTGGCCAATGTGTTCTGTATTCCAAGAAATCTGTGCTCATTTAACCTCTTGCTGACCATGTTAATGCATATGTGCGGCGGCAGAACAGGTTGGCCTCAACACCCAGTCACCGCACATATACTTCCATTGGGATCCAAAGTTGTGTACTGGTAATGCACTTACAGTACAATGGCCAAGCTGTAACCAACTTCTATTGGTCTCTGCCTATGATTGAGGGACAGCTGATCATGAGACCTCTGTGAGAGCTACTTACAGAGATCATGCTATTGGAATACCACCTCTGCCTCATGGAAATAGGACAGACATACTTAAAGGGCCATAGGGAGGTGTCAGGAAGGGGTTTGAGAGCTCCAATGCAGCTGTTAATCAACACTTCCAGGTTTATCAGATGGCTGGTCCCTTGCTTGGTGCTGTGGGTCCTTCCAGTTGTGCTCTGCTACTGGTGATGCAGTGCCCAGCTAGAGGAAGCATAGTGCCCAGTAACAAACAAAGCAATGACAACTGTGTCAGATTGCAGCAGCAGCACCCTGTGATCTCCAAGAGGGGATTTAGCACACCATTTGTTCTTTATAGGTAAGCTTGGTTTTATTTTTCCCTCTGGTGATAGGGTCAAACAAGAAAAAGATACAAAATAAGCGGCACAGTAGAACAGTTCTTGGACATAGCAAATCCCTGACATCACTTGGAATGAAACTGATTTAAATCTAAAAGCAGTGTACATGTGCCTTAATACATGGAGGAGAAACACTTCTTAGAAGAGAAGTACGATGTGCGAAAAAAAAATAAACATTTTATACTCACTGATGCAGCATTTGCCCCCTGCGGCCTCGAAGACTGAGAACTGAGTGATCCACAACTGCTGATCTCTCAGTTCTCAGGCTTCACTAAGCAGACTGCCCGTCATTATCCGGCTCTCTGCTCTGCCCCTTAGTGCTCACTGGAATGCCGGGCTGTGCAGGGGGCAGAAACAGCTGGCTCAGGCTCTCCGAGGCTCGCTGAGAGGCTGAGCCACCTGTCGATCCAGGCTTCTGGATGGATCCCAACTGTATAGTCGGGATCTTTTCCGAGCCTGGACCGGCTCAGTGAGGTCTGCCGACAGTGGTCTTTGGCCTGCTGTCAGCTGGAAGCGAGTCACAGCGAGTGCAGAGTGAACTGCACTTCTGTGATCCTCAGGAGAAGTATAAACAGAAAGGTTTTGGCTATACTTCTCCTTTAATATGTAAAGGAGATCATCATTTTAGTATGTAAAGCTCACAAGCCTATGAATGATGGTCAAGGACCCCAGGCCTGCTCTGACTGACTGAGTCACTCAATTCAACCAGGATACTAGAATTAAAGTGATTGTAAAGTTTTGTTTTTTTAAATAACACACATCATACTTACTTGCTCTGTGCATTGGATTGTTCTGTGCTCAGGCAAGGTTTGAAAGCACACTGAAGCAAACTGCACCAGACCACAAGTGACCCATGCTCGGGACCACCTCTTCCAAGTGGCCCCCGGTATGGTACACTAAAATATTCTTGGGCATGGTTTGGAGCACTCAGAGCCGGTTCACACTTCTGCGTGTGCCGGGTTCGCATGTCATGTCGGAGCGCACTGCTCCGACATGACATGCGATCAGCTGTGCGGTGCGAGTTTAGCCATACAGTTTGTATGGCTAAATTCGCACCGCACCCGCAGCAAAGACGCACAGGAGGCATTTTTGCTGCCGCATCAGGATCGGATCGCACAGCGGTTCACACTTGTGCGATCCGATCCTGTGCGAACTGCACGATCGCACTGCGATATGCGATCAAACTGGGGGTGTCGTTAAGATTACATTGACACCCCCAGCGGATCGCATATGGCAGTGTGAACTGCCGGGGGTGCGTGTGCGATGCGGGAACAGGCTGCGAATTCGCAGCCTTCCCGCATCGCAATAGTGTGAACCAAGCCTCACACTACACAAACAAACTGGACCAAAAAGATGAACTATGGCTAGACTTGGTTAAAACAGCCAGTGTAAGATGCATCCTAATTCTTTAAGATTTAGTATCATTCTGTATTTCCCCAAATGTTTCTGGACCAAACATAAAAAATAAAGAGTTGGTCCTATGGGACCACCACAATAACTTTCTCTTCTAATAAATGAGAAACAATGTCTGTCACAGCCTTGAATTTCTATTGGTCTCTTGGCAGTTTTTTTGACATAGGAACAATGGGAAGCATCTGAAAACTCCAGTCTGCATCCTTCTTTATGATCTGGGGAACAAAAATGGGCTGCTCAAGATAATTTCCCATTTTGAATTTAGAAACAAACCGCCTTTTTTAGGAGGTTGAGAAGCTGAATAAAATGCCGCCTTTCCCTCTTTTATAAAAGGACTACGTCTTTAGTTTATTGCCCTATGTTGGTACCATATTTAGACTGGTTGTGTTGCCCACAAAAAGGCTTTTTGTAACAGAACCTTTTGTGCTTCTCCTTCTGAGAATAATCGTGTTTAGACCTGTACCAAAAATCAGAATACCTTCAAAAGGGATACCACAAAGCTTACTTTTTAAAGTCAGATCTATATTCCAGTCCTTCAGCCAAGTGGCTCCCCTGGCCGAATTTATGAGAGCTGTAGCTTTGGCTGTAGGCTTAATGGACTCTACTGCAGCATCTGCCAAAAAAGCAGATACAAATGGATTTCTGGATCTGCTCAGTAGGGCGAGGAGCTCAACTATCTTACCCACACATCCAGGTTCCTAGCCACACATAGTGGAAGCCAGGTCTGAGGCCAAAGAAAGGGCAGATGTGTCCCGTGCTTTCTTTAATCATTATTATACTTTCGTGTCCATCTGATCTTTAATAAGACCTAAATCTTTAGGGCCCATTCACACCAGATGCAGTGGAATGCATTTTTGACTGCATTCAAACAGCATAGATGGTAAAAAAAAATATAGGTTATCCTATGGGCATAGTTCACACTACTGCTGTGCCGTGCAAAAAGTACAGCACGCTGCAGTTTCTTCTGCACTGTAAATGCAACTCACACAATTGCATGTAAAATGCACAAACATACACCCAAGACAGAAGTGATAAATCAGTATCTAGATACCTGAGACAATGCTGCATCCAGTCGTGGGCACTTAAATAGCACCTGCTCCTGGGATTTGAAGGGCAAATGCCGCTTCCAATATCTGGACATAGAGAGCTTTTTCTCAGGACATTTCCATTCCTTAAAGATCATTTCCCTAAGGGGCTAATGGAAGAGAAAGAACCTACTCCTTTGTTCTGTTAAGCCTCTATACAAGGGGTCTTCGAAGATGGAACTGGCTGAAAATTGTCAGTCTGCTCGAAGGTATATATGGCTTTGGAGCAGCTCATTAATATCATCCACTATAAACCGACATTTTGTAGCACTAATGACCTCTGTAACATCTAAATTCTCAATAGAAGAGGCCTATTCTTCCAATGAGGGGGGGGGGGGGGGGGATTCCTAACATCCTCTAGATCTGAGGAACTACCTGGGTATCTGGACCTTACAAGACTACCGGAACATCCATACCCTTAGAGTGAAAACTAGCATAAGGTTAGAATGCCCCAGGTCTGTTATAATTTATCTTAGTGTGCGAAAAGTAGACACCAATCACTTGGATTGCATTAAGTCTTTCACAATGGAAGCAGGTTCTGGCCCTGCGAAAAACATAATACACTTTTTACACAAAGATTTGGTGTAGGAATCTGGGAGCTTGTTACTACAATTGCCACGTTTCCTTCCGAGTTTTATGGGTTTATCTTCACTACCAAGCTGAAGGAAACCAAAAAAGCTACCTAAGCACAAAGCAAAAAAGAATATTACTTCTCCAAAGTATTTCTGTAACCCATTCACACTTATAACTAAACTTGAAATGTGAAGTCTTAAGAGTTCAAGTGGAGGATACCTTTGCCTGCAAGAAGGCAGTGCTCCCTTTACAATGTGATGTTCCCCCATTATCCATGGTGAGACAATGCAAAAGGTGACCTCGTCTGTCGCAAGCACGGCTGACATTAAGGCCAACTAACCATACAAAGGCTGATATTGTTTTTTAAAATATCACTGCAGAACTCTGATGCAGGAAAATCGCTGTGAGGCTGGTGAACCCTTCCCAGGCCCAGCAGCCTTTGATCTCTGCAGTGTTCTTGGCAGCTCTCTTAAAGGTTGGGTATGCATCGGGCTCGTTTTTTTGTGCTACAGATGTCCACCATTATATGCTATGCCTAGGCCTTATAGTAGGCTTAACAGAGCAAAAACACTGCTGGACTGTTGGCAGGGTGAAGAAGATTTCCCCTGCACCTAAAGTCAGCATCAAAATCTAAGTGCTTTATTCAAATTATCATTAGGAATTAACATATTTAACACAGGCACCCTATATTGGCAACATTTTGAAAATAGTTTCCAGAAATACTGTTACGGAGCTGGAACCCTTTAATATACCTAATGGTATTTAAATTCTAAAAATCATTATGGCCTGTTTGAATGAATGCAAGGGAGCATTAAAAAATTGGGATTTAGGGATCAGTTCATTAACCTTAAAATATGGGAAAAAATGTTTTCAAAATCAGTAAAGCGCCTGAAAATCATTTGACAGCTATGGTAGCCAAACTATGAGCCAACTAGAAATTTGTTAGCCATGTGTAAACAGCTAGATTATGGCTTGACCAACCAGTCTGCTGCAGAGGCTCCTTGGAAATGTAAATCTTTCCCCGTGAGAAAACCAACTCCTCATCCAAGCCCTCTGGTCAGCCTTGAGCTCAGGTTTCCATGTTAATGTGTCCCAGCAGATTATTCTTTTTAAAAGCAGAACATCAGACCTATGAAAGATTTAAAATTGCCTTTATCTGCAAGAGTGCACAACACCATACATACATCCTTTCTATCCTCCCCCACTTGGCAATGCCTGTAAGCTTCTGTTCATATACAAATAGCATCCTTGTACCTTTATTTGCTTTAATGGCTTTATATTAGTACATTGTATTATTATTTTCATTTACTTCTCTTTTCATGGACATACACAAATTATTTGTGGTTTTCTGTGGCTACGCCTTCCTGATGATACTATGATACAATGATGAATGATACATACATTAGGTATGTTCATAGGCCCAAGCTTTCAAAGATCATTGCTGTGTCAACTAGATCCCCCTCCTCCCCAGCATCAGCTAAGTCCTTTCAGTTGGGAGCTAGCAATTAAGCAATGCACAAGGCTTCCTGCACTTTCAGCCTATTCCTTATTAAAAAAAATTTCCTCCAAAAGTTTCATTGGGTTTTCCAGGTTTTGTTTTAGGCCTGGTTCACAGCTATGCGTTTTCAGTTTTGCAGAAATGCACTACATTCCTTTAACATAGTAGTTTCCTATGGGTCACGTTTACATCTCTGCGTTTTCCACTGGTGCATTTTTTTGGACCAGTACACACCATAGAAACACAGGCCAGATGTGTTTTTGATGCTCTAGGCTGGGTTCATACTGGTATGATGTTAGACATTGCATATGATTCACACCATACTGCTGTGCAGATCACATGCGATGTCTGTGCGATGCAAATTCAGCCATATAGATTATATGGCTAAACTCGCATTGCATTCGCACCAAAATGGCGCAGGACCCTTTTTTTGGTCTGCACTGGAATCGGATCGCAGGGGCGTTCACACCGCTGCTATCTGATTCCTGCACCGTTTGGCAGCAAGCACTGGGATCTGAAACCGATCTGGGGGTGTCATTAACTTTGCATTGACACCCCCAGCGGTTCGCAGATGTCATTGTGAACTGCCGGCAGGTGACATGCGATGTGGGAACCCGCACTGGGATCATGCTGGTTCTCGCATCGCATATACAGGCATACCCCGTTTTACATACACTCACTTTACGTACACTCGCGAGTACGGACATACCCGAGAGTGTACGTAAAGTGCCTCGCAAGTATGGACATTCCCGCACAGCGCAGCCGCAGTATAGCCTGGAAGAGGCGGAGCTGCCGTCCGGAGTTGTGAGGCCGCTAGTGAAGTCTAAAGATGTGCATATCCCCCTACTTAACTACACTATGGAGATTTCTTTTTCAATTACATGCATACTATACTCGGCAGGAATATCCATCACCTCCTTATATGCTCGGATATCATTAGATGCCTATCTCTCTATTTGTTCTGGTGACTGGGTTCACTATTGTTTGGAATTCAGCACCAGCACTTTTCTATGAACTAATCCTTCAACACAGTTTTCCAGTTGAAATGTTAAGGACTATCATTTCACTCAGCACTTTATTTGACGTGTTAAGTTGCTAATGCATTTATTCATTTCTGTCAGCATTGTGTTGCACATTCTATAGATATTGGAGGGATACCTTTGTACCTATAGCCAGAGGATATATGTATAATCTTTTTTACTATGTTTATTTTAGTTATCAATGCATTATTTATATAAGTTGTGCATGTAAATGGGACTACTGGAATGCAGTACATGCATTGAGAAGTGAAAAAATGTATTGCTTCACTTTAAGTACATTTTCGTTTTACATACATGCTCTGGTCCCATTGTGTACGTAAAAGTGGGGTATGCCTGTAAAGTTGTAGAAATCATCATGTACAGAAAAGTGCAGCATTAAAAATGTAGCAGAGGCAAGTACATAGTAACAAGTCTGCCAAATGTGGAGGTAACATATCAAATTACTAAACAAGTTGTAAAAAAGGTAAAAATAAGTGCACATTTCCATCATCAGTATGATTCGGAAGATTGGCCAATGGGGTCAAATGCTGCCAGGGAAGGCACTCGTCCCAGTAATGGTAGGGGAAAGAGGAGAATGCTGTGAAGGTGAGGAAAAGAGAAATGGACAATAACCGGCAGAAGAAAAGAGGAGAAGGACAACTTGCATACAGTAGAGAAGAGAGAAAAAAGAATAGAAAGAAGATTTGCCTGGGGGTGGGGAAGATTCCTGTGCAGTCCAGCCCATTACACGGCACAAAAATGGCCTGTTCAAACACTTATATTGAAAAAAACGGTCCACAGAATACAGATGAGCCTCTCGTGAACCATGGTCCTCATAAACCACTGCTTAACCTCAGCGAAATTAGTAAATGACTGGCCCAGGCCTTAGCCAATGTCTGCTGGGCTGCCAGGAATACAAACACCGCCAGCTTCCTCTGGACTTTATGGCCCGTACACCCGATCCGAAAATCGGACGAAAAATAACGCTTGTGAAAGGATCGGACGATAATCTGATCGTTAGTACACAGCTTACGAGAGGCGATCACGACAGTTCGCCCGATATTATCCGGTCGTGCAAGCATAAAAATTTTGATCGTATTATAACACATCGTACGATAATCGTATTATCAGTATGTTGTTCGTCCGAAAAAAATGGTGAGCAGTAGACAGTGCATGAGCAGTAGACATCATTTTCCCCTCATACGCTACAGCGTGGTTACGCATACCGGAAGCTTTTGAATCATCGTCCGAGAAAATTCGTATCGTAAGTAACCTCTCCCATTTGCGAATATAATTGAGAGTTCCTAGCAACCAAACAAAAACGGACGGAGAGTCGTCCGATTTTCGGATCGTGTGTGCTGGGCATTAGTCCGGGATGGGATTGGCTTATGCAGCAAGGCTTCCCAGGGGGTCGAGGGCCAAAGAGACATTTAGGACTGATCTAATCAATGAAAAAATCTGAGTCCAAAATCGTAAAGGCATCAGACAAGGCTACCAGATGTGGAAAAGGGTGCTCGGTTACCTGCACCCTCAAAAGCACAAGGAGGATTACGGAGGGGACAAATTTGGCTACCCACACTGTGGTCATATACCAGCGAGAGAGTAAACTGTAGGCATTCTCTTTTTTTTTTCCATAAAGGCACTTTTATTAAATTTAAGTGTAATTAGAGCATACATTTTGCATTAATAGATTGCGTTAAAGAATGAGAGATAAAAAAAAGGTAAAAAAAAAAACAGTACAACAAAACCAAACAACAGGTATTATTGCGACAATCATGCAAAAAAAAAAAAAAAAAAAAACACAGGGAGTATGAACTTCTTGTATTCGGGTTGAAGGAATTCAGGTACTGGGATAAGGCAAAGCTTAACAGGCTATGTAAGTGGAGCTTAAATGTCATCAGATTTGGCGTCACAGAGTGTGTAGATCTTTAGTTATCGGTCTGGTAGCCTGATAGTAGGACAGTGTTGGGATAACCAGAGTAAGTCAGTTATTGGTCACTATCGGTTACAGGGATAACGAGGACAGTGAATGATTATTGGGAAGTGACTTCATCTACACAGTAGAGATGGAAGGCGAGAAACGTCCCATTGTGTCAGGAGTCTCGTAGATATTTGGTATGGAAAACCATTTTGAGGACTTTTAAATTGCCTTCTCTTTGCACTGTGGTGTCTGCATTGGGCAACACTCCCTAAGGGGCTGGTTTGAATGAAGCAAAAACAATAATAGCAAAAGCAAGCAATATAAAATACAAATAAATCATTAATATGAACGAAAACTTGTTTATTAGACACTTCAAGGGCACAGCTGAATGGTTTTGTAGGACACGTAAAAGGCATTGATGATTCAGCAGTAATTTAATACCATAGTATGGAATTCCAGTGACAGTGATGCAACAACTCCGGTCATGATACAGCAAGAAGGCAAGCCTCTATGCAGGTCACTCATTTCACTTTAATGTGTAACATTGCTGGAGGAACAAAGTCTTAAGAAGAAGTTAAAGGGAATATTTGGTCAGTATAATCCTGATGCAAATGACTGCATGAAATTTGGATAATCCCGCAAGGCCTCTGCTCTTTCCTTGACAATTTTTCTCCCCAAAACTCACCGACACTTTGAAAGATTGCATTGATTAAGCTAGATTTACATTAGTGCATCAGAAAAAGTTTGTCTTTAGGTGTATATATTTAACCCATTCCTATCCCCTCCAGACAGTCCTTTAACTAGGTCCCAATGCAGGGAGGCTGGGTGGGCTTCCCCATCACGTGATCAGTGTGATTGCCCGTCACAGTGGAGTTGATTTACTAAAACAGTGGAGTGCAAAATTGGGGCAGCTCTGCATAGAAACCAATCAGCTTGCACTTTTTTGTTTCGTCAAAGCTCTTAATTGAAGAAGCTGAAGATAGAAGCTAATTGGCTACCATGCACAGATACACCAGATTTTTTGCACACACCAATTTTAGTAAATTAACCCCAGTGTTTGCATAAGTAGCTGGCCACCAATAACAAATAGAGACTATGAGCTGTCTGTGACGGCTTTGTCACTGTGCTGGTAATGAGCAGTAAGCACATTTAAAGCACAGAAACCTTGGCCACCATGAACGCATACATGTGGTATGTTTGTGTTAGGGCCAGTTCAAACCATTTATCACACAGGAAATGCACTGGGCAGTTCTTTGCATTTCACATGCGATATGGGTGCAGTGTGATTTCAGCCTATTCATTTGATTGGGCTGAAATGATGCCAGACAGCAGCAAAAGTAGTACATGCACTATTTTACAAAACACAGTAACTGGACTGCAGGGTACTGACCTGTGTTTGGGGTGTCAATAGCATTGGACTGACACCTGCTGCAGATCGCAAGTTCAGGTTTCCCGCACAACATGGTGGTGGTGTGTACTGCACCTTAAGGCCCACCTTCCCTGCCACCGTACATATGCGTTATGTGGTCGACAAGAGGTTAATGCAGGCCCTACAGTGTTTTACTACACTCTCGTACATTTTAGCGTTTATTTCAAAATGCAGTATAATGCATCAAAAGTCATGCATTAAAAATGTGCATGTGCAAGCAACACCTATGAATACCACGATAGAGGATAGATAGAAGATTCTAGGACAATATTTCCCCCCCCCCCCCCACCGGGACAACATCCCCTGGACTATATATCCCCCCGGAACAACATCCCCCCCGGACAATATCCCCCCCCTGGACAATACCCCCCCTCTAACCCTAACCCTATGTCCAGGGGGATGTTTTCGGGGGGGATATTGCCCGGGGGATGTTGTCCCGGGGGGATATTATCCAGGATGATGTTGTCCCAGGGGTTATTATCCGGGGGGGGATGTTGTCCCGGGGGATAATGTCTGGGGGGATATTGTCCTGATACCAGATAGAGAGATAGAGCGAGAGATATCACCCCCAAACTAGAAGAACGTGGCCATATATATTGCACACACATTTAATGTCAGTACAAGAAAAAAGTTTAAAAAAATCTGACACTCCTTCTCAATCATTTCAAAATATATATTAAGGAGGCAATAAGATACAGCAAAGCTGTTTTTTTCTCCCTGCCATGAATTCCAACACTGAAGGTAAGAAAGGCCAGTAAAAGATATGCTTTTTTATGGACCCACTGGATTGCAGAGAGTGGGGAAGTTAATAGCCCTGAGGTCAAGAGATTATCTACTCAGCAAATAACTGAAAGCACAGGATGTGATGGCTTTCCAACAGTCACATGGCAGCTAGCAACAGCAAAATGTCATGTACATCTTGATGGTGGAAAAAAAAAAAAAATACAGGGAATATTGCCTATTATTAGCAATTAGAAACAAGGGGTTGCAACATGCTCCCTTATGACATATTTGATTGGCTTTTTTGCTAAGAAAAAAACTGATGGAAACAAATTCATATTATATCAGTTTGCACATCAGTCTTCAGATAACATCAGTTTTCACTTCAGTTAAGTTCAGTTCAGGTTACATCAGTTCAGTTTATGGCCCCTTTCACACGGGGCAGAATCCGTCCAAGTGGAGATCCACCTGCTCAGCAGGGGATTTCTTCGCTGATCCCCGCTGAGCAGGCGGATGACAGGTCCGTATCCGCTCTTCATTTAGGACTATGGGTCCTTTCACACGGGCGTTCTGCCCGACGGACTCCGCTTTGCTCAGTGGCGGATCCATCCGCTGAAGCCCGCTGAGCAGGCAGATGACAGGTCCGTCTCCGCTCACTGTGCAGAGATGGACCTGTCAGAGCCCCGCTCTCCTCTATGGGGAAATCGGATGAAAATGGACCGCCTGTCCGCTTTCATCCAATCCACCAAACGGATGGCAAAAAGGGTCACCATCCGTCTGGATTTCACGGACAGGATCGGATAGCAGCAGGTGTCCGCGGACATGTCACCGCCGACATCTGCTACCCCATAGGGGTGAATGGAGCTCTTTTTGATCAGGTCTGCCTGAAAAACTGACAGGCGGACCTGATCGGAAAGCCTGTGTGAAAGGGGCCTATATCTTACTTTCATTTTAACTTCCTGGAGGTTCAGGGTCAGGATTTCCTAGCTCTAGTCCAGGGGTGGGGAACCTACGTCCCGGGGGTCGTATTATGCGGCCCTTGAAGTCATTTGGTCCGGCCCCCCGTGCAGCTAAGTCTGTGACTCTCAGCTGATCTGTCAGAACAGCGCCAATGCTTCCTGTATAGTTCTATCAAATGCACTCCGCCTGTGACCAATACAGGAAACATCGCCTCTTCCTCCAGCGCGGCGCCGCTACTAGCCAGCATTTACCGCCAGCAGCACACACAGCAGTACCAGCCAGAGCCAGCCATACCAGCCAGAGCCAGCAGTACAAGCCAGAGCCAGCAGTACCCACAGCAGTATAAGCCAGAGCCAGCAGTACCCACAGCAGTATAAGCCAGAGCCAGCAGTACCAGCCAGAGCCAGCAGTACCCACAGCAGAACCAGCAGTACCAGCCAGAGCCAGTAGTACCCACAGCAGTACCAGCCAGAGTCAGCAGTACCCACAACAGTACCAGCCTGAGCCAGCAGTACCTACAGCACAGTACCAGCCTGAATCAGCAATACCTACAGCAGTACCAGCCTGAGCTAGCAGTACCCACAGCATAGTACAAGCCAGCAGTACCAGCCTGAGCCAGCAGTACCCACAGCAGTACCAGCCCAGCTGTACCCACCAGCAGTACCAGCCAGCTATACTCACCAGCAGTACCCGCCAGCAGTTCTTTTCAAAACTTACCATCACAAAATCGACTGCGCTCCAGACTGACTGACGCAAACCTGGAAAACCAGTTGCGAGTAGCAACATCATCAATACCAGCTAACATCACACACCTCACCAAAGAGAAGCAGTTGCAGCCATCACATTAGGGGTGAGTTAATAAAATTTTTGACCAAATATAAACGGCCCCCGAATGGTTTTATAAATACCCAAATGGCCCTTGGCAGAAAAAAGGTTCCCCACCCCTGCTCTAGTCGAAGCCGGCTTGGTTGCAAATTAGTGGAAAGTCAAAAATGTGCACTGGGGGTTTGGAAAAGCCAGGATTCCAAGGGTTGTTTTTATTTTGGGTGGGAGAGGTATTAAGACTGTAAGAACTATAATTATATTATTAAGAATATACCACTATATAAAATATTGAGACGTAGGACATTGGGGCATATCCACTTGATATTAGGAGGAAGATTTGTCCCCCCTACCATCATTCTAGTTTCTGTGCAAAACACATACTCACCAGCCCACCGAACCCAGCTTTGTCCCCCTGTGATTCACTTTTAAGGTGACCTAGCCCTGACTTTTATCAGAATAAAGATGTACCTGGCCCTCCTAGGAGTGGTGTGGTGCTTAATTTCACTTTTTGTTACATTACACTACAAGCTAAAGAGACTGTGTAGATTATTTGGTGTATACAATCTGCCTGCCCTCAAACTAGATCATTTACAGGTCCGATCAGTAAAATATTCTTCCAGCAGAGAATCGAATCACGTTTGTCCAATCACTCAGATCCTTCACATCCCAGCCCCCCTCCTCACATCACAATCCTGTTCTTACATCAGTGTCCTCAGTCCACCTTGCATATCACAATCCTCCCCCTTTCCATCACAGTCCTCTACTTCATAGCAGCATCCTCAGTAGGCACATTCACAATTGTGTTCTGAACCCCTTTCACATTACATCCCCCCCCCTTCATTCACAGCAGTGTCCTTCGCCCCTCTCAAACCCCCCCCCCCCCCCCCAGTAGTGTCCTCTGCCCCTTTCATATCACAGTAGCATTGGACAGAGGGCGCGAGCAAAAGCTGCCAAGAGTTAACTTTGCATATTAACAAGCTGGTGACTGGTTGCTAGGACTGCTCTGTGTCCTAGCAACCAATCACCTGCTGGTTAATCTGGAAAGTTATTTCGGAAGCTTTTGCTCCCACCCGTCATCCACTGCTACTGTGCCTCTTGCTCTCTATCTTTCCTGCCTCCCGCTCTTGCTGTGATCATGACAGCAGCAAAGGCTGGGAGACAGAACTGGCTCCTAAATGGGACGACCATGGGTCCGGATGGGACAGCGTACTTGTACAGAACAATTGGGAAAAATTGTTATCTCACTGGTATTGCTATCGTAAAAGAGAACTATGGCCAAAGTGTTTGGCCCACTTTTGGCTGATTCTGGGTCACAGGAGTACACTTACATTTGCACTCCTGTGACCTGGAATCAGCCGAAAGTGGGACAAACACTTTGGCCATAGTTCTCTTTTACGATAGCAATACCAGTGAGATAACCCAATTTTTCCCAATTGTTCTGTATAGTTTCTCTGTGTGGAGGCAGCCATCTTGGTAGAGGAGGGGTTTGCTTATGTTAGGGCCTTCTGTCAGCAGAAAAGCAGTAAAAAAAAACAGATCACCCTCCAAAGACCATCAGTAAGAGGCAGCGGCATCTTGGTTCTTACTCTGCAGATATAGAGCAGTGAGGCTATAGGCACCCTCACTTACTAGGAAAAGCATGGCTATTATTCAGGAGGAATTCAAGACAAAAAATATTTATTCAGGGTACAACTTAGGCTTCCTTAAGTATAACTGATGGCAAAAAACATTTATATTCATTTTGGATACAGTAATATATGCAAATGTAAACTCCTGTCAGCCTTTTGTTTTGTTTTTTGCCATCTGTGTCCCATTGGGGAAATTTCCCATTGTCAAAACAAGAAGTGGGAGGAAATCCCTCCAATGTGGGGGAATCCCTGGTTATAACTAGAGTCACCAGAACTTGGGTCCCCGTTGGGAGATTTCTCCCTTATTTCTGTTCTAGTGCCAACACAAAATTTGTGATATTCTTTAACTTTCGATATTAACAGTAAACAGGACAAAACGGAGAGGGTAAATCTCCACAGGCAGCAATAAAAACTGTTCTAATCCCTCTCCACTCTATCCAAACCTAAAAAATGTTATGCACTTCATTATACTTTAAAATGGGTTGTAATATCAGTGTGTTTTTTTTAATCTTAATGCATTCCATCGTTAAGATTAAAAGCCTTCTGTGTGCAGCAGCCTTCCTAATTCTTACCTGAGCCCCCTGTCCATACGGCGATGTCCACGAGTGCCTCCGCCATCTGCGACTCTCTCTTTCCTGATTGGCTGAGACACAGCAGCAGTGCCATTGGCTCCTGCCAATCAGACTCAGTTAGCCAATCAGGAGAGAAAGGGGGCAGGGTCGAACGGCAGCTCCGTGTCTGAATGTATACACAGAGCTGCAGCTCAGCACCGGTGGCCCCATAGCAAGATGCTTGCTGTAGGGGCCCCCAACAGGAGGGCGAGGCCAGGAGCTCCAGCCAGGGACCTGAAAAGAGGAGGATCCAGGCTGCCCTGTGCAAAACCAACTGCACAGAGGAGGTAAGTATAACATTCTTGTTATTTTGATAAAAAAAAAAAAAAAAAAACACACGAGACTTTACAAATCACTAACTTTTCTCAATGTTCCCTATAGTAAATCTTCACTTTTTAAATTTAAAATGAGGCAAATTTGTTAAAAGAGCCCTTACACTTCAGCGCCCCTTTTATTATAGTAAACCTGTCATCAAAGAACAAATGGGTTGCCATTGCTAAGCTCTTTAGAATGATAGTTGCCCGGCTGTCATAATGAGTGAGTCACAGGCGCTACACAAGTATAAACATCTGTAAAGCCCCTTGCCGGTTCACATATATGCGATGTGGGAACCCTGCGAAACCACTGCGGTTCCGCATCGCATTCAAATCGCACTGCCATATGCGAATCGCTGGGGGGGTGTCAATACTAAGTTAACGACACCCTCAGATCAGTTTGCATATCACAGTGCGAACTGTCAGTTTAGACATGATGGTGTGAACACCCATGCAATCTGATTCTGCTGTGGACCCAAAAAAGGATCCTGTGCGTGTTGCGTCTGAATATGATGCGAATTTGGCCATACAATCTGTATGGCTGAATTTGCATCGCACAGACATCACATGTGATTTGTAGAGCAGTGAGCTCCGAACCACATGCGATGTCTGTCATCGATATAGTGTGAGCCGGGACTGAAAATCAGAGGGCCTATTCTGCATACAGTGGTCATAACAAAAGTATTGAGACCAGAGGGTCAACCAGGTAACAGGCATTTCCATAAACAGAGATCAGCAATGGTAGCATCCACATTTCTCTTATAATAGCACACCTCCCAACTTTTTGAGATGGGAACGAGGGACACCTATTAGCAAAAGTATGTAGGCATAGGACACACACCCCTGCCACGCCCTCCTTAAAGGAGAATTAAATACAAACTAAATATAAAATATATATATATTAGTTAAAGCCACAAGTATTTTTTTTCACCACTACCTTTATATTGACTTCTGAAATTTACAAATGCAGCAATTTATAAATTGAATGAAAGGTTTAGCACTGGGAAATACTTTTTGAAAGATAAAAAGTGCATTTTATATACAACTATATAGATCAGACCAAAATGAGGGACAAATGAGGAGCAAAGAGGGACAGAGGGACTGTGTTCCAAATCAGGGACAGTCCCTCCAAATCAGGGACAGTTGGGCGCTATGTAATAGGTTTCCTCAAATGCGTGAATGTAAATAGTAAATTGTTCATATAATAATACAAACATACCTGTATTTATATTCAGCGTCAGGGAAATTAGATTAAAAGGGAACCTCCCCAAATTTCCTATAATATCACTGAGTCACAGGTACTCTAGTTTTTGCACCTTGTTTAGTTTTATACTGTAGCTGTCAGAAAGGGAAGGGCGTGCTTGTCTGTAGTTTGTTTGTGAGCTCCTGGAACGATTTGAAACAGTTCCGGGATTATGACACCGTGCGTGCTAATCCAACCATGCCGTAATGTTTTTTTTCTGGTTTCTTACCATAATAAAAGCATAAAGGACTACTGCGGACGGGACATAAAAAACAAAAACCTGTAAAAATCAATGCAGAGACTGATGCCAAGAAACATGAGTAATACACAAGGGACAAAAGGCATAAGGATCGATGCCAGAAAAATAAGCAAGTCGTTAAAAAGAAAAAAAACGAGCAGATGTTCCCATTTCAGCACAAGCCGCTGCGAACACACGAACACAGACACGCAAGCACACATAAATGATCATGTTCGCTCATACAGACCCAATCTCAAATACCTATGGCTGATATAAACACCGACTGTAGAAACAAAACCCGAAGGCCTTTAAAAGGTTTATTTTATCTTGGTAAACAACAGATCCCTGGCTGACAAGTAGCATCAGGATCCCAATCCGAAGGCACAAAATCTTGTGCTTATTTTCCTTCTTTAATTCGGCAAGATTAAGACTCGAATCATCTAGAGAGCAGCTCACTGTCATGTACAATACTTACTATGTCAATTACGCGCTTCAAAGGTTCAGGTGGCCTCCGTGTAGTGCCAAAAGGGTTAAGCAGCAGATGGTTGTGCATACAGCATCAGTGTGGCACCGAGATCTCTACTACAGATACTGCTCAGTCCAGGAGCCAAGGGTGATGGACCTATCTGTCATGACTGTACTGATTCTTTTTTTCTAAATGCAATTAAAACCAGAAAGAATAACTTGTACCCGACCGTTTCTTTTATTCTACAAGCAATATCGACATAAAAAAACAATGAAAAACTTTAACCACTTCTGGACCCGAAGGATTTGCCCCCTTAATGACCAAGCCATTTTTTGCGATTCGGCACTGCATTACTTTAACAGAAAATTGCACGATCGTGCGACACTATATCTAAATAAAATTGATTTCCTTTTTTCCCACAAATAGAGCTTTCTTTTGGTGATATTTGATCACCTGTGTGATTCTTATCTTTTGCGCTATAAACAAAAAATAGCGACAATTCTGAAAAAAAAAATTTTTCACATTCTGCTATATAACATTCCCAAAAAAAAAAAAAAAAAAAAAAAAAACATTTTCATCCGTTAGGCCAACTTGTATTCTGCTACATTTTTTTTTTTTTTAACCAAAAATCGCAATAAGCATATTTTGATTGGTTTGCGCAAAAGTTATCACGTCTACTAACTAGGGGAAAGATTTATGTAATTTTTATTTATTTATCTATTTTTTTTTACTAGTAATGGCAGCGATATGGGATTTTTAGTGGGACTGCGACATTGCGGCAGACAGATCGGACCCCTTTGACACTTTTGGGGGGACCCGCGACATTACTACAGTAATCAGTGCTAAAAATATGCACTGTTACTGTAATAATGACATTGGCAGGGAAAAGGCTAACACAGTGGTGATCAAAGGGTTAAGTGTGAGCCTAGGGGGTGTTTTCTAACTGTATGGGGGAATGAGCTTGTGAAATGACCACAAAGACCTGTGATCCTATAGAAGGATCACAGGCGCTCTGTGATCATTTCAGAGAGAACAACGGTCAGCTGTGTTTACGACAGCTGACTGTCCTCTCTCAGCAGGGAGCGATCGCGGGTGCCTGGTGGCAATCCCCCTGGATCGGCATCCCCGCTGCCTAGTGGGGGGCGGCGCGCGTTCGCCCCCCAGCACCATGCACACGACCGACGAAGGGATATGTCGGTTTGCGCAGGAGAGCCAGCCTGCCACAGTAAATGTGCGGCAGGCAGTCGGGAAGCTGTTAAAGGCCAAGTTCCCTTTTTTTTTAAAAAAAAAAAACCTATGCAGTCAAGATGCACCAGGTACTAAAAAAACTGCAGCTTTGAAAAATGTTCATTTACTTTTTTGTCATACTTCTTGGCCATTTGAGGCCTTCCCAGAAGCCTGGAGAACAAACACCCAGTTTCCAAGTCGCAGGTCCCAGAACACTGAGGGGCAGGGGAGTCTTGCATGAGCAGTGGGCAGCCAACTGCCCTCAGTTATGATGCCGGTGCTGGGATCACGAAGACGAGTAAAGAATTAGCCCAGGTAAGGACACTGCTGAACCCTGGACAAATAAGCAGAAGAGTTCAGAGAGAAGGAATGCAGAAGATTGGGAGAATTGGAGGCATAGGAGAATGAGGCGGGCTCTAAAACGTAAACAGTAGTACTGTTTACATTTGTGATTGCGGTGATTGGCCACCACAAGGAACAGAGCTATTCAGATTGTTTCTGTGCACTTAGTCTGTAGCCTCCAATGACAGCTCAAAGACCGTGTACAGTGACCACCAGTACCTTATTTATGCAGGGTCTTTTATAAATCGCACTCCAAAATACAGGCCCTCCTCCTTTTTATTTTACAATAAGGTAGTAGTTAAATGGTTAAAGTGGTTTCAAACCCTTGCATATACCCAGTGAAGTGATTGGCCTCAGATGATACACAGAAATAAAAAAAAATCCTCCTACATAAGTTGTACCTGTTTATCTGCAGTGTTCTTTTCTCTACATCCGTTCAAAGTGCAGAATGTGTAAAGCTGGTCTGAAAGTTCAGAAAAATGGGGCTGAAGAGCAGAAGTTACACACTGCAGAGCTCAGTAAAGGAGAGCGGATGGGAGGTCTGTTTCTTCCCTCCATTCAAACAGCACACAGGAACATAGCTGAGGCTCTCAATCAGCTGGAGATCCCTCCCCTGTCACCATGTTTCTCTTGGTGTCAGGAAAACTTGTCAGAAGGGATACATGGTGATAGCAGAGGAACGAAACAGCAGACAGAAATGACACTTGCTCTGGATTGAGACAAGTACTGTACACACTAAAGAGGGATATGTTTTGTTCATATTTCATGTCTAGGATTTACAACCATTTTAAGGTTACATGTACATTAGCCTACGCTGACTGCCACCGCGGGAAAACGCAAAACGCAGCACACAATTTTGCAGCATTTTCCCCACAGCCAGCGGATAGACCCTTTCTATCCTTAATGCAATTCTTCCACGTTCAGGAGAAGGAGGTTGAACTTCACCTAAACATGGCAGCTCTTAAACTCTGCTAAAAAGCCAATTTGTACATGGACCCATAGGCTTTTATGGAGTGGAGTTTAGGGAGCTTTGGCAAAAAATGCCAGTGTACATAAAGCCTAAGGTTTACAGTTTTAGAATTTTTTTTTTTTATTTAATTACAATATTGTGGCAGAATGTTGTGTTTGACCAAAATTAGGTCTTTTTTAAATCAGATTTTCATTCGATCCTAAAAATCTGCAACAGTGTGCATTTACAAATGTAAATATTATTTCTTCATCTTCTGCTTATTCGGGTTCTTTAAATATTCACTGTAGGACTTGGGAAATGTTCAAACTGTGCTTTTTTTTTTCTGTGGATGAACTGCAGAAATGTGCTGGTTACCATAGGGAAGTTATATCAACAGATAGCCTCTCCTGCTGGTTTTCCATATGTGCTTTTGGTAGGGTAGTACAAATCATCAGATCATATCTATGCTGTATCCATGGCTTTCCCATCCTATTACAAAAGGAATACCTCCCATTGTGCCCAGTAGATACTTCAACCAGCATAAAACAAGATGATCTGCAGAAAAAATTCTGTAAGCGCTCATTCACCTTGGTGCTTGTGGCCTATACAGGGTGAAAAAGCCATTTGTTTGTTGTGGCTGAAGCAGCCTAGAGCTGCATGCAGGCAGACTATCCACTTAACGACTACCCTATATAGATTTATATTTATATAGACGTGATTCTTAACTTCCGCTTAGGGGGCGCGCACACCTGCCGCCAACGTGCCGATTGTGTTGTGATTAGTCGCAGCAGACGCAGATCAGCGGGTGTCGGCCAATGGATGTCCGCCAGCACCTGCTAATCGTTGAGAAGACACAGGACAGAGCTCTGCCTATGTCATCAAGGCAGAGCTCTGTTCTGACAGCGGGGACGTGATGTATTTTCGTTCCTTGCAAAGCAGGGAATAAAATCCATCACATCCCATAGTAAAAGCACCTCAAAGTACACAAAAACACTGGCTAGGCACACATTTAACCCTTTGATTGCCCTAGATGTTTAATCCCTTCCCAGCCAAGGTCATTAGTACAGTGACAGTGCATATATTTAACACTGATCACTGTATTAGTGTCACTGGTTCCCACAAAGTGTCAGTTAGCGTTCGATTGTCCGCTGCAATATCACAATCCCGCTATAAGTCACTGATCGCCGCTATTACTAGTATGAGAAAAAAAAAATTCCAGTATATATCCTATCGTTTGTAGACGCTATACCTTTTGCGTAAACCAATCAATAAATGCTTTTTGGGATTTATTTAGAAACTAGATTTTTGAATTTTTTGTTAGCAGAAAGTGTTTTTTTTTTTTTTTTTTTAATTGTTGGTCTTTGTTTATAGCGCAAAAAAAAAAAAAATGCAGAGGTGATTAAATACCACAAAAAGAAAGCTCTATTTGTGGCAAAAAAAAATGACAAATTTTATTTGGGAACAGTAGAGCTGCACGATTAATCTTTGAAAAAAATTGTGATCTCAATTCAACCCCCATTCCCCCCTCCCATCTTAAAAAACGCATGTCCTCGATTCTGTTCTCTGCTCACTCACAGCGGTCCAAAAAAAAAAAAAAAAAAAGAGAGCCTCCAGCAAATGTTTATCAACATTGTTAAGACTGCTAGATAACTATAAACACAATGCTTTACAAAGTATCAGTTCCTTCTTTTAGATCAAAGGAATTAACTTCTGTCTGTATTAGGGCTCTTTCACACGGGCGATCCGATCAGATCCGCCTGTCAGTTTTTTAGGCGGATCTGATCGGATCCTCCACGCAGCTCTATGGGGCAGCGGGTGTCAGCGGAGACACCTCCGCTGACACCCGCTGCCATCCGCATCCGATCCTGTGCGTGAAATCTGGACGGATGGAAACCCTATTTTTCCATCCGTTCAGTAATCGGAGCGGAGCGGATCTGATGAGAGCGGACAAGCGGTCCGCTCTCATCCGATCCCCCATAGAGGGCAGCGGGTGCTGAGACACCTCCCTCTCCTCTCTGCAAGCGGAGACGGAGCTGTCACCCGCCGGCTCAGCGGGGATCACGGATCGATCCCCGCTGAGCAACACGGATCCGCCTACGGAGGCGGACCGTGTGAAAGAGCCCTTAGACCCCGTTCACACTGGGACGAGCCGACTTTGCCGGGCGACCTGTGTAATCGCGGTGCCCAGCTCGCACCGCGACGTCGGAGCGGCCGGCACGGACTTCATATAATTGAAGTCAATGCAGATCGCTCCAGGTCGCCCCAAAGAAGCTCCGGACCCTTTTTCTAAGTCGGAGCGACTTGTGTTGCTCCTATTAGAACGGGTCCACAGCTTCTCTATGGCAGGCGACCTACGGCGACCTGTCAGGCGACCAGGTCGCCTGACAGGTCGCCCCAGTGTGAACCGGCTCTTATTGGGGCTTTTCCACTGCATGGAACCGAACAGTTCGGCTCGCTTTTGTGCTTTTCCACTGCTGGTACCGCATGGTACGGTGTTGGAACGGTTCGGTACGGTACAGCGGCGCTTTTCCACTACATGGAACCGAACAGTACGGCTCTCTAAAACAGTACCACCTCGATTGTGGTTCCAAGAGGTACCATACCGGTACCATATCCCACAATCCTTTGCATGAAGTCACTACTAGCCACTGATTGGTCAGAGAATTGTTGTTATCCCACCCACTTACTTTAGTACTACTTTAGTGGAAAAGCAAACCATAAATAAACCGTACAGAACCGTTCCAACACCGTACCATGCGGTACCATGGAGTGGAAAACCAAACAGGGCCAAGCAGGGCCGAGTAGAGCCAAACCGGTACTTGCAGTGGAAAAGTGCCATAAGTGCCGGTTCACATATATATGCGGTGTGGGAACCCTGCCAATCCACTGCATGTTCCCGCATCACATTCAACTCGCAGGCAGTTCATACTGCCATATGCGGGGGTATCAATACAAAGTTAACGGAACCCCCAATCAGTTTGCACATCGCAGTTCGAACTGTCAGCTCGGACATAATTTGGATCGCATAGGTCTGAACACCCAAGCGATCAGATTCTGGTGTGGACCCAAAAAATGGTCCTGTGCAAGTTGTGTCCGAATGCAATGCGAATTCAGCCATACAATTTGCATCGCACAGACATCGCATGTGATTTGCAGAGCAGTGCGCTCCGAATCACATGCGATGTCTGTCATTGCATTAATGTGAACCGACACTTAAAACGAAACCTTTTTCTGACATTTGTTGCTTACAAGTTAAAAATCAGTATTCTTGCTAGAAAATTACTTAGAATCCCCAAACATTATATATATATATATATATATATATATATATATATATATATATATATATATATATATATATATATATTTTTTAGCAGAGACCCTAGAGAATAAAATGGCAATCGTTGCAATCTTTTATTTCATACTGTATTTTCGCAGAAGTCTTTCAAACGCAGTTTTTTGGGAAAAAATACACTTTAATGAATTTTAAAAAAAAAGACAGTTAGCCCAACTTTTTTTTTTATATAATGTAAAAGATGATGTTACCCGAGAATCGTTAGAGAATCATAATCTTTATTGCATTCACACCTGAGCATATTTTTGGCGATTCTGGAGTTTTTTTCAGGCATATTTGCACCTGTATCTAGCTTCAAGAGGTTGTTTCCTGGGCTGGGCAAAGGAGAGGAGAGCATTTTTTTTTTTGTGAGTTCTTCAGGCATAAATACATGTCTTCGGTGGTCAGCAATGAAATCTTTGGGACCAAAAATGCTTGGATATGCTCATATAAAAAAATAAAAAAAAAGCCCATGTACTTTTTGTTTTAGTGTAGGACAGGGGTGTCAAACTGAATTTCATCACGGGCCACGTCAGCCCTCAAAGGGCCTCTGCAGTTGATTCTTACTGGTTTCAGTAATAACTTTAGGCCCCTTTCACACTAGCGGACCGTTCAGATCCGCCTGACAGTTTTTCAGGCGGATCTGAACGGATGCCCCATGCATCTCTATGGGGCATCGGATGTCAGCGGAGACATGTCCGCTGACATCCGATCCATCAAATCTGGACGGATGGAAACCCTATTTTCCATCCGTCCAGCGGATCGGATGAGAACGGACAGACGGTCCGTTCTCATACGATTCCCCCTTAGAGAACAGCTGGTACCTGATAGCTCTGTCTCCGCACACAGCACAGAGCTGCCATTCACCTGCTCAGCGGGAAACGGCGGATCCATCCCCCGTTGAGAAAAAACAGAGTCTGCCGACAGACTCCCCTGTGTGAAAGGGGCCTAAGGCTTAAGCTGTGAAGGGCAGGTGCAGACCGGCATGGAACCCACTCACACTGCTGAAGAGAATGGTGCAAATCCAGGAGGAGGAGGAGACAAAAGGGTGCTGCAGCTGCACAGAGAGGTGCAGGATCTGTAGCAGGTTTTCTATCCACCTCTCTGCTGCTAACCGCTAAGACGGGGGGTGCAGAAGAGCTTCTTTGCAGCTGCATGGAGAATCGCAGGATCTGGAGGAGGATTGCTGCTCTCCTCTCATGCTGATTCCTGGGGGCGAATACGAGGGTGTGCCGTAGCTGCAGGAGAGGTGCAAGGGCCACATGAAATGGTCTGGTGGGCCACTTTCGGCCCACAGGCCTTCTTATTGGCATATGTGAAGGAACATGAACAATTACAAAGATTAGGACTCTGTATAGTCACGCATAGGGAAATGAGCAGAAGAACTGTTCTGACTCAACTACAAGTTATAAACTTTGTCTCCAGCTACATATTAGGACCTTATATGACCTGGTGTTCTATTTATCCCATGCATCGATTCAGACAGTTTAACTCGATGGATAAACTCACATGTTGAAGAAGACAGACGAGGGATGCCTTTTGAATGTTCTGTTTAATGAAGGATATTCATAGGTAGACAAACATTAAAGAGGAACTACAGTCTGCTCACATCATTTGTAATAAAAAGATCTTTGCCATTATGAAGCTTCCCTCGTACCACTTTGCATATTTTATATATACTGTGATTCTGTACTAGCTAAATATGCTACAGAAATCACCCTCTACCAAGTCTGGCTGCAGCCTTTTTAGCTGTGGGCAGTTGAAGCTGCTTACTGTTTACTTCCTGGATTTACACAGACACATATATGTACATAGACAAACTCACACCACTGCTTGCCTGCACATTTCTCCTCTCTGGATGAATACTCATGTATCTTTGCAGTCTCCTGTTTTCTCCACCCCTATCCAGCCCCCTCCAGCTCTGCAGCTCTCATTGACTTTCCTATGACTCTCCCTCCCTTGCAAACAAACGCTCGCAAGAGTGAGAGGGATCGAGCTGTGTACGATGTCCTTAACCTAGGCTAATTACCAGACAAGAAAGAGGAAGTTGGCTGTATAAGGTATTTACTGACAAAAAAAAATGGTTTTACTATCCAAAGCTAAAACAAGGGCAGAGGATTTAATAGATGGAAATGTGAAAAAATGACTGAACAGTCACTTTAATGTTGTAAGTCACATGGAAAGATGGCTACACCATGACAGGAAACAGTATAATTATTTCAGAGAGAAGGAAGGTGATATAGACACATACTGTGAGAAAAAGAGCTTAGCTTGGACAGAAGAACACGGAGCAATGATAAATAGTGTAACACAACAAGAATGCTCAAGTGTGAATGGGAGCCAAGCAAAACCATTCTTGCACCAGTCACCTGGACAAAAAGAGGCAAAAAAGATGGTGCACTTGGACCATGTCGGTCTATCAATCAACCCAGGGCACTGTGCATTAAAGGGTATACACACCTGTACATTCGTTGGCATCACATTGCCTGCAGCATTTGAGTCAGGCTAGGCATTTCCCCTCACTAGATCTACTGGAGAAATACTGTCAACGCAGCTCAAATAGTGGCTGAAATAACACTGGCACCAGATGCATGAGTCAAGAAGACTTACTCTAAAGCCCAGTTTACAATAATGTTGTATGCTTTTCTACCGTGATAATCCTAGTCTACACTAAAAAAATTCCTGTATACTGCATCGTGTGCAAAACAAAAGATATCCTTGAAGAGAATCTTTTTCACCGAGCTGAAAAATTGCGGGTTATATTAAACCTAAGGCCATCCATACATAGAGCGAATCTCCAGTTTGCAGGAAAGAAATTTGCTCAATTCCACAATGAACACAGACAGCGTTGATGTGGGAATCCCTCCTTCCAGGCCATTGTCTTCTCCCAGCGGGAGAAGACAGTATTTATCGCTAGCTAATATAGTTCTAATTTCAAGAGAATCCGGCACGCTGCTTGTACCCAAGTTCCGTTCAGCCTGCCCATTAATGGTTTGAATCTCTGCCAGTTCCTGCTGAACTGACTGAGATTTGAACTGTGTATGGCCAGCCTAAGGGTCTTAGCCATTAGTGCTACTAACGTCTTCAAAGGAAAAATGATTACACCCTTGTTACAATGCGATTATTCACTGCTTCCTTTATAATTATGCAATCAAGAACAAAATTCATTTTTACACTTGAAATTGGTTTATGACTTTCCTGCTTTCCATATATAAACCTGGCTAAAAAACATAGGGGTCTCGTTGTTTTGAACTAAACAGGACCTCAGCATAATCCTGCATTTACCTGATCCTGTTGACCTGTTAGTACATGTATGTTGGGTGACCATCCTATTTGCTTCTTATGAGAGATGCTTATAACCATGTTTCAGTCAAGGCACCCTTTAAAATTCTGCACAATCTTGATGCACCCGATTCTAAAATGTAAAAACTAAATTAATAACTTTACATATAGCAGCAGCAACCATTTATTCTTCCAAAGAAAACACACCGTTGCACCCTGGTATTGACTAGCAAGGTTTCTCTCCCTCATTCAGCTAATGTGACCCCAGTGCTGACAGAGAGGGGCAAGGAAGGGACAAAAAAACGATGCTGTGCAGACCCCCAACATCCTCCTTATTAAAGAGGTTGTAAACCTCAGAATTAAAAAAAACAAAAAACAAACAAACACCTGAAAGACAAACACATAATGTTTGTCAAACACAAACAGAAGATTGATACAATTCGTAAGGAGATCATTGCTGTTCAGATAGCTTCCATGCCTTATGCCTCATGCCCACAGGTGCGATCATTACTTCCCTCATTCAACCCCGCCACTATAGAGGAGGTTGCTAAACTACTTGCTAACGTCCACTTAACCACCTGCCCTCTGGATCCTGTTCCCTCGCAAATGCTACGGTCACCTTCTGGCCCTATTCAACGCTCTCTAACCCACATCTTCAATCTCTCCCTCTCTTCTGGCATCTTCCCCAACTCTCTAAAACATGCACTAGTCAGCCCCATACTTAAAAAGCCCTCACTGGACCCAACCGATCTTAACAACCTATGCCCTATTTCCTTGCTCCCCTTTTCATCCAAACTCCTTGAACGTCTAGTCTACAACCGACTGTGCGACCACCTTGCCGAGAATAGCCTCCTTGATCCCCTTCAGTCTGGATTTAGACCTCAACACTCCACTGAAACTGCTCTCCTAAAACTGACAAACGATCTACTAATGGCCAAAACCAATGGACACTATTCCTTTACTCCTACTTCTGGACCTTTCTGCTGCCTTTGATACAGTTGACCATCCCCTCCTCCTCAGAAAACTCCATGCCTTTGGTCTCCGTGACTGTGCTCTTCGCTGGTTATCTTCCTACTTATCTAACCGCACCTTTAGCGTTACCTACAATTCTACTTCCTCCTCTCCTCTTCCCTTCTCTGTTGGGGGTCCCCCAAGGCTCTGTTCTTGGACCCCTCCTATTTTTAATGTACACCTCCTCTCTAGGTCAGTTGATAGCCTCCCATGGCTTCCAATACCATCTCTACGCTGACGATACCCAAATCTATTTATCCACCCCTCAGCTCTCTCCCTCAGTCTCCTCACGTATCACTAATTTACTACCAGATATATCGGTCTGGATGTCACACCACTTCCTCAAACTCAATCTATCCAAAACCGAGCTTATAATTTTTCCTCCACCACGTGGCGTATCGATGGCATTACTATCAGCCCATCCCCGCATGCCAAGGTCTTAGGTGTTGTCCTGGACTCTGAACTCTCCTTCAAACCCCACATCAAATCGTTGTCCAAATCTTGCCACCTCAGCCTCTGCAACATCTTCAAAATATGCCCCTTTCTAACCAAAGACACAACAAAACTCCTAGTTCACTCCCTGGTCATCTCGCGCCTCGACTACTGCAATTCCCTTCTCATTGGCATAACTCTACACAGGCTATCCCCCCTTCAATCCATCATGAATGCTGCCGCCAGATTCATCCACCTTACCAATCTCTCAGTGTCCGCTGCTCCTCTCTGTCAAGCCCTCCACTGGCTTCTGCTCACCCAATGAATTAAATTCAAAATACTTACAACATCTTACAAAGCAATCCACAGCTTAGCCCTCAGCTACATCACTAGCCTAGTCTCAAAATACCAACCTAATCGCTCTCTTTGTTCCTCTCAAAACCTCCTGCTCTCTAGCTCCCTCATCACCTCCTCCCATGCTCGCTTCCAGGACTTTTGCAGAGCCTCTTCAATCCTATGGAACTCCTTACCCTTATCTGTCCGATTATCTCCTACTCGATTAGCTTTTAGGCGATCTCTGAAAACCCTCCTTTTCAGAGAAACCTATCCTAGCCAAACCTAACAAATATACCTCCATTTTCTCCCTCAGCCCATCCCCCACGGTTATTGCTTTTTGTTTCACTTGACCCTCCCTTCTAGATTGTAAGCTCTAACGAGCAGGGCCCTCTAGTTCCTCCTGTTTTGAATTGTATTGTAACTGTATTGTCTTCCCTCACATTGTAAGCGCTGCGCAAACTGTTGGCGCTATATAAATCCTGTATAATAATAATAATAATAATAATAATAATAATAATACTAGCTCATTATGAAATACTTACCTTAGAACGAAGCTCCACAGTGAAGTTCGCTCACCTCCCTCACGGGCGACATGTTCGGTTACTCTTCTTCCTGCTTTGCGGCATCCAGCTATCTGATTGGCTGGAGCCGCGGTGACGTCACTCCCGCGCATGCACACGGGAGCCGACTTTCACAGCACTTGGCTCTAAAGGAACGGCACGAGCAGCCGTTCCTTCAGAGGGCATGCGCCAGTGATGTCACTGGCTGCATGCAAGCTAAATATCTCCTAAACAGTACATGTTTAGGAGATATTTAGAGTACCTATAGGTAAGCCTTATCATAGGCTTACCTATAGGTACAAGCTGCAGAGGAGGGTTTACTTCCTCTTTAAGCAATGACATAGTTGGTTGTTAGGACGCCGGTGGCTGGAAGGTTGTAATGGTGCACAATAAAAACCTGTGTCTGTGTGGAACTATAAGGCAGGCTTGATGCATCTGCTGGTTTGCATATAGTTCTTGGGCATTTTTTAGGCATTTTGTGAAGGCACTTTTGAGGAAACCTGAAGGCATCCTGGTAAAAAAAAAAAAAAAAGGCTATAAAGTATGAACAAGAACCATCGTAATAAAATGCCAGCCACATTCTACTTTGAAGACTGCCCCACTAGAGGTTAAACACTACTTCAAAAACTGCCCACTAGAGCTTCGCACTAAGTGGCAAGCGTTCATTCCCAATCTCTCTGATGAAGACTGGGAGGAAGCATGCTCTTCCCACCTGTACAGTATGTGTCCCCTGCTGTTAACTAGGGTCGGAATGATACTGATACTAGTATCGGTAATGATACAGAGCATTTGCACAAGTACTCAATACCTCAAGGACTGAAGAGGTGTCACTTACTCATCCCCGGAAGTCAGTGAGCAGAGAAGACAGAGGCAGTCAACAACACGCTGGCAGGTAAGCTGGCCAGGGCAGGGGCGCAGCCGCTATGTTCCCAAGACGAATTCTGGGTGTTCCGTCAGAATTGGCAATACCTCAGATTCGGTACTGGAAGAGACGTTCCGTCAGAACACCACAACGCCCATCTTGGTACACCCTTCACTCGGCTGCAGTAAGCCTGCAGCCAGAAGGTGGCAGTGGACACCTTGTTACACCCAGCCCATATAGTGAAATGATTTCCAATATTTATTATTATTAATAATAATATTATAAGTTGCAGTGAAGCCCATTAGTTATTATGTCAATTGCCAATCAGTGCTGCCTTTCAGTGCCTGCCCATCAGTTCATCAGTGCCACTCCTCAGTGCTACCTATCCTTGCTCATCAGTCAGTGCCACCTATCAGTGGTCATCAGTGCTGCATATTAGTGCCACCTATCAGTTCAGTACTGCATTATCATGCCTCCTCATCAGTGCCACCTTATCAGTGCCACCTTATCAGTGAGTTTTTACAACTTTGTGACCAGCAAATAAAACCATTTTATTCACTTATAATGTCTTGAGTTACAGTTCTTCATAATTATAAAGAAGATATCATTAGTCTGTATTCTGCTTTGAAAACGGTCACATGACATTAAAAAAAAAGGTATCGGTAATTGGTATCAGTTACTACTTGGAAAAAAAAAAGCATTGGTACTTGTACTCGGTCTTAAAAAAGTGGTATCGGTGCAACCCTACTGTTAATAATACATTGATCCAATTGTAAATGATCCACCAGTCTTATTTAACCCCAGTCAGACTACACGCTATGCACCGTATACCCTCCTCAAACTGGACAAGGTACAATTGCCCTAGGCAGATTTCGCCCACGTCATTTGGCTATGCTCTGTTATTGCTAGGTATTGGTGAAAGGTTGTAGAGGGATTGTTCACACCAATACCCTTAACCCCAGAGGTGTGTTTTTTTAGACATCCTCCATGAGGAAGTTTGGCCCCGATATAGGAGATTACTACTGAAAGAAACACTCTTTCCGGCTCAAAAATCCATAGCACTTAGATGGATCCAGTCTACTACTCCTAAGGTGCACCACTGGATACAATTAGTAAACCAAATTTAGCCCTATGAAAAAACTACTATTCAAGCATAGGGGTTGTCCTAAAGAAAAAAAAATTACAACAAAATTATATCTGGAACTCTTCCACTCTGACTGTAAAGAACATTATGCTATGTTACTGGGATTTTACTGCCCGTACTTTGAAATTGCTATTTCTTCAACTATAGCACCTGTATGCCAACGTATGTACCCAAATATGGGTACATACACCTCAAATGTTGATACACCTGACCTATTTAATGATTGTATGGTCTCTATGGTTGTGAGATAAGTTGTTTTCATTATCTTGCTTTTTTATTGCAATTTTCGTTAGAGTGGATAATGAACATCACTCTATGTTGTCTAATGCATTTATACGTTTTGCAATAAAGAGTTTAAAATACTAGCCTTCCCCTGTACTTACAGCAGGTCTTCTTGATACCTTCCCCCTGACCTAAGTTCCTATTCAGTCTTTGGGTCACCTACAGACCTCGGACACTAGATTGTAGGTACTATGACAGCTTTTGATTATGTTATTTTACTCTGTGACATTCTATTATATGAATTTTAATACCCTTTGAATCATATTGTAATTTCCATCATCCTCGTCTACTATTGTGCTATAGTCTGTATTAAAAATTACCGAAAAACCCTAAATAAAGAGTGCATATAAAATGTCAGCCGGCCTTATCTGTAGCAATTCCACTCTTTGACCATTTATCATACATTCCATACAAAAATTCACAAAATTCTATCCTATTTTGACACTAGTCTGCAGCACCCCTGGATCATAGCATTTCACTGCATGGTTTCATCTGTATGGGAAGAAGTGAACTCCTTCTTTCCTTCCAATATGCCAGGGAGACCAATAAATCCGTAATACACAGAAAGCATTCAATAGAAGACATCCAACACAGGAGTTGATCAATAACCCAATTCATTACACAAATGAAACCCTGCACATAAATCACAATCTTACATGTAATATTCTAAACAATTATTTTCACAATGCATGTTAGAAACAAAATATTCAGCAGGCACTACAAGCACTACCCATAAGGGAGCACCATAGCAATATCCAAAGAGGTCCCGTTGGCCTACCAAGACTGCAGCATCTTCCTGTGAGGTTTGGACTCCTCAGCATTCCCAGAATCTTCCCGGAAGGCTTATGACATCACCCTCACCTAGGTGCCATTGGCAGAAATCCAATGTGTATATTTTTTTTATTTTTCTCATTATGTGTTATTTTTTTTTTTATGTGCAATGCAACTGGGGAATGGGTCTAACAAAGAACCTTCATTTTAATTCAAAAAAGAAAAGCATTAAGGGTTCGGCTAATGCTCGAAACTCAGGTGGCTTTATATTGTTGCACATTTTACATCACTTTCTGTCCCAAAGACCAACAACAATATTGTCACAAGGACAGGAAGTAATGGGAAATCTTACCAATGGAACCAAAGGCAAAAAAAAAAAAAAAAACTGATGGTGGGCTCTTTCCCTGGAGTTGCACTTTACCTTTCCTAAATGCTTTTGGACCATGGGAGAATTGTGTACTGCGCAGATAACTTTATAAATGGCATATAAATTGTGCCTTGATTTTGTGGCCTATGACAGTGATTTTAGTAAGGTCTTATTCCTGTACCGTTCAAAGTAAACCACTTAAACGGTACAGGCATAGCACCTTTTCGTACCAATATTTCACAGTTCTTCACAGTTTCTCAGGGTATTGCCCAGGAAAACCCAAATATCTATGCAAATACCGACTTTATCAAAACTGTATTTGCACAGGGTTGGGGCTGCACCACTGGACGCAGCAAGACAGTACCCAATAATGGCAATTTTTTCCCCAGCATTTTTACTCTCTACAGGTCTTCCCACTTCTCCTCTGGTGGTGGCAGTTTCTACTCCTGGACAGCGCAGGGGTCATATAATAGAATATAAGTACACATTGTTCAGGAGTACCGAGAGCCTGAGTTGTGTGCCGACGTGCCTGCAGGCAGAGTGTCCATGACAGCCTGGGCTCACAATAGGTGGGTTGAAGGTCACTAAGAGTCATGCAACTTAGTAAAGGACCAGAACTGAAATAAAAAGTCTGTAAATGACAGTATTGAAGAAGCATGTGTAGCGCTACCCCCTCAGGAGCCACTGTATTTTGGGCCCTCAAGCATTGGTTGAAGGCTGGCTGTAGCTGTCCCTCCCGAATGGCCAGCTGTGTATTGCACCTGGCTGTCTCAACCCTATAGGCTTTGGGTGGTGAAAACGGGCAGATGTTACTCACTCAGTCCCTTAAAGTCCTGCAGCATAGATGGTGACTTCTACCCAGGGATCCTGCCGTTCATGTTCCACTTGCTTGCCAGGGTATCTCAATCCTCAATCAGTCAAAAATGAGACTGAAGAGGGTGATGGTTCCTCTCAGTTTCCTTCCTTCTTTCTCTCAGCACAACGTCTCTCTCTCTCTCTCCCTCCCTGGCACCTTTTCTGCCTGGAGGCAGAGCCCCCCCCCCCCCAGCACCTCCTGGCCTCTGAATAATGGATTTTCTTCTCGCATGTCCAGGCTCCTGACCATTTATAGATAACTCCCCACCTTCTGGATCTTTACCCAGGGATTGGCAGAGCTCCCATGAATATTCAGGCTTCTATCTCCATCCCTTTGCTCACAAAGATTTGGAACTTTCTGGAAGCTTCCAGAAGCCAGAGGGAGGCGACAGAAGCTCAGCCCTCAAACCCTGCTGAACTGTACATGACCCCCAATTAATCCTGGCTCCACTGACTGCAGTAAAACTTAACTAAACTTTGGTTTAACTAAACTTACCTAACGTATTCACAGGGGTGCTACACATGTATTGCAGCAGAGCTGTTATTTAGTCTTTTGTACACTGCCGGTCCAGTGATATCACAAACAGTTCTGAAAAGTGCAGTTGGGCTGTAAAGCTAAAGTCTACTTGAAACAAAACACCCATCAACCCCCCTACCTGCTGCCCCCCCCCTCCCCCACATAGAGAGTGGGTTGATTGATGCTGGCTGTCAGTCAAGACAGAAGACTGAGGACATCTTGGGGCAGAAAAAAGTACTGCAGAGAACAACTCCAGAGTGAGGATGAATGTTACAGCAAAAGCTGTTTTTTCTTTTTATCCCTAAACCCCTAGACTAAACAAGCATTGAACCCTTGCAGAGTGTGTGTGTGTGTGCGTGTGTGTGTGCACGCATCAGATTTCGCTCTCCCCTGAACCCCTAGACTAAACAAGCATTGAACCCTTGCAGAGTGTGTGCGTGTGTGCACGCATCAGATGTCGCTCTCCCTGTCAACAAAACCTGGACCTGCAGCTACTCCCTGAAAAGGTTAATAGTTTTCACATATCATATCATTTTATTTGCTACAATAAAAGATTGTTGATGCTGTTTTTAGAGCCTGGTAAAAAGAACAAACTAGCAGTGTCAGCCATATGACTCAAGCTCTGAGGGTGACGGCTCTAATTTAAAGTGGTTGTAAAGGTACAAGGTTTTTACCTTAATGCATTCTATGCGTAGGACAGAGGAGCAACAGCGGGAGCCATTGGCTCCTGCGTCTATCAATCAAATCCTGTGACAAGGGCCCTGGGAGCGGGGCCAAGCTGTGCTGTGGGTGTCTATAGGGTCTTGGTGCTCAAGCATTCCAGTGTGCCATCACAGGAAGGAAGTAGCTTATGGTGGCACACCAAGAAGAGGAGGAGCCAGTGGGGGACCTCAGAAGAGGAGAATAGGGGCTGTTATGTGCAAAACTATCACACAGAGCAGGGAAGTATAAAATATATGTTCTTTTTTTAAAAAATAGTTTTACTATCCTTTTAAAAGTAAAAAAAAAAAAAGGCCTATTTTATTAAAAAAGAAAAATAATAATAATACTTATTTTCTGTATCAATAGGGATTGACAGAATTGTTACTTTCATCCTCTTACAGTAGTCCCTGCAAGCACTGTAGGCTCCTTGCCTCCTTCGGGTGCTGGTAGCAAGTTAGGTTCTAAGGAGGTCCTAGCTGAGCTGTGTTTGTCCTTAGACACTGGGGTAGGATAGGTAGTGGGGCGTTTGCAGAGAATGCAATAAACTCTTCCCACACATGCCTCTAAATCAGGGGTGTCCAACTCAACTTCATCACGGGCCGCATCAGCATTATTGTTTCCCTCAAAGGGCCAGAATTGATGTCTGGAGCACCCAAACCCCCCTTATAGCCGATATCAAGATTCCCCCCACCATCAGAAGTCGAGTCCCCCACCCTCCCATACATTACAGTGCACCCCCCTATCTTGTGCTGTTGACGGAAAGAAGCTGGGGGTGGAGCTGGGAAGCAGAAAGTGCAGGGTCTGGAGGAGGACCAGAGGGGGCCAGAGTCAGCTCCTGGAGTCTGCAGAATGCTGAAACCAGGGGAGGTGGAGATGAAGGGGTGCTGTGGCTGTACAGAGAAAGAAGTGCAGGATCTGTAGGAGGAGTTCTGTCCTCCTCTCTGCTGTCAACTGCTGAGACAGAGTGGGGGAAGAAGATGAGGCGAGTGCTGCAGCTGCAGGAGAGGGCCACATAAAATAGTTCTGGACGCCTTGGGGGGGGGGGGGGGGACATCGGCATTAACGTGATCATTGTGGTTATATGATCAGAACTGGTTGCACCGGCTACCAATCTTTATTCTGGATTGAGAGCAGTGTGAACTGCCAGAGGTGCGAATGCGATGCAGGATCACGCTGCATATTCACGGCGTTCCCGCATCGCATAAATGTGAACCGGCACTAAAAAGGAATAGGTTACTAGAGTTAAGAGAATTCTCGTAAACCAGAATACAACTTTTTTATGGACGAATACTGTACCGATTACACATAAAAGTTTGTTCTGTTATCTTACGAAAAACATTTTATTGTTTGTCCCTTCGGATAATTTTGAACGAACTGTCATGATCGGCTCTCGAAAGCTGTGTACTAACGATCAGATTATCGGATAAATCGCCCTGAAAGCCGTATTTTCCATGCGATTTTCTGGTCAGGGGTACTAGGCATGACAGGTGTTCTAATCCCTCTCCACTCTATACAAAACTTTAGTTACACTTTAACATAAGTTACCTTGTAATGAAAACACTAAAGCTGGCTGACCTTAGGCATCAGGCGGCTATCAGCTGAGCTCACAATTGTACTTGGTACTGACAGTGATCCTTTCATGAGAGCGTGAGGGGGACTGCCTCCCTCTGAAAATGCTAGTTGCCTGGCTGTCAGACTGACCCTCTGTCTTCAATACTTTTAGTCACTAACCCAGAACAAGTATGCGGATCCTGAAAATGAGAAATGCTTATCTGTTTACTGGCATTGGGTCAATGTTTCATGTACTGAGGGCGGAAGATCAGCATGTCAACAAGCGTTTCTAGCAGAAGTGGTCAGCGACAGCTGCCTCCTTCCTTCTCTTATGGCAGCTTTCCTATAAACATGTCAAATTCTACAAATGTGTATCTTTAGGACTACAGTGACGTGATATGGGGGACCCCCAGTCTGATCACGTAGAGAACAATACTGATCCACTGAAAGGAAAACAACGCCGCTGATTGCTGTTTTCCAGAGCCAGGGATGTAAACAATGTAGCACTTGTAATAAACAATCCGTCGTTTCTACTACAAATGTACAAAACACACTTTAATTACAGACGTAAATGTAGCGTGTAATCTTTTATGCGAGGTTCCCTACAGTTTATTTATGAACTCCTATATAAAGAACACTGAAGTAAAAGTGGAGCCGTTACTAATGATAACAAGATGACCTCATTTTCCCAATCCAAGCCGACTTGGCTGCTATAGCCAGCAGCTCTATAGCCAGCAGCTCCATTTTTGTATTTGCCACTTAGGCCCCACTCACACGTGGGATTAGGGGCATAGAGAGGATTCCCGCGCCAAGAAGCAGCGGATTCCTGTGGCAGGATTGTCTGGTGTATAGGATAATTGTGCAGGGAGCGATTACGCGTAGTAAGGAGAGGCGATTGCCCCTGGACGCAAACTACCAGGGGAGGTACCAGGTGAGGTTTGTACAACAGTCAGGGCAAGGGCAATAACTGCCCCCCTTTGCTAATACATGGCATAGATTGAATGTACTGTCATTCTATGCCCCCTTGTTCCAGCTGCCCATGGTTGGCATGGGGTGTGCACTGCACATGCATGGCCAATCACTTGCTTTCTAGCAGCTAGAAGGTTGTTGCGCATGCACGGTGTGTCATGCCAGCTATGGATGGACGGGGTAGAGAGTGGCCATGTTGGTGCACAGTGTAACTGCAGTAGAGTAGACATGAAGCCACGATCTGCTGGTTACCAGCCACTGATCTGAAGTGTGTGCCCAAGCCAGAAGGCCACCCCTTGTCCCAGCCCTGTCCAAGGGAGATCATCTGTCCCTAATCACTGGTAATCCCTCCATGTTTGATACATGCAACGGCTGTGTCGCGTTCATGGCCGAAGCGGATCACGTACACCTGTGATTCTGGTCACAGGAATCCACTGTATGCCCCTAACCACACACGAATGGCTCCTATAGCCATGTTCTTATAGTTTTAGATGGAGTGGAGGAGGATTAGACCCCCAGTCAGGTGTTACTGCTATCCAGGGTTCTTTTAGAGAGATTTCCCCTTACATTCCTGTGTTGGTGACACAGTTTTACCAGACAGGAAGTAAGGGGAAATCTCTCTAACAGCAATACAGACAGAATTCCTGTGTTGGTGACACAGTTTTATCAGACAGGAAGTAAGGGGAAATCTCTCTAACAGCAATACAGACAGAATTCTTGTGTTGGTGACACAGTTTTATCAGACAGGAAGTAAGGGAAAATCTCTCTAACAGCAATACAGACAGAATTCTTGTGTTGGTGACACAGTTTTACCAGACAGGAAGGAAGGGGAAATCTCTCTAACAGCAATACAGACAGAATTGCGTGTTGGTGACACAGTTTTACCAGACAGGAAGTAAGAGGAAATCTCTCTAACAGCAATACAGACAGAATTCCTGTGTTGGTGACACAGTTTTACCAGACAGGAAGTAAGGGGAAATCTCTCTAACAGCAATACAGACAGAAGTAAAAACACGTTTTTAACTTAAGTAGTGGAGTGATAGATCCCCTGTCAGCTTTTTTGTTGTTATCTTTTTCACTGATGCAGGTTTTCCTTCACTTCTTGTCTGGTAAAAGCTGTGTCACCAGGCCTGGAAGTCAGGGGAAATTGCCTTACTTTACAAAAGACAAATTACGCTGCTCCAGGTGAGTCGGCAGGGCTGGAATGAATCGCCTTACTTTACACTTGTGGTACTTTCTACTGCCCTGTGCAAAGTGATCCACAATTAATCACTTTTCAGAGGGCAAATGACAGGCAGTTCAGAAACATGATGCCTTCTCAGTACCAATTTTAACCATTAAAAGCCCACACAAACACACAGCAACCGTGTACACTGCACATGTTTGTAGGGTGGTCGCAGTGAAACTCCATTCATAAATGTGCCATGTTTGGTGGCAGTGCTGCCCATCGTGGGTAACAGGGGATATCTGGCTGTCAAGCGGTAGTAAACGCCTGTGTGTTTTTGTTTTTTTTTCAACCTGGTAAAGCCATAATCTGCTAGGTTGCATCGCATACTAGCACATTATGTGAAACTTACCTAAAAACGAAGCCCCCCAGCGCCGAGCGGTCACCACTAAAGGCGCTTCCACTTCCATCTTCACCCGGTCTTCCTTCCGGGTTCGCAGACTTTGGCTGTGTGAGTGGCCAGAGCCACGATGACCCCACTCCCGCACATGCGCACAGGAGCCGTCGCTTATGGCACAGGACTCTGAAGGATTGGCCGTTCCTTCAGAGCGAATGCGCCCATGATGTCACCAGCTGCATGTAAAGTAAATATCTCCTAAACAGTGCATGTTTAGGAGATATTTACAGTACCTATAGGCAAGCCTTATTATAGGCTTACCTATAGATAGAAGTCAGATGGGAGTTTACTTCCACTTTAAGGGGACCATAAAACCATGGCTGAACCACCTATTTTTACTGCCCCCAGCCACAAAGAGTAAATAAGCCCTAACAAAGCCCTGAAAAGCAGTAAAACCTGACAGGAGTTCTACTTTTTTCCCACGCCACCCAAACTAGGGAAAAAAAAAAAAAAAAAGTTTCGGACATAGATATCCTATAAATATATGCCATTTACTCACTTTTTTGGACTTTATCATTGCCGCCATTGCTCCCGCTGCTAGTGTAGTTCATCATCATCATCATTAGCGGCAGGGACGACGTGGGTGACAACCCCCCTGATCCAGGCGAGGCAGGTTCAGGATATCCAGAAGAAGAAGACGAGGGAGAGGTGCGACTGTACCCCTGTAAAGCGGTCACCCCTGTGTAATCTTTGCCCTGTTGTTTTGGCTTTCTTGCCCCTGGATAAAGGAATATGGGTGGTGGCAGCGCCAGGGGTGAATCTTCAGGTTCCTGTTTGCCCTTTTCATCCAAGTGCAAGGGAAGGATCTCCAAATCGCGCCCAGGAAGAGCCATGCCTTGCGCGTTTCCATTGCCATGCTGGTGGCAGGTTTTGTCGGGCTGCTCCCCTTCCATGTCTTGCTCGGTAGGATATGGAGGTCTCGGACAACGCTGCTTCTAGTGGGTGGGGGGATCTGATGCTGACTTGTCAGGGATTATTGCTCCTTACCCACATTCAAACACTCAAGTCAAGTAGTCTTTGAATGTGATGAGCATTCCTCATGTCACTGGTGTATACTTCTCCTAGAGAAGAATGATCAGTGCTGGGTGTTAGGGGGAGCTGTCAGCTCCAAGCAGGCATCCTAGATCTAGCTCCTGCTTGATCATCCAGGGGATGGGGAATGATGGGAGAGCAGTGTGTGCAATCCTTGTGTGCCCGGAACTTCCCCACAGCTAGAGGAGGAAGCAGACACACAGGACTCTTCCTTAGTACTGCTCCTCCCCACTACACTCCCCTCTCTCTCTCTAGCTGTAACCCTTCTATGTGCAGCCATTGTCACAACACATCATCTTCTGTTATCGCACGCCGTGTCCCCCTTAAACAAAAAATACAACCCTTATGGTGCCCCCACACACTTCCTTTTCTTTTTTTTTTTTACAATCCATCTGCGATTTGATCAAAACAATGGAATCTGCAAAAAAAAAATATAACAACCATAACTTCTCTAGTTCACACCATAGAAACGCAGCCCAGATGCTTTTCTGTATGCGTGTTTTTGATGCATTCCTGTGCTTTTTTTTAATGTGTTTTGGTGCGTTTTTGATGCATTCCAGTGCGTTTTTGATGTGTTTTTGGTACACTATGATGCAGTCCAGTGCATTTTTCCTAACCTTAAGGGCCGGTTCACGCTAGTGCGATGCCAGACATCGCATGTGATGCGCACAGCATTGCTGTGCACATCACATGCGATGTGATTTCAGCCATACAACGTGTAATCTGAAATCGCATTGCATTCACACCAAAATGGTACAGGACCCTTTTTTTTTGGTCTGCTCTCATTCACACCTATGCGATCTGATTCCTGCACCATTTCACAGTTCGCCCTGCGATCCGATCTGGAGGTGTCATTAACTTTACACTGACACCCCCAACGAGTCGCAGATCTCAGTGTGAACCACTGTGTGATTCAGGTGCGATGCGGGAACTGGCACTGAATCGCAGGGTTTCCCGTATCGCACCAGTGTGAACTGGGACTAAATAAGGACATGTGTGTTCCAGTGCGTTTTTGGTGCTTTTTTGATGCAGTCCAGTTCATTTTTCCTTCTCTTTTTTACTTAACTTTTAGAGCCAGTTCACACCGTAGCAAAACTTAGTTTTTGATGCGTTCCAGTGCGTATTTGATGCGTTTTTGGTGCAGTCCAGTGCATTTTCTTCCCCCTCTTTTTTTCTTAGGGCCAGTTTACACCATAGAAACACAGTCCGGATGCGTTCCAGATGCTTTTTTACATGTGTGTTTTTGACGTGTTTTTGGTGCGTTTTTGATGCAATCCAGTGGATTTTTTCCTCATTTTTTTCCCTTAGCCTTAAAAAAGGGCATGTGTGTTCCAGTGTGTTTTTAGTGTGCTTAGGTGCATTCCAGTGCATTTTTGGTGCGTTTTACAGCGTTCCAGTACAGTCCAGTGCATGAAAAATGTAGCATGTTCTACTTTTTTTTTCTGGAACTGGAATGCACTGGAACTGCAAGCACTGGTGTGAACTATGCCAATAAAACATATAACCTACTATCCTTTTTTTTAATGCACTGGACTGCATGTGGTGTGAACTGGCCTTTAAGCTTAAAAAAGGACATGTGTGTTCCAGTGCTTTTTGGTGCGTTCCGGTGCATTTTTTCATGCATTTTACCGCGTTCCAGTACAGTCCAATGCAGAAAATGCAGCATGTTCTACTTTTTTGTTTTTTTTTTGGAACTGGAACGCACTGGAACTGACCACACTGGTGTGTACTATGCCATTAAAAACCATATAACCTACTATTCATGCGTTTTTGATGCAGGAAAAAAAATGCACTGGACTGCATGTGGTGTGAACTGGCTCTGAATAAGGACATGTGTGTTCCAGTGTGTTTTTGTGCGTTTAGATTTGTTCCAATGCGTTTTTGGTGCATTTAGCTGCGTTCCAGTGCTTTTTTGATGCGTTTTAAAGCGTTCCAGGACAGTCCAATGCAGTAAAAATGCAGCATGGTCTACATTTTTTTAGGGCCAGTTCACACCATAGAAACGCAGTCCAGATGCATTCCATATGCTTAACTGTATGCGTGTTTTTATGCATTTTTGAAGCATTCCAGTGCGTTTTTGATGCAGGCCAGTGCATTTCCCCCCCTTTTTTCTTAACCTTAAAAAAGGACATGAGTAAAATAAAATGTGCTGGACTGCATGTGGTGTGAACTGGCTCTAAATAAGGACGCATGTGTTCCAGTGCATTTAGGTATGTTCCAGTGCATTTTTATGCGTTTTACCGCATTCTAGTACAGTTCAGGGCAAACAAAATGCAGAATGTTATACATTTTTTAGGGCCAGTTCACACCACAGAAACGCAATCCAGATGCATTCCGGAAGCTTTTCTGCATGCGCGTTTTTGACATGTTTTTAATGCGTTTTTAATGCATTTTTGATGCCTTCCAGTGCATTTTTAAACCTCTTTTTTTCTTAATCCTAAATAATGACATGTGTGTTCCAGTTGTTTTTTTTGGTGCGTTCTGGTGTGTTTTTGATGCGTTTTACCACGTCCAAGTACAGTTTAGTGCAGAGAAAATGCAGCATGTTCTACTTTTTTTGTCTAGAACTGGCCCTTATGGAACTGGAATGCACCTGAACTGACCACACTGGTGTGAACTTTGCCATTGAAAACCATATACAGTAACCTACTATCCATGCGTTTTTGATGCAGAAGAAAATCACAGTGGACTGCACGTGGTGTGAACTTGCCTTTACAATGAATTTAGATGAAAATGAGTCGATCGGCCAGGACGCAGAATTATCGATCGTTTCGCATCAATCAGAGGCAATGAGATACTTTGTTTGTAAATAAGATCACATTTTGATCGATCGGATTATGAGGTTACAGGGTGGAAACAGAGGTGCGATCAATAACGCAAGATTGTAAGTCACAATCGTATCTTAAATCAAAATCCACTTTACTGCATGTGGCATACCCATAGAATCCACTATAAATGATTGATCCGATTGGAACGGATCAATCAGAAAATAAATCGATCCTTTATCAAAGTGTGTATGGCCACCATTAGATGTGGTGGCTGCATTTGTTTTCTATTATTAATATAATATGGGATTTATATAGCGCCAAAAGGTTACTCAGTGCTTTAAACTAGAAAAGGGAGACAGTACACAATACAATAAAATACAAGAGGGTTAAAAGGGCCCTGCTCATAAAAGCTTACAATCTAACAGGGTGGGGCAAGTGGTACAAAAGGTTGTAACTGTGGGAAATGAGCTGATGGAAGTGATAAAAGATTAGTTGGAGGCATGATAGGTTTCTCTTTTTTTTTATCACCTGGTGATAAGAGGCTTAAAACAGCAGTAAACCGCCTTATTAAACTGCTCTCATCCACATCATCTACAGCTTACCGTCTCTTATGTTTTCGCACGCTGTGCGCTCCCTTTAAACCAAAAACAAAACTGTAATGAGTTTGCAGCTTGTAAAAAGAAAAAATCCTGCACTTTATCCCATCACCATGAAGTGAAAAGAAAACAACCAATTAACCAGTAATAGACTGAACCTGTGATGCGGTTTTAAAACCAAAACATTATAACCATATACTCAATAAACTAATCTTATAAAGCTGCAACCAATCCAGTCCGAACACAAGGACCTAAAAATCATAAATATATAGAATAGGCGCGCTAATCAAATGACAGTGAATAGAATGAAATAATAATTCCAAATACTCAAATAAACAAACATAATGTCCATTAAGTTCATAAGTGAAAGTCTTTCAGGTGATTTAAGCCCCGTACACACGTACCGATCGGCCGTCTTTTGTCCAGTCTGTTGAAAACTGCAAAAGACTGCACACAAATTTTGTCGGCCAACAACAGCCGACTGCAGAAGTGATGTCATGTGATGGTTAACTTTCCTTGTCTTTTTTCTTCTCTGAGCATGCCCAGTCTTGCTAATCGGCTGTTTGTCGGCCGAAATCTGTACTGACTGGCGAACAATCGGCCGTTCTGGTGTTGGCCAACAAAAATTTTAATGCCTGCACGACAGATTCTGTTTGGCCGAAAATGCGCTGTCGGCTGTCGGAAGCATCATACTAACAAGCCTACAATCGGCTGATCGGTCGTCGGCCGAATATTTACGGCCGACAATCGGTACGTGTGTACGGGGCTTTATCCTTCTTCAATAGTGAAAAACATATGTGCGTGTTAGGAATCCAGATAAAACGGTGCTCAAAGCAGATCCCTTCACCACATATACACACTGCTTACCAGAAATCGTCGATCTCAAATTATAGAGATCACACACGCCTTAGGCCCTGTTCACACCTGAGAGTATTTCAGCTCGTAAAACGCTCATCTCTAAAGTCTCAAAACGCCCAACAAGCAAAATCCCATTCATTTTAATGGCCCCTGTTCACATCTGAGCGTTTTGTCGCCTGAAGCAAAACGCCTGAAGCTCAAAAAAGTTCATGAGCTTCTTTTCTGGCAGATTACAAGCGTTTTTGTTAGATGTCAATGCCTGCTTCCAAACACCTGCAAAAAACGCCTGAAAAACGCCTCAAAAAAACGCCTGAAAAAAGCCCAAAAAACTCCTGAAAAAACACCTGAAAAAAGCAAAAACAAAAGCCTAAAAACAATACGCTCAGGTGTGAATGGAGCCTTAATCACTCCCAATGGACTCAGCAGCCAAGCTGGAGAAGGGTGATGATTCCTCTGGTTTTGATATGGAAAATCCCATAAGATAAGATAGTAAAGCAATCGGCTGGCAATAGCTCCCCATGAATATAGATATAAGAGGGAAACCTCATAGTGTAATACGTTAAAACAGCGTTTTATTAACACAACATAAGTCACACTTACAGGAATGAAGATACAAATCAGCGTTGTCTAAACACTTGATATCCAACACGGCACCAGCCTGCTCATGCGGAATGACGTACGTCACAGATATGGCTCCGCCCGATGCGTTTCCCTGTAACAGGCTTCAACTGGGAAAGGAGGCTCATCTAGGACATCAATTACTATCATTTAAAAACAAAAGGATGCCGAGACACTGATTCATAACAGTAAAAAATATCAGAACAAATTGTAACAATAAAAGAAATTACCAAATAATTCAATTTCTTGAAGTGATTAGTTCAAAAAAACATTTTAAAAAACCTTTTGCGGCTGAAAGCATGGGAAAGTTTAACCCATCCTAGATCTAAACAGATCTGGAGTCAACAACTTTAGCTGCCATCATGGATAAAAATGAATAAAAATAAAATAAAAAATAAATACAAAAATAAAATAAAAAAACATAAAAAGTAATTACTTTTCAATAAAAAAAAATTAATCTATGGAAAAGTTAAAAAAATTAAAAAAAGCTCAGGCAGGTGTAATTAGAAAATCTTTTATATAGTGATAACGGATGTTTCCTCTGTTACAGAGAGCAGTGTTTCTCAACTCCGATCCTCGGGGCACACTAACGGGCCAGGTTTTCAAGAAAACTGAAATGCATCATAGGTGATATAATTTGCTGCTCAGTGATTGCAGTATTCTAGTTTGAATCTCCGCAAGGTAATACTTAAAATCTGGCCTGTTAGTGTGCCCTGAGGACCGGAGTTGAGAAACACTGACAGAGAGAACCTCACCTATGATTAGGAGAGTACTAACTATCTTACACTTAAACACCTCTTATACCTATACAGATGAAAAACCAACCAGTATCGAAAACAGGAACAGGTGCTATTAGGTAGTCAGACAGTAGCAGAGTGCAAGAGAAGCGGGGGGGGGGGGGGTTTAAGAAGGTTAAAACTCAACTATTATCTATAAAACAGTTAATGTCCAACTCAATATTAAGGCCTGTTGGTCGATAACTCTGTAGAGTATAAATCCATTGCGTTTCACAACCAGATATCTTTTTTTCAAGGCTACTCCCCCTCCAGTTTGAGGTTTATTTTCCCACTAGACATTAAGCCCGTTAAATTAACGGGCGCTAGAACTTATGGCTGACTGAGCGGGGGCTGCGCGCATGGTACAGGGGAATGCGGGGCTGCGCGCATGGTACAGGGGAATGCGGGGTTGCGCGCATGGTACTGGGGAATGCGGGGCTGCGCGCATGGTACTGGGGAATGCGGGGCTGCGCGCATGGTACTGGGGAATGCGGGGCTGCGCGCATGGTACAGGGGAATGCGGGGCTGCTGCGGGCATGGTACTGGGGAATGCGGGGCTGCGGGCATGGTACTGGAGAATGCGGGGCTGCTGGCATGGTACAGGAGAATGCGGGGCTGCGGGCATGGTACAGGAGAATGCGGGGCTGCGGGCATGGTACAGGGGAATGCGGGGCTGCGGGCATACTACAGGAGATGCAGTGCTACAGGCATGGTACAGGAGTACCATGCCTGCAGCACTGCATCTCTTGTAGTATGCCTGCAGCCCCCTCATAATGGCAGGCAGTGCAGCAGTGGAGGAGTCTAACTTACCTGTCCCTGATATGTGCTGGGGAGGATGGGGGAGCTCCTCGGTGTTGGAGGCCGGTTCCCGGGTGTTGGGGGTCACCCCCGATAATGGTGCGGTGTGAGGGCCGTTCTGAATTCCTATGTGCTGGGGGCGGGCACTGACCTTTTTAGGCTGGGGGAGCTCCTCGGTGTCGGAGGCCGGGTATTGGGGGTCACCCCCGATGATGCTGCGGTGTGAGGGCCGTTGTACTGCCGATCGTTTCAGTAGCCACCGTCTGATCCGTATGTGCTGGGGAGACGGGAGGCGGAGTTCCGATCTGTTGCCTTAGATTTAAAAATGGCGCCACCCGGCGCCACACGTCATTGCGTATGCGCCGCTGCTCGGTAATTTCCAGGAATACCCAAACGTATCCGAGCTTTCCCGAGCGGCGGCGTCTACTCAATGACGTGTGGCGCCGGGTGGCGCCATTTTTAAATCTAAGGCAACGGATCGGAACTCCGCCTTCCCAGCAAATACGGATCAGACGGTGGCTACTGAAACGATCGGCAGTACAACGGCCCTCACACCGCAGCATCATCGGCGGTGACCCCCAATACCCGGCCTCCGACACCGAGGAGCTCCCTCAGCCTAAAAAGGTCAGTGCCCGTCCCCATTCCCAATCCCATTGGCTGTCCGTGGTGCACATGCGCAGTAGCGCAATATCACGGACACAGGGAATCTAGAGTGTGGACGCAGGGACAGTTGCATTTTATTAATATAGATACCCACAACCCGAAGAAGGTTCCTATTATGACATTGTCTAAAATGCTTAGACACACTATGCCCTACGAACCCTTTTCTAATATTAGTAAGATGTTCACCTATTCCAGTGATAGCGAACCTTGGCACCCCAGATGTTTTGGAACTACATTTCCCATGATGCTCATGCACTCTGCGTTGTAGTTGAGCATCATGGGAAATATAGTTCCAAAACATCTGGGGTGCCAAGGTTCGCCATCACTAACATTTAGTTCCGTGTGGTTCTGCCTACAAACTGGGACCCACACGGGCACCTCAAGAGGTAAATGACACCCCTCGTTCCACAGGTAATACATTCTTCTATGCAGTACGTACGAGAGGTTACATCGGATGAAAAGGAAGTAGTCCTAATAGTTTTGGAATCCTTACATACTTTACATTGTTTGCACGGAAAGAAAACTTACGGGTTACCACAAACATTTTAGTCCTAGGAATTATTTCATTGAAACTGGGTGCCACAAAATCTTAAAGGCTCCAGGTTCTCCTGAAAATAACACCAGGTTTATCAGGGAGTGATGGACCTAAGTTTCCATCCTCCTTTAGCACTTTCCAATGTTTATTAAAAATCTGATTAACCCATCGATATTGGGACGAAAAGGTAGTAATAAATTACCACTCGTGTTTCTTAAGGCTGTTGGTTTCTTTCGCTTTGGGGACCAAAAGTTGATTTCTATCCAGCGCCGATATCCTTTTCAGCTCCTGTTCTAAAATTTGACTATCATAGCCCTTCTCTATAAAGCACCCCCTCAGGGTAGTGGCTTGGGAAATGAAGTTCTCTTTATTTGAACAGTTCTGCCTGATACGTTGGAACTGGTTCTTTGGTACAGCTCTTAATAGGGATAAATCCATTTCTGTCAGTTGATTTAAAAAACGTTTTAGACAGTTATTTAGTTTGTTGCTATAAAATGGCTAAATCTAAAAAATTAACAGCAGTATCACTAAATTCGTAAGTAAATCTAATACCCCATTCATTAGTGTTAAGATGCCTCATAAACATATGCAGGGATTCTTCACTCCCTCTCCATATAAGGAAGGCGTCATCTATATAACATTGCCAAAAAAATTGAGTTGGGGTTCTTTTCCGTATAAATGGCCTCATTTTCCCAAAGCGCCATAAATAACTTGGCGCGGCTGGGGGCAAATTTGGCCCCCATCACTACACCAGTACGTTGTAAGTAATACTCACCCCCATAGAAAAAATAATTATGTTCCAAAGCAAAACATAATAGTTCCAAAATGAACCTCCTATGGGGCATAGATAACCTATCGTCCCTGTCCAAAAAATATTTTACCGCTTAGTAGCCCCTCTGGTGAGGAATAATAGTGTACAGTGATGATACATCCGCTGCCACTAATAACACATTATCCTCAATCACTAGCTCTGAAGTTTCCTTAATAATCTGCATTGTATTCTTCAGAAAGGCTGGAGTCTTATTGACCAAAGGTTGCAAGAAGACATCCACATATTAACCAATACGGGCAGTGACAGAATTATTTGCAGAAGGATTTGCAGCTTACCAATCCTTACCAATCCTTATGGTGTTTGCCGCTAACTTCCATTTTTTATACAATCGATCTGCAGTTTGATTAAAACGATGGAGTCTGCAAAAATCAAATAAAAAATCAAACAGCCATAACTTCTTTTACAATCAATTTAAACCAAACTGAGCTGATCAGCCGGTGCGTGCATCAGTCACTCACCGTCACCGCCCGGTCAGCTTCCCGCTGCCGAAGACCTGGAGTCCAGTCCGGAGAAGAAGCCCGCGCCGGTCACCTGCCGCAGAAGAGGCCGAGAGGAAGAAGCGCCGCTCACCTTCCCGCCTCCGAACGAAGAAGAGGAGAGGGAGTAGCCGCCGTGACTCACAGATAAAATGTGAGAATTCGCCAATACCATAAATGACTTAGTGGACGAATCGGAAGGAAAGGAGGAGGAGATGGTGTGGGTCAAGGCTAAAATCACAGACATTGAGGATAGATCTAGAAGGAACAACATGAAGATCACTGATCAGAGGGATCCCTGAATCTATACCCCAAGCAGACCTGTACAATTATATTACCTCAATGTTGAAGGAAATTCTTCTGGAAGCACCAGACCTGGATGTTATTGTAGATAGGGTGCACCATCTCCCGAAGACCTCACACCTCTCAGACCAGGTCCCCAGGGACGTAATCCTCCATATGCATTTCTTCTATATCAAAGAGAAGCTAATGTATGCAATGCTCAAAAAATAATGCATACCTCCCCAATATAAGGGACTGCAATTTTACACAGATCTATCCCAATACACATTGATGAAGAGGAGGAATCTCAACACTATTAATAAAGTATTGAGGAATCATAACATTACCTACAAATGCGGCTATCCTACAAAAATCATGATTACAAAAGAGGGTCGTACCCACACTATAGACTCCCCGGATAAAGGTATCTCTCTGCTAAAAACTTTGTGTATACTTCCTGGAGGAGGGACCCTCTTCCCCATCATCAGGAAAGGCCAAACATGTCGAGCAAGAATTGAAAATAAACAAAAACTCTCAAACACTCTTGATCCCGGCAATGGGTTAATCACCTACCTAGTTCTCCTGCATGGAGGAGGTTTGGCTATTAGCACCACATACCCCCACTAAAGCTTGAGCAGTGGATGCTGCATACAGGTACCATACCCACCTGTTCAAAAACTGTTCAATCTAGTTCTACCGGTTGTACTACTAGAAAGCTCTTTTATGCATGTTACATATGTTTCTTTTTTTTCTTTGTTTTTCCTGAGTACTCTGAAGTTGCACTGTAGAACTAGCTTCCTCTCACATCCTTTATACTACTACATATGTTGGAGAAATCCGAACTATGGTGACTTTCAGATAGAGGGCGTTCAAGGACCACAGTGAGTAACTGCACGACACTTACATTTGCACAAACCTTTACCAATAGAATTTGGGGCTGACATTTCTATCCATAAACTCAAACGGACTTAATCACCCAATGAAGAGGACATCTTTGTAGCAAGAGGCACTGAAGTTCCAATGCGATGTGCTATGCGTGCAGGAACACATTTTTGCAGCACGGCTCCGCTTAAATGCACACATAAGAAATTCCCTCATGTTTTTTCTGCCAACGCAGATTAAAAAAAAAGGGGAGTGCTTATAGCCATTAAGGACATTTTTACCCTCCGCAAGGAAATTGCAGACCCTCAGGGAAGATTTCTGATACTCATATGCAATATTAACTCCAATATTACACTAGACTATTACACTAGCAAACGTCCATGCGCCAAACAACAGCCAATAACGCTTCCTCAACAAAACCTTAAGGCCCGTACACACGTACCGATCGTCGGCAGACAAGCGTCGGCTGACGAACGATCTGCCGATTGTACGCTTGTTAGTATGATGCCTCCGACAGCCGTCAGCGCACATTCTGCCGACAAGAATCTGTCTTGCAAGCATTAAAATTTTTGTATGCCGACACCAGAACGGCCGATTGTTCGCCAGTCAGTACAGAATTCGGCCGACACACAGCTACAAATCCCAACACGCATGATCAAACCAAATGAGGTCCCGGAAGAATTTTCACAAGTAAACTCAACATTTTATCCAGAAAGAACTTTTGGCTCGCGGCAGTCCAAAAAATAGGTGAAATGCGGAGCACATGCTCATCTTGATAAATGTGAGAAGAAGGAAGATGCTGCTCATAATGCCATACTTTTCTAATAAAAAGGCATGTGTTCTGTTATGATGAAGATAATGTTTGTCTATTCTATCTGTTCTATCAAATTTTCTAATTAAATAATTTTAACTCTTCGCCATTATTTTTGTATTTTCACACCAAAGATCTAACTATTGATATGACCCTTTATTCTTTTATGAATTAATGTATAAAACATATTTTTCAGGTTATGCACAATATTAAACATGTTAACAAATTCAGATAGGCCATTATTTTTTTCCAATTTTCTTTATTTTTGGATCTCAGAAATAAACAAAAGAAAACATTAATGCTCTCCGTATTTAAAAAATAAACATAAAAAAGGTCCATTTGGACTAAATTAAATTAGAAAATGACAAACGAGTAAAATAAATAATAGGGGGTTACAAAAATCATAATTGCTGATAACTGTAATCAGGCTGCCATGAGGGCAGGTTTGGATCCTGCTGGCCATATTGCCACTGGCCATGTGGCATTTGGCGAGGTGGTGGGTGTTGTGGAGGTGGAGGTGGAGGAGGGCATGGGTGCTCCTCGCATGCGTGGCTGTGCTCAGTAAGGACGCCGTTTTCCGCCTTGTGCAGGACATCGATAATAATTTTTCAGGCATACTGACACTGCCTGAGGTCCACCTGCTCTAAAATTTTGCCCGTCATATTCCCGAAGGACTCATTTGCCCCCGGTTTCCTACGGAGGGCTATGGTGGCCTCATGTATGAATTCGTCGGTGAGATCATCGACGTGCTTCCTCTTTTGCCTCCGTTTGGCAGGAGGAGGTGGTGCTGGAAAGAGTTCCAAGGGCTCCGCAGGCTCCCCAGGCTCCTGGCTGCAACCTGGCTCCTCCTCAGTGATACTTTCCTGTTGATGAAATGAACAATTGATTAGAATGTTATAGTGTATATAAAAAGTCATGTTTGTTATATTATTGTGAACAAATAGCAGACTTTACATACAGTGGCGTATCTAGGGTCTCCAGTGCCCTTGTTGAGAAGCTGTATTTGGCAACAACCCCCCCCCCCCCAAGATCAATGTAAAAATGTAACCCCCCCCCCCCCAAAAAAAAATATAAAAGGGCATTAAATGTTTCTCATTTGTCCCTTGTTTGCCCAGTGTAGAGCTCTCTAGTGGGCAATCATTGTCTCAGGTGTGAAAAACAAGAAAGAGAGGGGTGAGAGATAGAGAGAGGGAGAGAAAGAGGGGGTGTGAGAGAGAGAGGAGGGGGGTTGCAGAGAGAGAGGGGCCTGAACTTGCAGAGGGCTTGATGTAGGGCATTGAGGGTGAAGCGTTGCAGGAAAACAGGAATAAGGAAGCCACCTGCCTTGCTGACCTGGAGTGAGAGACCAGAGACATGGAAGCAAGGATGGATGGATCATTTGCAGGAGCTGTTAGTTTGTTAGTTTTCTTTTAAAAAAGGTTGAGCCAGAGGAATGCTGAGGCTACAGCAGTGTTTGTTAGGACTGGAGGTGTGCTGGGGATGCAGCAGTGTTTTGAAGACCAGAGGTGTGCTGGGGATGCAGCAGTGTTTGGAAGACCAGAGGTGTGCTGGGGATGCAGTGAGAGACACTCTCAGTCTCCTGGTCTTTTGGCTCAGCTGCTCTTAATGTTTTACACCTGCATGAAGCTGCTCTAAATGTTTTACACCTGCATGAAGCAGCTCTCAATGTTTTACACCTGCATGAATCCGCCTGCAAACTGGGGGTTCTGGGGTGTGCAGGCTGAGTGGATTGTTCAAAAAATCACTAAAACAATGGCAATGTTTTTGCGACCCACCCCCCTTGGCCTGCGGCCCTGGCGGTTGCCTGTCATGCCAACCCCTTGCTATGCCAGTTTACATAAAGGGTCAATTATGGTTTAGCTTATAATTTTGTTACATGATTACATTTTTAGCAGACAATATATAGTGAAATGCCATACCTGAGTCAAATTGCCCTCTAGGATATCTTCATCCTGGCTTGGATCTACAGACACTGAGCCCTCTGCCGAAGTCGAAGGCAGCGTGGAAATTGACGGCCTCGATTCCAATGTGTCTGCCAGGAACCTGAGGTTATCAAAATACCACAGCCGTGGTACATGTACATTCTGTGCAGCTGCTCCAGACTGGGTGGACTCTACAATTTTTTTAACCTCCCGCCTGTATGCAGTGCGAATGCTGTTAATTTTCTTTCTGATATACTCAGCATTTGCCACAGGACAGACGGGCTTGTAGAAGGGCACTAAATGTTCAATGGCCTGTATTTTTAGGTGCTTATTTTTATATTCAGCCGACTTGACTTTCCACAAACAGGGCAGTTGCCGGAATTCATCAATGAAGCTGATGAGGAAATTATGGCTGGTGTAATTGTCCACCATTTTGCAGGACAGTATATGCCTGCAAGACACAACACAACACAAAACATATTAAAATAGCATGTATTTTGGGACATAATAAAGATATTCATAATAAAAGCTGTATAGGGCCCAAAACACACACTTTCTAATAAAATAGTCGTACCTTTGTTTGTGGGGAAAAGTCGTGATTCGCCGTTCGATCGTGCTCCAACCCTCGATATGTCCGCTAGCAAATCGTCGGCCGAAAGATCTGGCATTCTTTAAATACAGCGCATGCGTCAACTCCTCCTCCAGTGGCGGGCTTGTGCAGGGGTGTGTACGTGCCGAAGATCAGGCCTACATGCGACACTCACACACCTGAGGCAGTTGAAGAATCGTTTTTTAATTAAGAACCATGTCTCAACGATCTGAGAGCTCAATTAGTGTGGGCAGAAGTGATTGGGCCACCAGAAAATCAAGGGCTACACCCATGACAAAGGCAGAAATGGTGGAGATGGTCTCCATTTTAGAAAAAATGGACTATGATGGAAAGTTGGCAAATTACGATCGGCCCAATGCCAGGAAAGATGGCATCATGGATAAGGTGGTGGCCTGTTTGCAAAAAAAATTTGGTGTGGAGCGATCGAAAGATCAGATTAGGAAACGATGGTCCGACCTCAAACACCGTGAGCAGGATCAGCTTGCCCAAATCCATCGGATTCTGAAAAAAAAAAAGTTTATTTTTTTTATTTTTTTATTTTAAACATGCAATATGTATTTTATAATTTTGTGTATGTTGTATTAACATGTCTAGATTATAATGTCTATGTAAAAAGTTAGATTACTCATTTTAGTTGTCATGTCGTGATTAGATCGATCTATTGTTGATGTTTTAGTATATGACATTAAAAGTCAGGAAGCCATAGTTAAAAATATATGTATTGTGTTGCAACGAACGTTCTTTCCTGCACGAATCTTCTCTGCAAACATTCCTATTAATCACAGATTATTATTCAAACCTTTAAATAGGAGAAAAACGAAAACTCCGTGCCAAACAATGGGAAAGGAGGAGGAGAGGTTTGGCAGCTCCATCTGCAGTTGTAAGAGAAGATGAGGAAATGGGCCCAGATGGTGGCACAGATTCTACTAAAGGTAATTGGTTCCTATGCACAGTCAAACATTAATGTACCATATTTTTCGTAGATAACCATGTACATGTCTTCATATTTGTTACTAAAAGAGCTATCAAGCAGGGCACCATGTCCTAACAAATGTACCTCTTGTGACTTTTATGATATGGCCAATTTTTTGTATTATGTAGATGAAGACATTATTCCTGAGGTTATTCTGGTGGAGACAACAAGTGACCAGACACCAGAGCAACAAGAAGGTTGGTAGGCACAGATTTTTGTGTAGTGTGATCATAGAAATATGTGTATTTGCAATGATTGTTTAACCTTATATTCCTATATTCCCTTACAAATTTACATTGCAGATGTTGCGTCATGCGAGGATGTGGCATCCCCAGCCAGGTCAGAACCCAGATCTCCGGGCAACTTGCCAAGCAGTGTGGAAGCCACTTCCCAAAATGTTGAGGATCCAGAACCAAGTGTCAGAGAGCCAGTTGTGTGCCCACGTAGGTTTTTTCATAATGATTTTTATCAGTGTTATTTTTAGCCTGCAATTGTCAACACTATTTCCCTATGGGAGCCTCTTTATTTGAATGGAAGTCACACCGTAAGTCGGATCAGGATGCTCTGACATGCGGGGCCACTTGCGCTGTGAAGATTTTTGAGGGGGAACTACACTGAAAAATTGAATAACCCACCGTGGGTGTCCCCCCCAAGTTCACAACCAGGCCTTTTGTGTGTGGTATTGAGTTTGAGGGTATGCCCACAACAAAAAGACAGCGTGGGTTACCACCAAAACCCCTACCAGACCCTTATCCAAGCATGCAGCTTGTCAGGCCAGGAAAGAGAACGAGCAAGCGGACCAAACACCCCCTGGACCACAGCAGGACACATGCCCTCAACATGGGGGGGTTTTGTTGCTTTGGGCCAGGGGGCCTCTGCACCGCACACCCAAAAGCACCTTGCTCCCATGTAGAGGAGGACAAGGGCCTCATCCCCACAACCCTGTCTGGTGGTTTTGGGGGGTCATGCGGCCAGGGGGTTCCTAGGACTTTGGAAGCAACCTTTAACAAAGGGTGGCCCCCAGATCCCAGACCCCAATCACTATGTGAATGGGTATGGGGTACATAGTACCCCTACACATTAACCACATAAATGGAAGTGTATGTGAATAACGACAGGAGACGTTTATGAAATGTTCTTAAATATCTTCATCCGGTCTTCTCCTCTCCACTCTTCTGCTGTCCAATCTTCTGCTCTTATGTTGTCTGCTCTTTTGCCCTAGGCTCTTCTTCTTCCTCCTGTCCTCCTGCGATGCTGTTGCCGTGCATTCTGCCCGTCTCTGGTCTCTGCATCTTAATATATATACATTACGACCATGCCCTCACAATGACGTCATCATGCGTTCACACCCCTAATGAATATATAGTAAGCTCAGGTGACCGGCAGAATCATCAGCAACAGGATCAGAGGAGGACAGGAGGAAGAAGAAGAGCCTAGGGCAAAAGAGCATAAGAACAGGGTAGGTATTAACTCGAGAGTAATTTAAAATAACCTGGACACCAAATGTTTCTCTATTATGACCTCATGTAGGTGATTCACATTGACTCAGTTGTATATTTTTTTACAGATCATGATTTACCTACTTGCACTTTAGCAAAATTAACACGTGAGGCTCTCCAATGTTGCTCAGACCTCGAGCAAATCAAGGAAACAGCAACGGCATTGCAATCCAAAATGCGTGATTTTGTGGACATGATTGCCAAATTTTAAAAATTTTTAACTACGTTTTTTATGTTTTTATTGGTTCCTTTTATTACAAATGTTTTGTAATATTTTATGATGTCTTGATGACACTCAGTTGTTAAGAGTGTACCCACGTTTGGGAAAAACACTTGAAAACACCCTAACCCTAACCCTAACCCTAACCCTGTGAATGTTTCTTACAAAAATATTTTTACATTCAACAATGTGTGTTCCATTCTTTATTTGACTTTCGTTGGGGGGACCAGGTCTAAAGCTGTGTAAAGATGCATTAAATGTATGATGGCTGTCCTATTCCCATATTTACATGTTAATGAAAGCATTTTGGACACTGCCATATGCGAGTTGCTGGAGGTGTCAATGAAATGTTAAAGATCACAACAGTTTAAACGCATATCACAGTGCGATCTGACATTTCATACAGGATCGGATCATACAAGTGGGAACGACTGTGCGATCCTATCCTGATGCAGCTGAATAAATGCATCATGTGCGACTTTTGTGCGAGTGCAGTGCGAATTGAGACATACACTTTGTATGGCTACATTCGCACTGAACACGCACACAAGTCGCACATGACCCTTTATTTCTGATGTATCAGGATTGGATGGCACAGTGCTTCACACTTGTGTAATACAATCCTGTGGAAAAAGTTAGTGGCGGGTCACCCTTATGCGATGCAGGAAGGATGCAAAGTCGCAGACTTCCCGCATCGCATAAGTGTGACTCAACACTCAAGGTACTAGCAGTCCTAGGATTCAATATGGCATTGATATTGGCAGTAGCAATCAGTGTAGGGAGATCAGTGTAATCTATAGTGTATTGCTTGTTCGTTGCTCTAGTTCACTTTCCATTACCTATATATATAACACTTTGAGATGAACAATGATCAAGTTTCACATAACACTGACATATCCTAACATTGGTGGGCAGTGAGAAGGATGTTATAAATGAACACAACATAACAGGTGTAGGTACGTTGTTAATACCCTAATGTATTATATGAAATATATAGTATGGGCAACTTCTGGACAATGACCACCAATGTAAGGTGACATTAGATGAACCTTGGGTGTGACCTAGTTCTCAATGTGACAGGGTTTGTGGAAATTTTGTGGGGTGCAGAAGGCCCTTGTATTTACACCACTGGCTCAAAAATAACACATGGCCATCATCAGTTTGGATCAGCTGGGGAGAGACTACAGCAAAGAAACACACTGATGAATGTATTAACCCTTCCAAAGTCACACATATATAACACATGATTTACCCAAAAAATTATGTTTGCCATATGTGCCCAAATGATTAGAATCCACAATACAGAATCATAGCAATTTTTGTTTAATGTGTTCAAAAATCATAGATCTATGACATTTATCTGTTTAGGAAATTATTTATGAAGTTTATTGGTTGTGTGACAGTGATTGCTGCCAGGACACAGCTCCTCTCCCCAAGAAATAATCCAGATATTCCTGGCGGATCTGACGGGCCCTGTGTGATGCCAATCCTGACCGTCCAACTTGCATTGACGTCATGGACTCCACTTGGTCAGGAGGTTGGGCCTCTCCACTTGTACCTGGCATAGCAGGGTCAGTATCCAGTTGCTGCAAAACATAATTGTGTACATTCCTGCGTAGGAAGTTGTGCAAAATGCAGCAACACAAGACCACATTATCCACTTTGTACAGTGCCAGGTGTATGGACGTCAGGAATATCCGGAACCGGTTGGCCATTATCCCGAAGGCATTCTCCACAACTCTGCGAGCTCTGGACAACCGGTAGTTGTAAATCCTTTGGTCGGGGGTGAGGTTCCTCTGAGGGTAGGGCTTCATGAGATGCTCCCCAAGCGCAAAAGCATCATCTGCGATAAAAACAAAGCTCATACCCTCAACAGTTTGCTCCCTGGATGGCAGGTTCAGAGTGCCGTTATTTAGACGACGAGCGAACTCCGTCTGCTCAATAACTCCCCCATCCGAATTGCGGCCATTTTTGCCAATATCCAAATAAATAAACTCATAGTTTGCATTAACTATGGCTAGCATGACTTTACTAAAAAAACCTTTATAATTATAATAAAATGTGCCGGAATTCGGAGGGGGGACAATGCGGACGTGCTTCCCATCAATAGCACCCCCACAATTGGGAAAATTCCACTTCTCCTGAAATTGAGCAGCAATCTCCAGCCATTGCTCTGCGTTTGCAGGGAACTGTGGGGAAAAAAAAAAAAACAAAATTAGTGCTTGAGCACATCACATTATTAATTACACACACAGTTGTCTGTTAAATGCTTATGCAACTTGTTAAAAATATAAACAACAGGAAGGTAAACGTTTTGATTTGGGGATGTAACATATACATACATTTATTTTCAACCTCCTATTGTTCTTATATTCTAAAGGGCCATACACACTATAAGATTCTCTGAAGACTTTTTCATGCAGATTTACCTTTTCTATGTAGTGCAAGTGCCTGCCAGATTGCATAGGATTTGAAAGTGTTTGTTTGACCTCATATTATTTGGTTTGGGTAAATCGGAAGGATAAATTGTTCTGACAATCTTATAGTGTGTATGGCCCATTATACTCACCAGCTAGAGCTGAAATTTACAAACTACGGCCCTCCAGCTGTTGCAGAACTACATATCCCATGAGGCCTTGTAATTCTATGACATTCACAGACATGACTAGGCATGATGGAAATTGTAGTTCCTGAACAACTGGAGGGCCGTAGTTTGAAGACCTCTGAGCTTGAGCTTTGGTATATGCTGACTTTGAGATTTAGCATGTGGGTGGGGGGATGGGTAAGTAAAACTGGGCATTTATACATCAATAAGGGCTTGTGGTCAGTGAAGGTTTTAACATCATTACATAAACATACACAATCATAGGTGGGAATGGATGGACTGATGTATTTTAGATAAATCATAAACTAGGCAATAAAACATTGGCCAAGGAATAATCGTTTGAGGGAAAGTAATAAAATGACACAAATTCAAAATACTGTTAAAAGGCAATGTGTTTAGGGACACATTGGAGAGAATGGTGGAATGGTTAGTGGGTAATTTTACAAATGGTTAAGATAATCTACATCTTTACTACTATGTGCATGCGGACAGAGGGTAGCTTACAAATAATGGCCTGTATCAATTGCTGTACATCCAAAAACATCATAATTCGGGTGAAACGACTAATACATGTAATGTAAAAAATTAAACGTACCTTGATATAGTCCTTCTGCAAGACCTTGATGATGGCAGAGCAGGTCTCAGGGATGATGACTCCAAGTGCTTGGGGGGAGATGCATGTGGTGAACTTCAGATCCTGCAGGCTTCTCCCTGTTGCAAGATACCTCAAAGTCGCAATTAACCTTTGCTCAGGAGTAATTGCAAGCCCCATACAAGTATCCTGCTTCAGAATATAGGGGGACACCAGGGCAAGAAGACGGTAAAAGATGGGATCCGTCATCCTCAAATAATTCCTGAAGTCATCAGGATTATTTTCCTGGAACTCCCTCAGCAAGGACATATGAGAAAATTGATCACGGTTAAGCAACCAATTTTTCGTCCAGGAGGTCCGCTTCTTCTTCCTATTGCTCGTACGTCGTCTCAGAGCCAAAACTCCAACACTAACGACAGCAACGGTCGAATTCACGGTCGCCATAATAAATTCTCGAACGATGTCTCGGAAAATAGCGAAATGTCGTCAACCAAACAAATGCTACCGAAATCAGCGCGAGATGCCCAGAAGGGTCACGGCCAAACACTCACTTCCTCTTTTGTAGCGGCGAACGTGCGTGGAACGTAGTAACGTCATTTTCTGTCGGCAGACAAATGTCCTGGCCAAGTTTTGAGCACTTTTCAACAGACAAACAACAAACACGCCAGCCGCGAACATTTGTCAGACGTTCTGTCGGCCGACGATCGGTACGTGTGTACGGGGCTTTAGATTATCCATAAACACCAACAGGGTAGCTTACTTGTGTGTGGAGACCTTAACATTACCCCTGACCCGTCGATGGACTCTATTTCAACATGCACACAGCACACTCCAGCGCTTCAACACCACATTCACCTTCATGACCTTCACAACGTATGTTACCTTTTTCTCTAACACCCACCAATCTTACACAAGGATTGACTTATTTTTGCTTGATAGATAGCTATTGGACAAAACTACGACCACCACTATTAACACCATTACGTGGTCGGATATCGCGTCAGTACTATTATCCAGTGGCGGCTGGTGCTCAAAATTATTTGGGGGGGGGGGGGCGCAAACAGAAAAATGTAATAGGTATTGCTTTGCGGCAAAAAATGCTAAAAAAAATTGTGTGACTTTGAGGTCACTAAAGTGTGAAAGGGGCCTTCAGTAACTAAGGCATAGCGTGCCCCCTTTCAATGCACAGAGGCCAGCGTGCCCCCTTTCAATGCACAGGGACCAGCGTGCCCCCTTTCAATGCACAGAGACCAGCGTGCCCCCTTTCAATGTGCAGGGACCTGCGTGCCCCCTTTCAATGCGCAGGGAACAGTGCTGAAAGCTGAAAATTGGTCTGAGCAGGAAGGAGGTAAAAATGCCCAGTATTGAAGTGGTTAACCACCTGAGCTCCAGAATTTTTTACCCCCTTCATGATCAGGGCATTTTTTGCTATTCAGTACTGTGCTACTTTAACTGGTAATTGCGCGGCCATACAACACTGTACCCAAATTAAATTTATGTAATCAGGGATTTTATTTTATTTTACACTTTGTTTGCTGTTATAATGATGATCATTGTAACAGCAGAGTTTTCAACTGTCATTAATGGGTTACATTCATGACAGCTGTGATTACTAGTGATCTGTGATTGGCTACAGCTAATCACATTGTACTGCAGGGTGCTGCATTAGGCCCAGATACCATGTTATAGCTGTGGAGCAATCACAGCATAGGAAGTACAGCTGTTAGGATCAAAGTAATTTATTTAAGCTTTGTTGACATGTGATTGTATGATCGCACAGCAACCGCAGGATGCAGATACTGGGATCTGTAATCCGCTTTGTCCGGTGGGTCCGCTCCTACACGTATGTGATCCAGCCTGCTGGCCACCCGCAGTAAAAGTACTGTGGGCGGTCGGTAAGCGGTTAAGTCTAATACCACCCTCTCCCCAGACTGACAATGCTGCTGTTCAAGGGTATCTCTGTTGCTCCTCCATCCAGAGTGGAGACACCCTAAAGCTACCCATACACTGTATGAACATCGCTTAGTGGGTAGCCCTGTTGGCCCCCCGCTAACCTGACACCCTTCAAATGAGTCAGGCAGAAATTTGTTGGTTGAACAGCGTCTACATAAGACCAGATGCAGCCTCTGTTTGGGTATTTTGTCCTCAAGTTTTACAGCAAGTCGAAACTGAAGATGGATCCAATGTATGAAAATTGTCGTATGACATGGGCTTTTTTTTCATTGTTTATTGTTTCTGATCATGGGCAGTCTATTGTATCCGAATTTTCTCATACGAAAACTGTATGAAAAAAGTACACATTATAGGAAAATCGTTAGTTCTGTTCACGTAGTGTAGCAGCCTCTAGTGTGTGCTAGCAGTGAGTGTAGGAAAACCATACTCTGACTCACATTTATCTCACATTTAAGCTGGTAAGTCTTAATTGGGTCAGGGTTTAATAGAGGTCAGGGCTGAGTGAATCATTCTGGCAGCTCTCTGGTGCCTCCCCCTGGTCTAGAAGGTTGGTGACTCTTCTAGAACTAGAGAGTGGAGGTTAGGAAAAGCTGCCTTGAATATTTATGGAGCCTTGGCCTATCTTTAGGCTCAGAGGTAGGCTGGCAAGGGGCTGAGACCACTCCATAAATAGGTATGAGCCATGCCAGCAGGGGAAATTGGGTGGAAGATAGACATACAGTGTTGGAGAGGCTTTCAGTGGAGTTCAGGGGTGCCCCCTAGTCTGGGGGGAGGGGGTGTCCTGCCTTGGGCCGGGATCGGTGCTGGTGGAAGGGTCCTGTCAAAACATGTGGGAGGAAGTCTTTCCTGGAGGCACGGGAGCATAAGTGAGTGGTCAACACTGTGGGGACTAACAAAAGGGGGAGACTGCCACATGTAGCCGATCTCCCTTGAAGATAGCGGTGTGCTTAAGTCTTCGTCTTTCCCAGAGATCTCCTCAGAGTCAGTCAGGTAGAGTGGTATGGACAGACAGCCAGGAGGGCTGGTTAAAAAGGCAGCTGCAGCCAGGTGGGTTGGCAGTGCTTGGAGAGATGGCAATGGGATCAGTGACCACAGAGGAGAAATTACATGCTGTTTTACTACATCTGTGCTACACGAAAAGGGGCTACGGGTTCCTGCCTCTAATGGGCTATTGATAATCTGACTGGGAGTCTGTCAGATCAATCACAGTGATTCAGCTGGAGCAAGCAAGTGAATGTGCAGGAGGAGAGTGAAAGAGACTGTATATAGATGTATATAGGAAGATATCCCTGAAGTTTTGCTGAAGTTTATTTGGTATCAAATAACTTCATATCCCTATCCCAGTTAACCCTCAAATAAAAAAACAAAACAACGTCATGGACTGTTCTCTGACTCAGGGTGCTTGTGAAGATTCGGTGTGCCTGGCTGTGCAGGAGTGAGGGATCCAAGTTCATCTGCAGCCCTACGGGGGTTTGCTACAGTACGAAAAATTTTGGAGTTTGTCCCTTCAGAAATTTTTTGTTAGGAAAGTCTGAATCGGATGTCGAAAGTTGTGTACACACTATAGGAAATTCGAACCATCGTTCCTCGTATGGAATTTTAGTGATTACCCATCTTAAAGCTGTTTTGCTGGTTCTTGATGTTTTGTGTTTCAGGTTACAAGCTATCTGCTGGTACTAGGAGGATTTACCTCAGTTTCTGGTTGGATCTTTAGTCAGCTGCATTGATGAGAGATCTTTTGGCGGGAAAACCTCTAGCCAATAAATGTGATCTTCCACATGTATATCCTCTCCTGTCACTGGGCAGGGTCAGCAGTTACTCTACTTCAGGTCTGTCCTCTGGACTTACCCCTAGATTCTCCTCAGTCTTCCTTTGGGATCTTTTGACCTTCTCCCCTGTAGCAGCCAAGGATCTGTGCAAAAACCCCACACTGCTGCTTACGTATTAAATATATTGGTGGCAGTGAAAGGGTTACTAGTTAGCAGCGGTTCTGTTTGATATTAAAGTGGTTGTAAACTTCAGACATGAAATACGAACAAAGCATATCCCTCTATACCACTTACCGTCCGCCCACCGTCAATTGATGGCGGAGCGGTGCGGCTCTTGTTCTGGGACAATGTCATATGATGGCGCCCCAGAACGGGCGCTCTAGCACGGCCCCGGATCTCGGTAAAGAGCCAATGACTTTTTACTCATGTGATCAGCTGTGTCCAATCACAGCCGGTAACATGTAAATGCGGAAGTACTGTTTATTGGCGCTCCTTGCCTCACACTGTCAGAGTGTGTAATGAGGAGAGCCGATTAGCGGAATCTACTCAAAGGGATGACCAGTACTGTAGTACATCTGTGTCCTGATTATAGTAAAGCCCCAGAAGTGCCCATCAGTGATACCAATCAGTACCCATTAGTGACCCCAACCAGTGCCCATTAGTGATACCAATCAGTGACCATCAGTGCCAGCTCATCAGTGCCGCCAATAAGTCCCACCCATTAGTGCTTCCATTCAGTGCTGCCCATTAGTGCCGCCTATCAGTACCCATCAGTGCCCTATATCAGTGCCACCTATCAGTGCCCATCAGTGCGGCTTATTAGTGCCTCCTCATCAGTTTCACCTAATCAGTGCCATTTAGTGCGTCCTCATCAGTGCCCATAAGTGCCACCTCATAAGTGCCCATCAGTGCAGCCTATCAGTGCCAATCAGCGCATATCATTGAAGGAAAAAAATTACTTGTTTACAAAATTTACTGACAGAAACTAAGAAAAATGTTTTTTTTTTTCAAAATTTTCGGTCTTTTTTCTTTTTTTTTTGTAAAAAAAAAAAAAAAACAGCAATGATTAAATACCACCAAAAGAAAGCTCTATTTGTGTGAAAAAAAATGATAAAAATTTTATTTGGGTACAGCATTGCATGACCGCGCAATTGTCATTCAAAATGTGACAGCGCTGAAAGCTTAAAATTGGCCTGGGCAGGAAGGGATGAAAGTGCCCTGTAGGCAAGCGGTAAAGTGGAAGAAAACTCATCAATGTTACATTTCCAACATGCGGGGAAAGCGAACTGTTACATTTGCTTGTGTTCTCAACCAAACTATCAAACCATCAAATGGCTGGTGTCATAACTGATCACATGTGCAGCACCATGGCAGTTGCAGATCAAACAGAGGCTGAGATGGCATATTCCTTTCCTGAAAAGGGAATGAGGGTTTAGCTCCACTTCAAAGCGGAGTTCCGCCTCCCCCTCCACCCCCTCCAAAAATTAAAAGTCAGCAGCTACTGTACACATACTGTAGCTGCTGACTTTTAATATTAGGACACAGTGGCGGCCCGTGCATAGGGGGCGCCAGGGCGCCGCCCCCCCTACCCCTAAAAAAAAAAGAAAAAAAAAACGAAAAAAAAAAAAAAAACAAAACGAACAAATAAAGTTGTTCAAAAAAAAAAATTGGGTTCGCCGGCCTGAACCCAAGGAACTGGTGGCTGGGGGGGGGTGGGGTTACCTCCCAGAAGAGGCGCCGATTGGCTGCCTTCTGGGGAGGTAGGGGGGTATCCTGGGCGCAAGTCTTTGCGGTTGGACACCCCCACTTTCTGATATCCTGGCTGTGATTGGTCCAGTCTACAGCCTGGACCAATCATCATCCAGGATATCGCTGACGTCGCAATGGGGGCGGTGCCGGTGCGTGCGTCAATCACTCACCGTCACCGCCGCTCAGAGAAGAGGAGAGGCCGCCCGCCGGTTCCCGCCGCCGAGACGACGAGGGAGAAGGACCTGCCGCAGAAGAGGAGGAAGAAGCTGAGCCGCGCCGCCACCAGGTAAGTTTGAACGGAGCACGCACGCTGACACTCTGCAATCATTGGGGTACAATGCTGTGGCACTCTGCAATCATTGGGGGACAATGCTGTGGCGCTCTGCAATCATTGGGGGACAATGCTGTGGCACTCTGCAATCATTGGGGGACAATGCTGTGGCACTCTGCAATCATTGGGGGACAATGCTGTGGGCACTCTGCAATCATTGGGGGACAATGCTGTGGCACTCTGCAATCATTGGGGGACAATGCTGTGGCACTCTGCAATCATTGGGGGACAATGCTGTGGGCACTCTGCAATCATTGGGGGACAATGCTGTGGCGCTCTGCAATTATTGGGGTACAATGCTGTGGCACTCTGCAATCATTGGGGGACAATGCTGTGGCACTCTGCAATCATTGGGGTACAATGCTGTGGCGCTCTGCAATCATTGGGGGACAATGCTGTGGCACTCTGCAATCATTGGGGGACAATGCTGTGGCACTCTGCAATCATTGGGGTACAATGCTGTGGGCACTCTGCAATCATTGGGGGACAATGCTGTGGGCACTCTGCAATCATTGGGGGACAATGCTGTGGCACTCTGCAATCATTGGGGTACAATGCTGTGGCGCTCTGCAATCATTGGGGGACAATGCTGTGGCACTCTGCAATCATTGGGGGACAATGCTGTGGCGCTCTGCAATCATTGGGGGACAATGCTGTGGCACTCTGCAATCATTGGGGGACAATGCTGTGGCACTCTGCAATCATTGGGGTACAATGCTGTGGGCACTCTGCAATCATTGGGGGACAATGCTGTGGCGCTCTGCAATTATTGGGGTACAATGCTGTGGGCACTCTGCAATCATTGGGGGACAATGCTGTGGCACTCTGCAATCATTGGGGTACAATGCTGTGGGCACTCTGCAATCATTGGGGGACAATGCTGTGGCGCTCTGCAATTATTGGGGGACAATGCTGTGGCGCTCTGCAATTATTGGGGTACAATGCTGTGGTGCTCTGCAATCATTGGGGTACAATTCTGTGGGCACTCTGCAATCATTGGGGGACAATGCTGTGGCGCTCTGCAATTATTGGGGTACAATGCTGTGGCACTCTGCAATCATTGGGGGACAATGCTGTGGCACTCTGCAATCATTGGGGTACAATGCTGTGGGCACTCTGCAATCATTGGGGGACAATGCTGTGGCGCTCTGCAATTATTGGGGTACAATGCTGTGGCACTCTGCAATCATTGGGGGACAATGCTGTGGGCACTCTGCAATCATTGGGGTACAATGCTGTGGGCACTCTGCAATCATTGGGGGACAATGCTGTGGCGCTCTGCAATTATTGGGGGACAATGCTGTGGCGCTCTGCAATTATTGGGGTACAATGCTGTGGCGCTCTGCAATCATTGGGGTACAATTCTGTGGCGCTCTGCAGTGATTGGGGACAATGCTGTGGCGCTCTGCATTGAAAGGGGCTCGCACGCTGAACTCTGCATTGATGGGGGCACGGAACAGTTGCATTGAAGGGGGCATGCACGCTGAACTCTGCATTGTGGGGGCACAGCACAGTGTTCATTGCATTGAAGGGGGCATAGCACAGTGTTTATTGCATTGAAGGGGGCACAGCACAATGTTCATTGCATTGAAGGGGGCACGCACGCTGAACTCTGTATTGAAGGGGGCATGTACACTGGTCTCTGCATTGAAAGGGGGCATGTACGCTGGTCACTGCATTGAAAGGGGGCATATACCATCTCCTGTACCATGACCTGTGACATGCCTATACCATATCTGTGCCATGCCTATACCATCACCTGTGCCATGCCTGTACCATCACCTGTGCCATGCCTGTACCATCACGTATGCCATGCCTATACCATCACCTGTGCCATGCCTGTACCATGACTTCAAAGTCACGCAATTTTTTACTGCGTTTTTTGACGCGAAGCAATACCTATTACATTTTTCTTTTTGCGCCCCCCCAAAAATTTTGAGCACCAGCCGCCACTGTTAGGACACTTACCTGTCCTGCATCGATGTCGGCACCGCAGCCGATGTTTCCAGCTGTCGGGTGCTGCCGCCGCCATTGCCGGTAATGCTACGTTCACATCTAGGCATTGCAATTTTATAGACGTTTTACAGGCGTTTAACAGGCGTTTTTTTATAGGCATTTTTACAAGCGGTTTACAGGTGGTTTTTTTGCAGGTGTTTGGAGGAAGGCATTGACATCTAACAAAAACACCTGTAATCTGCCCAAAAAGAAGCTCATGTACTTTTTGGAGCGTCGGGCGTTTTGGTCAAGGCATCAGAATGCTCAGATGTGTATAGGGGCCATTGAAATGATTAGGATTTGTCCTGTTCGGCGTTTTTTGAGCTGATCTTAAGAGCTGAAAAAATGCCCCAAAATGCCTACATGTGAACGTAGCCTAAGGGAACCCGGCAGTGAAGCCTTGCAGCTTCACGAGCGGGTCACTACTGCGCATGCACAAACGCGCTGGGCATTCCTATTGGCTCGGCGGCGGAAGAGGGAGGAGAAGCCAAACTTCCGAGGGACGGCGCCGTGGCACTGTATCATGGAAGTGGGGAAGGGTACCTGTCAAAAACAGGTACCCGTTCCCCCCTCCCCCCTTAAAGGTGCCAAATGTGGCACCGGAAGGGGGGAGGAAACAAAAGAGCGGAAGTTCCACTTTTGGGTGGAACTCCACTTTAAGAGCAGTAAATGTAATTTTTGTCTGCTACTTTGTTGCTCCTCTGTCAGCATGAATCACTTTTGATAAGTTTTCCTGAAACCAAGAGAAAAGGTTGACAGGGGAGGGAGCTCCAGCACACAACCTGTAATTGACAGCCTCAGCTCTGTTCCTGTGTGCTGTTTGAAAGGGGAGGGGTGTCCCTTCTCTCCATCCCGCTCTCCTCACTGATCTCTGCAGTATGTAACTTCAAATCCCCCCTCCTGACACAACCCCCCCCCCCCGCTGGTCACAAACCCTCCTTCCTAAATCCCCCCTTCCAACACAACCCTCCCTCCCCATACCCCCTCTTTGTCCTTGATACAGCAAAATGACACAAAGCCCTGCACAGTCCGCCCACGGAAGGATTACTGTGTTAAGTTAAGTTCTGTGCACAAAGAGCAGGGAGAGCGCATTCCATTCCTCCTTCAGGCTCTCTCCCCATCTATGCTGTTATCTGTACTTTTCCTAGTAAAAGTGTGTAAGCCACCCGTCCTGCTCTTAGCAACTGATGACGACACTGTTGGTAGGATGCATGCGGGCGGCTTACACAGCTTTCACTTTTGCTGGCAAAAGTACAGGTAACAGCATGTGCTCTCCCTAATCTCTGTGCACAGAACTTAAGGTGTTACTAAACCCAGAAGCCTACATTCACTATATCTGGTCTCCCACAGTACACAGAACATGGAAATCCAATAGTTTTAGTAAATACAAACTGCTAAATACATTTTCTCATCAGCAGTATATAGCAGTCTTGTGATTTCTATCAGTGTCCAGCAAAGCACTGGCTAAAGCTTCAGGGGGAGTTTTCTCCCCTGATTGTCCTATGAGGCTACATGACCCCTGACCCTCTGTCTGGACAACGCTGATTGGCCCTGTGCTTATCACATGCATTCTCCCAAGAAAAAAAAACTTGCTGGCAATACACACCAAATTGAGACTGTGCAGCTTATCCCCCAAGGCTCTGTTCTATCAGGAGAAGGTTATGGGACAGTGGAAGAAGGGGAGGAGAGGATCAGAGAAGACAGGATCAAACAGCTTTTTTTACACAATGCAGAGGATTAACCCCTTTGGTTCCACAGTGAGTATACCAGGAATGCTTTACTGCATACACAGACTGATTTTACTGTTGTGAGTTTATTAACACTTTAACACAGTAATCCTTTTACGATCTGACTGTAAAGGGCTTGGTGTCATTTTGCTGTGGCGCGAAAAACCCTAGTTTAAACTGTTGGATGCGTCTTTGAGATGTGATTAACAATTTAGTATGCACCTGACCTGTCTGATCTGTCAGCGGGTGTGAAGGTTTTAAATGCAGTTTAATTGTCCTAAGTTGCTATGATTAAGGCCCGTACTGGGCAGAAACATATAAATGCAGGACTGAGCATGTAGCCGTTTAAGAGTTTTTTATGTGATAAATATAGCTTATTTTATCAGCGGGGGACAGGTGCTGCTCTATTACACATAACTCACATTTGCTGCACAGTACAAAAGAAGGAAGTCAGAGATCTTGAAATGTATAGTTAATCAGATGTGCTAACATCTTCTTTCTTTCACTTGCCTTCGCACACACACTAATGCCACTAATTACTGTCATTTCACTGTGCTGTTGTACAACACTTTGACCACTAGATGTCAGCAAGGTAACAGAATTTACTACCAAAAAGGTAAAGAACCATTACACATTGTTTCTCAACTGTATTAACCACTTGACCACCGGAAGGATTTACCCCCTTCATGACCAGGACATTTTTTGCTATTCAGCACTGTACTATTTTAACTTCCAATTGCTTGGTCATACAATACTGTACACAAATGAAATTGTTATAATTTGTTCACACAAATAGAGTTTTATTTTGGTGGTATTTATTCATCACTGGGTGTTTTATTTTTTGCTATATAAATGAAAAAATACTGACAATTTAAAAAACAAAACACATTTTTATTGCAAATAATCTTTCTTCATAAATGTAGGCCAAAATGTAGTTTGCTACATTTCTTTGGTTAAAAAAAAACCCCAAATCAGTATATATCAATTGGTTTGTGTGAAAGTTATAGAGTCTACAAACTATGATATATAGAATTGAAAATGTATCAGTCCTGCTGCACTTATTTTATGAGGCCCTAAAATGCCAGGACAGTACAAATACCCACCAAATTACCCCCTTTTTAAAAAGGGTATTTAGTAAGAGGTATGGTGAGTTTTTTTGTAGTTTTTTCTCACAATTCTTGGAAAATGAAGAAATAAATAAAATGTAGGGTTTTTTTTCACTATTTTTTACATTTCTTTTTTTTTTACATACTATCACCAGGGCAGTAGTACAGCCACTGACTGGTCAAAGTATGTAAAAAAAAAAAAAAAAACTTTTTTTTATTTTATATATATATTCTGTCATCAGAGTAGTTCAGTGTCACTATAGTGACACGGTACTATTCTGGGGGAATGATCAGGATTTTGTTTACACTGTTATTGCTTATAGCAGTGATGATCACTGTTGTAAGCAATAGTTGACAGCTTGCTTAGCTAGCTTGCATGACAGCTTGCTTAGTGTTGTGAAGCTGTGATTGGCCACAGCTAATCACATAGTACAGGAAGCTGTGATTGGCCGGGGTACCATGCGACAGCTATGGGCCAATCACAGCATCACAACAGTAAGCAAGCTGTTCATGAACGAACGCCTTTCGTGACAGTTTGCCTACATAATATCATTTGGTCGCTATAATTAGTCATAGCAATCACATGATACTCCTGCTGCTCACAGCGGCCGGGAACCAAGCTCCAGTGCGCATGTTCTTGGCGCTGTACGGGTACGTCACTTAGCCTGTAGCTGCTGCCTGTTCGCGGTAAAAGTACTGTGGGCGGGAGGCAAGCAAGTTAAAGTTTTTATCCCAATATACAAGATATTATTTAACAAGTATTCCAAGGTGTTGGGAAAGAAAAAGTCCTGGATGGCCGCACTCCAATGCAATAACCTTTATTGACGTGATAAGTCCATACAGCATAAAAGCATAGGAGACACAGCAAACAGCTAATGCATTTCACACCCTTCACTGGTGCTTAATCATAGCTGATTAATTCCAAGGTGTTGGTGCCCTTGGTGCCAGTATCAAGACATCTTTACATTTACTAATACCAGTACACTCTAAGTTTATGTAAAAGTTTTTAAATAGACACGCCTGTTTTTAAAAAAGAAAAGGATTATTTATATACAATTTATTATGTGATTTTTTTAAAACTCAAAACTTGTAATGAATTTACTTTCATAGGCAGAATGTCTTGAAGGGAAAAAGAAAAAAAAAGAAAAATAATAATAAATACACAATAAAGTGTAAATAATCACTATAGGTATTGTACATTTTTTCAAATGTTTTTGTTGTTTTTAAGTATAGCTAAGGCTCCATTCACACCTAAGCGTAGCGTTTTCAGGCGGTTTTTTGGGGCTTTTTACAGGCGTTTTTCGTGCTTTTTTCAAGCGTTTTTCATGCTTTTTTTAGGCGTTTTTTTGCGGGTGTTTGGAGGGAGGCATTGATATTTAACAAAAACACTTATAATCAGCAAAAAAAAGAAGCTTGTGTACTTTTTTGAGCTTCAGGCGTTTTTCTTCTAGAGACAAAGCGCTCAAATGTGAACAGGGGCCATTAAAATGAATGGGATTTTGCTTGTTGGGCGTTTTGAGACTTCAGAGATGAACGTTTTATGAGCTGAAATACGCTCAGGTGTGAACAGGGCCTAAAGGTAAAGCGTATATTTTTTTATACATATTTTTTTTGGACAGAGTAGAGAGCAATTAGAACACCTGTCAGAATTTCATTGATGACTGTGCCCCGGGAGGGGATTCATTCTCTCTATTTGTTTTGTTTACTGTTGTCAAAAGTGAAAGTGAAATAAAATTCCAAATTTTGGGTTGTCCCCAGAACAGGAATAGAGGGGGAAATCTTCAGATAGGGACGCTAGTTCTGGTGACCCTGGTAACAAGGGAGGATTTCCTCACTTTGGAGGGATTTGCTCTTGCTTCCTGATTTGGCTTTGGGACTGAAAGTGAAGGGATATCTCTCAAATAGGACCCAGATGGCAAAAATATAATCCTGCCTTATTCTATCCAAAATTAAAAAAAGTTTTGCCTTTGGTTCTACTTTAAGTTGGTGCAGTTATATTCCCTGTGCTGTTTGTTTGCCTTACCTTGTGATGATGGGGGCACATGTTGTGGCTGTAGTTTGTAGTGTAATGTGTGATTCCCCATTATCCATGTATTCATTGACCTAGTATGTCCCTATTTGCCAGAGGGAGAAAGACCGCTTTCTGTTCTGGTTCTCACGTGTCCAGTGTTTCCATCCACTCTGTGTCACATCACAAATGTGGGACTGCTAATATAATAAAAAAAACATCTCACAGTTGCAACATGAGCTCTCTGTGTGTTCATGAATGCCTATTTGTCTCCATGCCAGATCTGGCACCTGGACAAGCACTAGACCGAGAGATGCAGGGAATGTGGGATATGTACTTTCTTCACAGGGGGTGAAATACTGGGAGAAATAATGGACTTTAACCACTTGCCGACCGCTGCAAGTATATATACTGCGGCGGTCAGCCCCGTGCAGGCAAAGTGACGTACCGGTACGTCACTAGCCTGTGAGCCAATAGGGGGCGAGCGCGCGCCGCCGGAGGCGCGCTCCCACCCCCGCTCATTCACGTACCTCCCCACCTGATGTCCGCCGGTCACTCGCGATCGTCAGTTACAGAGGGAGAAAGGCAGGCGGCTAATGTAAACACAGCCGCCTGTCATTCTCCCTTGTGTAACAGCAGAGATCAAACGGTCCTGCTATGTAGGACCGTTGATCTCTGCTGTTACACACACAGCCACATCCCTGCAAAGTTAGAAACCCGCCCCTAGGGACACACTTAACCCCTCCTTCTCCAATAAAGTTAACCCCTTCCCTGCCAGTGTCATTTTTACAGTAACAGTGCATATGTATATCACTGATTACTTTAGTAATGTCACTGGTACCCCCAAAAGTGTCAAAAATGTCAGTCAAGGGTCCGATCTATCCGCTGCAATGTCGCAGTCCCGCAAAAAAATCGCAGATCGCCGCCATTACTCGTTAAAAAAAAAACAACAAAAATGACAAAAATCTTTCCCTTAGTTAGTAAACGCAATAACTTTTGCGCAAACCAATCAAAATACGCTTAATGCGATTTTTTTTTTTTTACCAAACATATGTAGCAGAAATCGAATTGGCCAAAAATGTTAAAAAATTTTGATTTTTACATTTTGTTTTGGGGGGAATTTCATATAAAAAAATGTGAAAAATATTGTTATTTTTTCAAAATTTACGCTCTTTTTTTGTTTATAGCGCATGATCAAAAAATTGCACAGGTGATCAAATACCACCAAAAGAAAGCTCTGTTTGTGGGAAAAAAAGGACATCAAATTTGTTTAGGTACAGCATCACACGACCGTGCAATTGTCTGCTAAAGTCACGCAGTGCCGAATCGCAAAATAGGGCCTGGTTAGGAAGGGGGTAAAATCTTCCGGGGCTTAGCACGTTACATAAAATTTAAACAATTTATTGATCTGCCAACAAAAGTTTCCACATAGTACAAAAGGAAAATACAAAAATAAAGAAAAAAGACAAAGCCTAAAATTATTTTTGGACTACATGTGGCGCCCCTAGAGGATAAAGTAATAATACAAATCTTAATACATCCACCTATGTAAAACCTCAAAGTTGGTGGTACCACTTGATCTCATATGTCTCTTGTAGTTTTTCTGCTCATATAATCTGCTCAACATGTTTTTGCGACCATGAAGCCACTTCTTCAGGAGCTTTGATAAGTCTATTCAAATAAAATCATTTATATTTTTTAAAGTGCAGAAAGGAATTCACAGAACAATAAAACAATTTATTGACATAGGCCTTGCCCTGCACATATCACTCACTCACATCGTGGACACGGCAACAGCAGTGCTCACCCCTATGGCCAAGCTGGGATCCCCTTAAGCGGCCACAATTGGCTCATATGTCAGGATGTGGGGACGCACAAAGTAACCAAGGAAGTTGAAAAAATATTAGATATTAGTAGGTATACTAACTCGATACAGTGGAGCATATACTCTGGACTGTATAGTACAGTACTTACATATTTAATGTAAGGACCATTCATTTCTCCTGGAATTTTATTTTCCCTAGGGTTCAAAGGACCTACAAGGTAGACCATAATAATCCTATAACGTTAGATGTTACAGTTAACCCCTTAGTACACCCTAAAAACAGGATCATGGAAAAATGTACCTTGCAGTGCAAAGTTGGTGCACTGATATTACGGATTTTTGGAAAGGGTAAAATCCAAAAGCCGTTGTTCCTCTACAAATTTGCACATTACACAGCAGTCTGTGTGATCAAGCCCTAAGGATATAATAGATAATTGAATTAGCCTCCTGGTAAGGAAGGCCAAAAGGCAATATATCTAAGGGGATAGTATTATAAAAAGAGCAAGTAGAGATGTGTACTGGCAGAGAGAGGAGAAAAAAACCTATACATAAGCCAGGCGGGAAAGAGGCTGAAATAGGGCAATATGCTCATATACATGTTCCAAATTGGTAACACCAACCTGTAATCTGCGTGTCTCTAAACCAATTCAATTTTCTCCGATGCTGTGGGAGAAGAGGGGGGAGAGAGGTGAGAGGGGACAGAATAAATAGATGGGGATAAGCGCCATCCCCCAGGCGCTCAGAGCGAGAGAGACATCTTCACTTGCTCTTTTTATCATACTATCCCCTTAAATATATTGCCTTTAGGCCTTGCTTACCAGGAAGCTAATTGAATTGCTCTCTATTTTTAGGCACTGCCCAGTTTGTAGAGGTCGATCTGCAGAACTGAACCCTCCTATCCTTTACAGCCAAGGAAGCTGCTTCTGTTTGATCTGCAACTGGGGCTGCACATGTGATCAGTTATGGCACCAGACATTTAATGGTTTGACAGTTTGATTGAGGACACAAGACAATGTGATAGTTAGCAATCCTGGCATTCTAGGAATGTAACTGTTTTTTAGACCATTAAATCGATGGGTTTAGTTCAGCTTTATGATTTACTGCTGTTCAGGGGCTCTGGGCTTCAACAATATGTCAGCCTCCAGTAAGAATAAACAGGAGCAATGCTGGAGGCGATTTACAGCATACACTAATTTTGGTAGCATAATTATTAATGTGGAATGTATGTTCCTTTCTAAAAAACATTATTTTTTATCAAATTGTTATGGGTAAAGTTCTGCTTTAACATTAAAAGCCCACAAAAGGCATTCTGTCATTCTGTTTTTAAACTCTGATTACATGGATCTAAAATAGACTTCAGTGTACCCCTATGGATATGCTGTAAGTGGACCTGCATCTGCCTATGTCCGCCCACATCAGGATACTTATCTGAAGACAATAGGTTTGCGTCCGGGTCTCCTTTTACTCAAGTTTAGGAGCTGCTAGTGTACATGAAGCCTTAGTGATACAATTTCATCTAGGTAAAGTGATTGTAAATGGTAATTTTTAAAAATTAAAATAATAAACAACAAAAGCAATGGTATTGCACAGAGCCGCCCTGAACTAACTCTTCTCGGGTCCCCCACTGGAATTCTTGGCTCCTCCTCTTCGAGGTTGGCCTCCATAGGACGCCGTTTTCGTATGGGAGCCCACCTCGCTCATGACCCACACTGTGTGTGTGTCTATTGACACACACAGACTGGCTCAGCCTGGCCCCTGCTCCCTCATTACAGGATTTGACTGACATCCAATTGCCTGTGTTGTCATCTTTGAAAGGAAGAGGAGAGAAGAGCGGTACTGCCGGTGGGGACAGCACTGATTCGAGTGGTGTCAGGTAAGTGTTTGGTGGGAAGGGGATGCACAGACAGATAATACACAGAATGCAAAGGTAAAAAAAATAAAAAATAAATTGCCTTTACAACTACTTTAAAAACTTGGGCTTTCCCCTCAAAAAAAGTAGAATTTTCCTTTATAAAACTACTTCTCCTTTGGTTTTTACAAAGATAAAAATACAATTTTCACTTTGACATATCCTTCTGTAATTTAAGGATTGCATCATTTTGGCTATGACTATTAGGGCAGGCTAAAGATTATGCGATTTGCTTTCCTTCCACCACTGGTGGAAGAAAAGAAAATTGCCTGATTTCTTCATCAACACAGTCAATGTTTATGAGGGAACCCCTCCTGCAGTGCTATTGTGTTCTGCTGGCGGGAAGTCTAACTTGCTGGCAGAATACAATGATTAGTGTTGCCAGTTATAGCCACTGACACTAATCATTCTGGAAAAATCTGACAGGCTGATTTGTACACAAGCCAATCGATAGATTGACTTATGTACAACCAGGGTGCCTGCCCATATGTGGATCAAATTTCAGCCAGTCCCTACTGAACTGGCCAAATTTCGATCCATGTATGGCTGGCTCAAAGGCTTACTTTTTTTTCCTAAAATAATAATAATGGTATAGTTATCTGCCCTGTGCAATAGTATTGCACAGAGCTGCATGAACCTCTTCTTCTGGGGTCTCTGCCTCGCTCCAAACTAGGCTGTGTGCGTCCATCGACACACACAATGTGGGTCAGCCCTGTCCTACGTTCCCTCTTAACAGGATTTGATTGACAGCAGCAGGAGCCAATAACTCCCACTGCTGTCTCTGTGTCCTGTGAGGAGTGGAACAGAGACCAGCATTGCTGCAGATAGGCACAGCACTGGATTGAGATAGGACTCAGATAAGTATATAGGGAGACGGGGTGCTAGCACTACTAGGACATTTTTTTACCTTGATGGAGGTAATGCATTAAGGTAAAAAAAATGTCTTGCCTTTAGAACCACTTTAAGAAGGGAATCAGCCTATAAGGTTTTACTATAAGCCTATAAGGCTTTTACTATAGGGTTCTAGCCAGACCAATCCGTTAACATTCTACGAGGAAGTGAGTTGCCATCTAGATAGGGGGAGGCCTGTTAATGTTGTGTATCTGGATTTTGCAAAAGCAATTGATACAGTTCCCCATAAACGCTTAACCTACAAGCTGAGGTCTGCAGACATGGACTATAAGGTTTGTTGTTGGATAGAAAATTGGTTACAGGGGCACTTCCAAAGGGTAGTGATAGATAAAGTGTACTCAGACTGGTCTGGAGTGGTAAGTGGGGTGTCTTGGGACCAATTCTGTTTAATTTATTCATAAATGATATAGAGGATGGGATACATAGACCAATCTCAGTTTTTGCAGATGACAGCAAATTGAGCAGGACAATAACTTCACATCAGGATATAGAAATTTTACAGAAAAACCTGAATAAAATAATGGGGTGGGCAATTACAAGGCAAATGAGGTTTAATGTGGAGAAATGTAAGGTAATGCGCTTGGGGACTAAAAACATAAACACAAACTACTCTTTAGGGGGAGAACCCCTGAAGGAATCAAAGAGGGAGAAAGATTTGGGGGACCTAGTAGAAGACAGACTGAGCAATAGCATGCAAAGTCAAGCTGCAGCTGCTAAAGTCGGCAGAATATTAGCATAAATAAAAAAGGGTATTTACTCCAGATATCGATAATCCTGCTACTTTATAAAACTCTGGTTTGGCCACATCTGGAGTATTCCATCTGGTTCTGGTCCCCAGTCCTCAGAATGGATGTGCTGGAGCTGGAGATAGTCTTGGACATGCAACCTAAAGAACACAATATAAAGGGATTTGGGAAAAAAATTATCGACACTGACACACATACACCTATGCAGGTTGAACTGAAAGAACTATTGTCTTCACTCAACCTTACCTACTATGTAACTAGAAAAGCCCATCCGGCATATAACAAAAGATGCTTTAGAGGCTGTAATCGTAAGTACAATGTTCTACACACCTAGCTGTCCAGTCCCAAATTAAAACCATTCTGGTCAAGAATTTTCAGCCTGTTATATAAACTCTTTCATACAGTATCTTTTCACAGCTCGGGAGTTGGTATGTGATGTCACATACCAACATCTGGAATGGACATGAGAAGGGGTTTAGCAGGGACTAGCGCACCTGACACCCCGTCTCATCGCCTCTTCCTTGTACTTCTCTCTAGATAAGGTTGAAGTTGTGTGCCACCAAAAAATGTTGTCTACCCTTGCTCTATAGTTACTGCAAGATGTCCTGTGTGTAATAACTTTTGGATGTACTTGGTACCTTTTCAGTTTTTTTTTCCCGCAGGATCTCAACAAAATATAGACTTGTGGCTTGTTCTACCTCCCTCTGATATTTGCACAACGTAAATGGAGAAGTGAAACTGAAAGTGGAGGTTCCTGGAAATAAGTCGTGCTGGTTTAAAATAGTTTCTCTAATATGCAAGCTTTTATAGGAATTAGAAACCGATCACCTATTTTCTTCTGTTGGAAAGTCCCATGGAAAATCCATATTTAACTAAGGCAGTGTTAAACAAGAACATTCTACATTTAAACTGATTGTGTGCTGGGGAGGGTAAAGAGTTTATAGTTAGATAAATAAAACACATTGAAACACAAGCCCCAACCTTCTTGCTGAGGCTCCTATACTAATCTTTCCCAGGGAAGCTATCCCCATTTAAGATGGCTATGCATACTTCACTCTGTTCATGAAAAAGTATCCCCTGAAGTCTATAGGAGTTTTCATCCCCTAGGTCCCCCGCAGCTCACTGGTTCTTTTTGGTACCTCCATGTAATTTCAATAATTTTGGTCGTCATTACGTGGATGTCTTAAGGCTACAGGCAAGGATATCGATGTGCTGAAAGCCCGCACTGCTTTGAAAGTGCTTTTAAAAGTGAGTGGATGTCTATCTGTTAAATAAATAGCCTATTTTAAACAGAGAGCACTAGATATCTCTTTCTTTCCATACAGGATTCCTCATTTATCTGGAGATTATGTGAAGGCGGTGATAGGAAGGAACACCAGGCAGCAGTGATTATCCCAAAAGCTTGTTTGACTCTCAGGAGTCTGATTTTAAGGTGAGCTGCTAATTTTACACCAGGCACTAGGAGCACGGGATGTGAAGCATGCAACACTTTTAAATCACGTTCACAGATGAAGATTTGTTTATCATCAAGTCACTTTATATATGCACTGTGAATTTGGACTTTTTATTATTATTATCACTTGATGTCACAATTTATTCATTGGTTTATCCGAAACCAATTGGTCATTGGTTTATTGATGTTTATCCGATTTATTGATTGATTTATGCACTTGGCGCAGCAATATTTTTATTAATTTTATCACAGGTGTTTTGTGTTTGACACTAATTGTCTGCAGCTTTGTGTACACTATTTGATTAATTTATTTAGGGTTTGCGCTGATTATTATCACTATATTTTAGTATAGGAATAGGTCACTTTATTATTAAGATTTTTAAGACATTACAGTTGCTGTTGCTGCACTCAGTTATCACGGATTACAGTGGAGGGAATTATTAAAAAAAAGTCTGAGACAAACTTTGTCTGAACTTGAGCACAGTCAGCTTTCAATTTTCATTTTTAACTACTGGATTGGCTGGGTGGTAGATTGTATTATCCTTCTGATAAGCTTTGTACTTGGCATGAACACTCTTGTGCCTCCTACGTTGCTTTGGACATGTACACCCTAATACTCTGTAGTCATGATTGCTTATTGTTTCCCTCTGTAAGCTGATCTCCTATTTGGCGTGTACTCTACCTCTGTTTTTGGTTGTACTATTTAAAAAATTTTCAATAAACGCATTTGATAAAAACAAAATTTCTATTTATTAATTTGTGTGGAACAAATGAAAGATAGAAAGAAATGGTTGGTATGTGCAATGGCATCCATTAAGATAGAACTTGTCTCAGACAATTTTAATAATTAACCTCAGTGGATTTACCTGCAATAAGGTGTTTGGAGAAGAGAGGGTGGCCTGCCTTTGATTCCGTTTTGCTCTTAGGTGAGCTAATTGAAAGCAAGATGAGTTGTAGTATGGTGGAGTATGTGACTGCTGAAGGCAGTCTGACAGCAGAAGATCCCAGCTGCTGTATGTGTCTGTACACAAATCGTCTTGAGAGCAGGGTTAGCTTTTACATAAACCAGCAGCTGAATTTTATGCACTAATAATTTGATTACTTAACAAGACAGCCATGCTGTGGATTGTCAGAGGACTGCTAATCTTTTCCTGTCCTGTCCCAATCCTGCTCCATCCATATCCTCCTCCCTTTCTCTCTCTCTCAGGGCCCCCTCCGAGTCCAAGCTCCATTCCCTTGGCTTCTCCTCTGCCTTCCTGCTGGCATGTTTCAGTGTCAACTAAGCTTACATCTCTCTTCCTGGCGGTAGCAGTAGGCAGTGGACTGCCTCCTGACGTTACTACACAGGACACAGTCATAAATAGGTTGGCTCAGAGACTGTGACAGCAGTAGCGGTCAAGCCGGCCGTCAGTACATACAATTCTGTCACACATAACCTCCAGCTCTGACTGTAACAGTCATCAACTCATGGCCCAGCAGGAGGAAGGATGCTGTCAGGCACTGGGCAGGAATGAGAACGCTCCTGGGCACTGGGCAGGAGGGAGAATGCTTCTTGTCCCTGGGCAGGAGGGAGGATGACCCTAGACACTGGGCACGGGAGAGCATGCTCCTAGGCACTGGGCAGGAGGGAGAATGCTCCTGGGCACTGGGCACTGGGCACTGGGCAGGAGGGAGAATGCTTCTAGGCCGTGGGAAGGAGGGGGGGGGGGTGACACTAGACACTGGGCAGGGGAGAGCATGCTCCTATGCACTGGGCAGGAATGAGAGTGCTCCTGGGCACTGGGCAGGAGGGAGAATGCTTCTAGGCTGTTAGGGATACAAGTGGTAGCCTGATGGCAGAGGAAGGCCCCACTGGTGCTGGAGGGCGGAGCTTAGACGGGACCCCCCAAGGTAAGTGACACAGGCTAACCTGAGGTGCGGAATCTAAGTATCCACCGGTTTTCGCCAGGGCCTCTAGTGGTGAGGATGGACTTTGCTGCGTGTGGATACCAGGTCGCAGTCCTCAGGGTCGCCCCACCAAGGGAGAAACCGGTCAAGATCCGAAGGCAGATAAGCAGATAAGGGAGATCCGAGAGAATGGTCAAACAAGCCGGGGGTCAGGACGGGCAGCAGGTCAACAAGGTCAGGAACAAGCCAAAGGTCAAACGGATATCAAACAGGTAACAGGAAGCAGGCTTCAGGAACACAGGAAGAGCTGCAGACAAGACAGCGAAGACACAGTGCTTCTGAGCTGTTTAAATAAGGCAGCCTGTTTGCCAATTACTGCAATCAGTCTGCTCTAGGTTAACCCTTTGGATTGCAGAATCATGACAGCACATCAGTGTGCTCAGGAAGCATTCCTAACATAGGCACTGGGCAGGAGGGAGGATGACCCTAGACACTGGGCAGGGGAAAGCATGCTCCTAAGCACTGGGCAGGAATGAGAATGCTCCTAGACACTGGGCAGGAGGGAGAATGCGTCTAGGCACTGGGCAGGAGGGAGGATGACCCTAGACACTGGGCAGGAGAGAGCATGCTCCTAGGTATTGGGCAGGAGAGAGAATGCTTCTAGGCACTGGGCAGGAGGGAGGATGACCCTAGACACTGGGCAGGAGGGAGCATGCTCCTAGGCACTGGGCAGGAGGGAGGATGCAGTCAGGGACTGTACAAGCAGGATGGGGGTTTCTTCCAGGCACTGGGCAGGAGGGAGAATGCTCCCAGGCACTGGACAGGAGGGATCATGCTCCTAGACACTGGGCAGGAGGGATCATGCTCCTAGGCACTGGGCAGGAGGGATCATGCTCCTAGGCACTGGGCAGGAGGGATCATGCTCCTAGGCACTGGGCAGGAGGGAGGACGCAGTCAGGGTCTGTACAAGCAGGAGGGAGGTTTCTTCCAGGCAATGGGCAGGAGGGAGAATGCTCCCAGGCACTGGACAGGAGGAAGAATGCTTCCAGGCACTGGACAGGAGGAAGAATGCTCCCAGGCACTGGACAGGAGGAAGAATGCTCCCAGGCACTGGACAAGAGGGAAAATGCTGCCAGGCAATGAGCAAGAGAGAAAACACAGGTAGAAAAACACTGATTTAGAAGAACATATGATTATATTTAGTCCCCTGTAGGCCTGTCGGTATCAAAGCATAATGCTTTCATCACTCTGTTTCATCACAACATACAAAGAGCTTAACCATAAAACATGTAAAGTTTATTTAATTTAGCATGGTTATGGTATTATCCGAATATTTCACCACCGCACACGGCATACACTGCTAATACACACTTGAATTTTATTTTTTTTTAACTTTATTTTCTTACTAGCAGGAATATATTACATCATTTGGATCATAACAATTATAAGATTATAGGGTGACTATGTTCTCCCCTACATTTTAAATGTTTGTTTACTTATGTATGACACAGAATGTGTGTATAATAAATGTATAGTTTTTTTTTATAAAAAATCAGTATGTTTATGTGATTTTGGGAGTTACCACTTAAAAGACCTATCTTTCTTCTTGAGATGTATGTACCCCCCTAGCTCTTTCTCTATGTAATTTATTCAGGTCTGGTTTCTCCCAAAACAAATAAGTGTGTCTCACATCCATTTCATTATACATGATAAAAATCTCCACTGTTTCTATTTTTCCTGCCCATTAGTAGTATTCATTTTATGGCTATTACTGAAAACAATTTTGACATGTAGATGAGAGTGGGGAAGCAAGCTGTTAAATAAGAATCTGCCCCAGGTGACAAATACATTAGATATCCCACTGATGTATAGGATACGGGAGTATCTGTCCCCTCGGTTCACCATAGTCACTAAATAAAATGTCATCTAAGGTATAGCAGCAGACAACACTCTTGTGGAAATGTAATTATTGTCCATTATGTGCTGCCAATTTGTCAAGATACACTGTTGTCTTTCGGGGGTGGAGTGCAGAGCTGAAATTAGACCAAATCTAAGCAATAGGTTTCAGTCCCTGCCACCACCCTGGAACTTGGTTTGTCACATAGTACCTTCTTCATGCCCATCTCTTCTAACCTATTTAAATGACTGTACACACTGTATCCATCTGTATTGTTAACTTGTGGGCAGGTAGAGTACTCCTTTAAGGGTTGTTCCTGCTAGTCTGGAGTAGTGAAGCAGGTCGGAGTAGCCTGGGTTTGGGCTTCTGGGTCAGAGGTCTGTTATGGAGAAAGTTTTCTGTGTGCTCTTGCCTTTGGGGGAGGAATGGCACGCCTATTGCATGATTATGCATGGTGAGGACCTAGTTAGAGGGGTATCCTGAGTTTAAGTACGATAATGCTACTATTATGCTAATTGAACTCTATTGATATATATGCATATATACATTTAAGAATCCATTGTGATCCATGATTTGGAGAATCTGTATCCAAAAGTTGGACTGTTCTGTACTGCTCTACTGGAAAATAGTAAAGAAGTTTTATTGCAACAAAGCTTCTGCATGATGACCTAATGGAGTATTTAATATTAATGGGCTATTTTTGTTTAAAAAATCATTCTGAGGGTGGAACTCCGCTTTAAGTACAGCCAGTGCCTGGCGTGAAGAGAGTTATCTGCTTTACTGGGGCAAGCCTGGTCAGCTCTGGAGTGGGTGGTGATAGAGGAAAAGGAGTCCTCCACCTGACGATGAGAGTGAACCCCCTCATGTAGTAATGTAATATGCTTCAGGTGGCCTGGGCTTCCTTGTTTTATTGGCTCCTGGGTGAAAGGTTGGGCTTATGGAGCTTCTGTCTGAATCACGTGGCAAACATAGGCCTATATGTGTGAGTATTCCAGGTGGAAAAAGGGTAAAGGTGACGTGAGCAGGAGGATGGGGAGAAGAGGGCTAGGACCAACATCTGTGCTTTCGACAGTGGTTTGGGCTAAATACCTTGTAACACCCTGCAACCCTGTACAGTATATGTATAGGCAGAGCCCAGCTACATGTGATGTCTCCCCCCCTACAAACTTATATGTAAAGTATGCAGACTATGATGTTCCTGACTTAGCATGGAGAGAGCAAAATGGCTACCTCTATCTATCTGCCGCAACCCCCCCCCCCCCCGGTGTCACATTTGGCACCTTTCGGGAGGGAGGGAGGTCACAGGTTTTGTTTTTGACAGGCACCCTGTCCCCACTTCCGTCTGACCTTGCCGCTACGAGGTACATCAGAAGTTAGGCCCCCCTCCTTCTCCCCCCTCCTTCCTCTGATTCTAGGCCAGTAAGAGAGCGCAGCACGCTTTGCACATGCGCAGTAGGGACCCGCAAGGCTTCACTGCCGGATTCCCTTACCAACGCAATGGCGGTGGCAGCATCTGACAGCCAATAGAAACATCGGCTGCGGTGCCGAAATCGCTGGACTCCAGGACAGGTAAGTGTACTAATATTAAAAGTCAGCAGCTACAGTATGTGTAGCTGCTGACTTTTCATTTTTGGAGGGGGGGGGGGGCGGAACTCCGCTTTAAGAAACCTATTCTCTGGAGAAAACTGAGCAAGACTGTTACCATATTTGCACTACATGTCCCTGCCAGTTAAATGTGGAAGAAGATGAAAGCTTCTTGTAGGGTGTCAATGAAATTGACATTGTCATTGTCACTGTCATTTTTGCTGAGACATCTGCATATTTGTGGTTGGTGCTAAAGAAGAAGCCTGATAGAGTTCAGTCATTAAATTTTTACTTTTAAAGCCACTCCGCGGCCTGTAAAGATTTTCTGTCAGAATTGCATACTTACATTGATCCAGCTTGGCACAAAGTAGGTGTGCATTACTCATACCTGATGGACTTCTGGGAAAGCTGGTAATCACTGTAGTAGTTGGCGCTACCTTCAGTGATAGCCTTATGCTGGCCATACACTATACGAAAAATCGTTCAAACTCATTTTCAAAAAACTAACACTCGGCCGTGGGAGCAAACGATTGTGCCATCATGTAATGACCTATAAATAATTCAGTGGATATACATATTTCGTTAATTTTTTCGTGCAGTTTGGACGAGAAACACATTAACATTTCAATTTATTGTTCATTCGGGAGAAAATTTCCAAACTTGTCCTTCGTTTTTTTGGCTCAAAAACGTCTCAACCGATTACCGATTTGTGCCCATTAACTGGCAGAAAAACGAACAAACTGTCCAAATGACCGAATTTCGGCCGTTTTTTTCGTATAGTGTATGGCCAGCATTAGATGGCTGTCCTATTATACAGTGACCACAGGGAGTCTCTCTTTAGACACCTCGGCAATTCATAGAATGCCTTATATGTTTTTCAATTAATAGGCGTTTACAGATTGGATGAAGTGGAGACTGTGACCCTCCTCTCCACCTCGTCCAATCACTAAATGACCTCAAGCCCCAAAACTGCCTCACCCCTCTTGACGGCATGTAGGGGAGTCTTTTCACCCACAGGCACTGTCACTTTTGAAATTTAAGATCTCTGAATGAATCATCCATGGCAGGCGGACTTGTAGTTCTCAATGGAACAAAAGTGTGGTGATCACTGCACTCATAGGTAAGTGTCCTAATATTGACACTTCCTCCAGCTCTCTATTTAAAGAGGTTGTAAACCCATATTACTTTTTTTTTTTTTTCAACCTGTAAGAGAAACACATAATGAGCTAGTATGCATCGCATACTAGGTCATTATGAAATACTTACCTTAGAACGAGCCCCCGCCGTGCCGCCCGCTCACCTGTATGATGGGCGACATGTCCAGTCGCCCGTCTTCCGGGATCGCGGCATCCGGCCATCTGATTGGCCGGAGCCGCGGTGACGTCACTCCCGCGCACGCACGCGGGAGCCAACGGTCACGGCACGGGGCTCTGAAGAAACGGCACCAGCGGCCGTTCCTTCAGAGCGCATGCGCCAGTGACGTCACTGGCTGCATGTAAGGTAAATATCTCCTAAACGGTACAAGTTTAGGAGATATTTACAGTACCTATAGGTAAGCCTTATCATAGGCTTACCTATATGTAAAAGTGTCAGAGGAGGGTTTACTTCCTCTTTAAAAGCCGTACCAGCACTATGGAAAAAAAAAGGGAGGTACGTAATTCAGAAGATTGCAACATTTTTTTTTTGTTTTATCATACCGTCCCCAGCCAGTATCCCTGATCACTGTCACACCAGTCATATGATGATGCTGTACTGCACTGGTGACAGTAAATAGAAAAAAAAAAAACATTGTGAAAAAACTAATTTTATTTAATCCCTTCATTTTCCAAAAAATTGTCAGAAAACAAAAAAAAAAAAAAACTCATCATGCCTAAATAACTTAGTCAGTAGTCAGTCAATAGGCAGTCAGTACATCAAGACTAGTCATTTTTCAAAAATATATATATACACCATAGATTGTAGATGATTGTAGAATTAACCACTTCCGGACCACCTGTTGCATATTTACTGCGGCAGGGCAGCCCAGCTGCGCAAAATGTATGTACACTTAACCCCTTAAATTCTCCCTGTGTTAACCCCTTCCCTGCCAGTGCCTTTTATACAGCATTTTTTTTTAGCACTGATCACTGTATTGGTGTCACTGGTCCCCAAAAAGTGACACTTAGTGTCGGAGCCCCACTAAAAATTGCTGATTGCTGCCATTACTAAAAACAATAAAAAAAAGATAAAAAGTCCATAAATGTATCCCATAGTTTGTAGAAGCTATAACTTTTGCGCAAACCAATCAATATGCACGTATTAGGATTTTTTTTACCAAAAATATGTAGCAGAATACATATTGGCCTAAATTGATTAAAAAATTTGAATTTTTTAATTTTTTTTATTGGAAATGTTTTAGAGCAGAAAGTAAAAAATATATATATATATTTTTTTTTTCAAAATTGTGTTTCTTTTTTTTGTTTATAGCGCAAAAAAAAATAAAATCACAGAAGTGATCAAATACCACCAAAATAAAGGTCTATTTGTGGGGGGAAAAAGGATATCAATTTTATTTGGGTACAACATCGCACGACCAGGCAATTCAATTGTCAGTTAAATCAATGCAGTTGCCGTATGGCAAAAAAGGGCCTGGTCATTAAGGGGGTAAAACCTTCCGGGGCTGAAGTGGTTAATATATACTTTTTTATTTATTTATGAAGAAATTAGATTTTATTTGATATGTTTTATAACAGAAAGTAAAAAATATCGGGCAGAACAAAGACCCTTTTAACAACTAAAACAGGCCTTAATTAATATTAACAAAGGGTCCTAGGGGCTAACAATCCAATGAAGCCACTGCATAATATTTGTGGCCCCGACAGTATAAAACAGGGATCCTCAAACTATGGCCCTCCAGCTGTTGCGGAACTACACATCCCATGAGGCATTGTAAAACTCCGACATTCACAGACATGACTAGGCATGAGGGGAATTGTAGTTCTTGAGTTAACATTCCAGAGGCATGAATTTTCTCTGTACATTTTAACCACTTTACCACCGGAGGATTTTGCTGTCTTATGTCCAGGCCACTTTTTGCGATTCAGCGCTGTGCGACTTTAACTGACAATTGCGCGGTCGTACGACGCTGTACCCAAACGAAATTTACGTCCTTTTTTTCCCCACAAACAGAGCTTTCTTTTGGTGGTGTTTGATCACCTGTGCAATTTTTACTTTTTGCGCTATAAACAAAAAAGAGCGTTTATTTTGAAAAAATAACAATATTTTTAACATTTTTTTAATATGAAATTCCCCCCCAAAAAAATGTAAAAATCAAAATTTTTTAAAATTTTTGGCCAATTTGTTTTCTGCTACCAATGTTTGGTAAAAAAAATCACAATAAGCGTATTTTGATTGGTTTGTGCAAAAGTTATTGCGTTTACTAACTAAGGGAAAGATTTCTGTCATTTTTGGTGGGTTTTTTTTAACGCGTAGTGGCGGCGATCTGCAAATTTTTGCGAGACTGCGACATTGCGGCGGACAGATCGGACCCTTGACTGACATTTTTTACACTTTTGGGGGTACCAGTGACATTTCTATCGTAATCAGTGCTATAAATATGCACTGTTACTGTAAAAATGACACTGGCAGGGAAGGGGTTAATTTTATTGGAGAGGGAGGGGTTAATGTATGCCTGGTGCTTACTGACGTGTGTGGGGGGAGGTGACTGAGTGACACAAGGACAGATCGCATGTTCAGCTATGCTGAACACTACAATCTGTCACTCCTTGTCACTTAGGAGATCCTCCCGCTCTGTTTACACAAGCGGGCGGATCTCCAAACTCGATTCCCCGATGATCGGGGAAGAGCAGCGGCGATCGCCGCTGCTCCTCCCCTGGCCTGACTCCCGCTGTGACTGAAAACAGTGGGAGTGCGCCTCCGGTGGCGCGCGAGCGCCGCCTACAGGGGGAGGAGTCCAGCGACGTAGGTCTACGTCGCTGGACGGAATCGAGCCACTTTGCCGCAGTACAGTCAACGTGACCGGTCGGCAAGTGGTTAATATACTGTGGAAGAACATTTTGGGGAGTAAATTTATCCGCCATAGCTGTAAAATAAACGTAAACACTACTGTCAATACCAAACCTAAACAACAGGAAGATAGAACACATATATAACCATTACAAAACATCACAAGGAATATAATATTGTAGCAGAGCACAACACGGCAAGAACTTTCCGGTGAAACAAAAGATTCTTAATTTAGACTTATCAATTCTCTGCTTCTTATACACTGTAATCCCCACCTCTTCTTCTCTCCAGAGTCACACAAAGAAGAAAGCATTGAATAAGTCTATGGAGGAAATGGTCAACATCCTAACAAAGAAAGATTATGATGGAAAGCTTGCAGTTTACAGAAAGCCAAAGGCAAGGAAGGATGTAATTATGTAGAAGGTTGTGGAAGTGCACAGAAGAAAGTCTTGGGTGAGAGGGACCAAAGAGCAGCTCAGAAAGCACTGGTCTGACTTAAAGTGGTAATGCATGTATTCTATGCAGTATCCTAAAAAATCTTCCCCTGCAGTCCCCTCTAAAAACTTACCTTTGCCTGATCTCAATGCAGGGATGTGCACGAGAGCTGTGGCTCCCTCGACTCTCTGCGTCCTCATTGGCTCAGATGCAGCAGCAGGGGCCAGTGACAAGGAGAGGAGGCGAGGCTAATCCCCGCCATGTGTGTCTTATGGACACACAGGGTAGGGCTTGGAAGGGCGAGGGTCAAAAAAAGCCACAAGATTTCCAGTCACAACTTACCAACCAGCCTGCGACCACCCGAATAAACCTGTCTAGCAGTATGCGTTGAAAACAGGGGTTTAGTTGCACACATTTGCAAATACATGCGTACGTTGCAGGCCACTGCAAGGCGCTCTGATATCTACAGACCCTCAGGGCCGGTTTTAGATAAAGTGTGGCCCTGGGCAAACCTAAAAGTGGGGCCCCAAATTTTTTTATATTCTACCAAAAATATAGGCGCATTTAATCATTTAGCCAAATAAAACATACAACTACATGAAAATATGCTTTAATTAAATAACATTAAATAGAATAAATAAGAAATCAAGTGAGCTTTGCACCTTCACACATCAGATCACCCCAATTCCTGCACCTTCACAAATCAGATCACCCCAATTCCTGCACCTTCACACCTCAGACCACCCCAATTTCTGCACCTTCACAAATCAGATCACCCCAATTCCTGCACCTTCACGCCTCAGACCATCCCGATTTCTGCACCTTCACACCTCAGACCACCCCAATTTCTGCACCTTCACACCTCAGACCACCCCAATTTCTGCACCTTTACACCTCAGACCACCCCAATTTCTGCACCTTCACACCTCAGAACACCCCAATTTCTGCACCTTCACACCTCAGAACACCCCAATTCCTGCACCTTCACACCTCAGGCCACCCCAATTTCTGCACCTTCACACCTCAGACCACCCCAATTTCTGCACCTTCACACCTCAGGCCACCCCAATTCCTGCACCTTCACACCTCAGGCCACCCCAATTTCTGCACCTTCACACCTCAGGTCACCCCAATTTCTGCACCTTCACACCTCAGACCACCCCAATTTCTGCACCTTCACACCTCAGACCACCCCAATTTCTGCACCTTCACACCTCAGGTCACCCCAATTCCTGCACCTTCACACCTCAGATCAGCCCCTGGTAGGCTGGCACTGGCAGCAACAATTTTATTCAAATCAGGATTTCTTCTGCAAATAGGCTGGCATCAAAGTCAGACAATTACCAAAACCAATGTCATCATGACACATGATCAAAAAAATGAGGAAAAATAAGGATTTCTTCTGCAAATAGCCTGGCAGTGACATCATCAGATCAGACAAGGCACTGGCAGGCATTGTACTAGACTAGTACTATGCCTGGCTGCCAGTGCCAGGCCAGCCTATTTGCAAAAGAAATCCTGATTTGAATTAAATTGTTGCTGCCAGTGCCAGTATATTTGCAGAAGAAATCCTGATTTCTTTGAATAAAATTGTTGCTGCCAGTGCCAGCCCAGCCTATTTGCAAAATAAATCCCCAAGTAGAAGTCACTCCTCTCTCCAGTCCTCCACTTACCTTGGGTGTGCTGTGCGGTGTGGCTGCAGAGTGTTCCCGCTGGACATAGTACAGGAGATGGTCAGAGATTGCAAACATGATACAAGAGATGGTCAGAGACTACGGACCTGATACAAGAGATGGTCAGAGACTGAGGACATGATACAGGAGATGGTCAGAAACTGAGGACATGATACAGGAGATGGTCAGAGACTGAGGACATGATACAGGAGATGGTCAGAGACTGAGGACATGATACAGGAGATGGTCAGAGACTGAGGGCATGATACAGGAGATGGTCAGAGACTGAGGACATGATACAGGAGATGGTCAGAGACTGAGGACATGATACAGGAGATGGTCAGAGACTGAGGGCATGATACAGGAGATGGTCAGAGACTGAGGGCATGATACAGGAGATGGTCAGAGACTGAGGGCATGATACAGGAGAAGGCCAGAGACTGAGGGCATGATACAGGAGATGGTCAGAGACTGAGGGCATGATACAGGAGATGGTCAGAGACTGAGGGCATGATACAGGAGATGGTCAGAGACTGAGGGCATGATACAGAAGATGGTCAGAGACTGAGGGCATGATACAGGAGATGGTCAGAGACTGAGGGCATGATACAGGAGATGGTCAGAGACTGAGGGCATGATACAGGAGATGGTCAGAGACTGCAGACATGATACAGGAGATGGTCAGAGACTGAGGGCATGATACAGGAGATGGTCAGAGACTGAGGGCATGATACAGGAGATGGTCAGAGACTGAGGGCATGATACAGGAGACGGTCAGAGACTGAGGGCATGATACAGGAGATGGTCAGAGACTGAGGGCATGATACAGGAGATGGTCAGAGACTGAGGGCACGATACAGTAGATGGTCAGAGAGTGCAGACGTGATACAAGAGATGGTCAGAGACTGCAGACGTGATACAGTAGATGGTCAGAGAGTGCAGACGTGATACAGTAGATGGTCAGAGACTGCAGACATGATACAGGAGATGGTCAGAGACTGCAGACGTAATACAAGAACTGGTCAGAGACTGCAGACGTGATACAAGCGATGGTCAGAGACTGCAGACATAGTACAGGAGATGGTCCAGAGACTGCGGATGTGATACAAGAGAAGGTCAGAGACTGCAGACATGATAGAATATAGAAGGACACTAGGGGGGCTGGAGAGCACAGGGAAAGCAGATAGCACTGGAGGAGCTGAAGGGCAAGGGGGGGGGGGACTGGAGAGAATTAAGGGGGGGGGGGGGGTTTGGAAAGCATTGCAGGGGGGTTGGAAGGCGCAGGGTGTGGATAGCACTGGGGGGGGGGGGGTTGGTGGGCAGGGAAAACCAGGGGGATGGAAAGCATGGGGGGGGGGACTGGAAATCACTTAGGGGGGAGCCAGGGAGCACAGGGGGGTGGAGAGCACTGGGGGAGCCAGAGAGCATAGGGGGAGATGAAAAGCACTGTGGGGACTTGAAGAGCACCGGGGGGGGCTAAAGAGTACAGGGGGTTTAAGAGCACTGGGGATGGGGGCTACGATCACTGGGGATGGGGGCTACGATCACTGGGGACGGGGGCTACGATCACTGGGGAGGGGGGCTACGATCACTGGGGAGGGGGGCTACGATCACTGGGGACGGGGGCTACGATCACTGGGGACGGGGGCTACGATCACTGGGGACGGGGGCTACGATCACTGGGGACGGGGGCTACAATCACTGGGGAGGGGGGCTACGATCACTGGGGAGGGGGGCTACGATCACTGGGGAGGGGAGCTACGATCACTGGGGAGGGGAGCTACGATCACAACACTGGGGGGGCTAAGAACACGGGGGGGGCTAAGATCACTGTGGGGGGCAGTAAAAGAAGTTGAATAGGAGGGGGATGGGACAGCTCAGCTGCATATAGAGAAATTGATATTTCCATATTTCTCCTGCAGCCGCAGAAGGGAGGAGAAGAATCCATCCATCCAGCGGCATAAGGAGACATGAAATCCTCTCTATATGCAGCCGAGCCGCCCCACCCCCCTCCTATTCAGCACAGGCTGCAGTGGCAGTCACTTACCTTCTCTCCCCGCAGCCGCCCCCCCCCCCCCCGCGAGCAGCCCGAAGTCGGGCTGAAGGAGCTCCCATCTACAGCGGCTTCAGTGATCATCGGCGGCCGCGCGGGAAGGAACACACAGACACACACTGACTACTTGACTTCCGGACCGGCTCCGCGGCCAATCAGCCTTCTGCTCAGGGGGGGGGTGTGACCCACACCCCCCCTGAACAGAAGGCTGATTGGCCGCGGAGCCGGTGTAGCTGGCAAGTACACCGGGAATGTCTTCTAGTGTCTGTGAGTGAATCTGATGACTCAGCGCTGTCATCAGATTCTGCCCGGTCCGGCCCTGGCTGACAGTGACACGGGGCCCCTGGACATTCGGGGGCCCTGGGCATTTGCCCAGTTTGCCCCCCCTAACGCCGGCCCTGCAGACCCTAACTCTACCTTTACAGAGTCTCCACAGGGAGAGCACTTGTATTCTCAAAGGCGCAGGATCACACTGAACATCCAGCACTTGGAATGGCGAGGGGGTGGATTCCAGAGCACCTGCAGGGGACCCCAGAAGAGGAGGTTTGAGGCTGCTCAGTGCAAAACCATTGCACAGAGCAGGTAATTATAACATGTTTGTTATTTTCATTTTAAAAAAAGCCAAGCTTTTACAATCACTTTATAATTAGAAGAAGAAGAACAATTTAAGAAAATTAAGAAACTTTTAAGGAAAAGTAAGTTTGTGTATCATATGCCCTTCAGAGGGGGAAATGCGTAGAGGTGGGTTTGAAGGATGTCTACATCATATCCATTGATGTCACTTCCCATCAGGGGAGCGCATTCCAGTTCTAGATTTGGAAAGGCAGCGGCTTGCGGTCTATCTGTTGCATTGCTGGATATACGGGCTGTCTTTGGCACAATGCTATGTGAGTGCACATTTTAATGGGTTTCAGTGAATTTGTGGGCAACATTATTTTTTTTTTTTTCACAATAAAATGCTTTATTGAAAGAATAAAATTACACATATAAACAAAATGGCAATCGGTAGGAACAATCCAAAAAATTGTGTAACATCATTTTTATAATAAGCTGGTTGCGCTATGAATTTGTTTCTGTGGTTCTTCTATCCACATATTTGATTTTGAGAGATAAAACAGAGGTTGGTGTGGAGAGTCCTGGTCCTGGCAGTGGTCTCAAGTGGTGGAGTCCTAAGGTCAAACAAGCGCTTACCTACCCATTACAGTGTAGCGGGTCATCATTTTCTGGGAAGTATGTGGCACTGTGGCACTGCAAGCACTTGGATAATAGTAAACTGCAGCGGATCACAGAGTAAATTTGTGTTTAATACCTAATATTGTGTGGACTATCTTCTCTTTTTGCTAAGGCCCCTTTCACACTTGTGCGACTTAAATTTTTTGACGAGATTTTCACTGCACTTGAAGCAATGCCTGTGTAATCTTCAGGTCTATGGACCTCAAAATGTCACAAAGGCGGACCAAGGTAGTGCAGGGACTACTTTGAAGTCATTGCGACTTGAAGTTGTACAGATATAAACGGTACTCATTGGAAATCATGGTGCACATCTTGTCATGCGACTTTCCAGTCCTAAATCACAGGACAAGTCGCACAAGTGTGAAAGGGGCCTAAAAGAAACTATTATTAGAGCACTTTGATTATAGTTGGGAGAAATGTCACAATTGCATGAAGTTGGTTGATATTTTTGGTTACACTGCATTAGAATTTTGTAATCAATTTATTTAGCACAACTCACTATATTGAGTATAGGTTGATATTTGTGCAATAAGTAGGGAGCACACTTTTTGAGGGACAGCTGGGGCAAACTAAATCACTGCATATTCCAATGAGCTGGTAACACTTTTGTCTTTAGGATGTTTGTTTTACATCTACTACAAGTATAGTCTGTAATAAAGCAATTTCAATATTTGTGAATGCAATTCTATTTATGAATGCTATTGCCGAACAAGCTTTCAGAAGAATGACCATTGTTGTGCTTCCTTGGTAAAGTTTTACAGGCTCTTACACACTACAGTTTTTAGGGTGTTACACAACCAATTCCACTACTCACACTTTGAAAATCACTCATTTCTAAAAAAAAAAAAAAAATCAGCCATGACCATTTGTTTTTTTATGCCATTAATATTTGAATTTTTAGAATCAAATTGATCCCGCTAACATTTAGAAAGTCGAACGATTGAGCATTTCAATTGAATTTTTGTTTAATTTCCTACCCATCTTTGGCCAGCTTTAGTGCTGTTCAGTCTTATGTGGCTCATAGATGATTCCGTTTTATTTTTTTGTTCAACCAGGAGGCTGAACTAAAAAATCTGACCCGATTACCCCGTTCCAAACATTCGATGGGGATGGGAGAATATTGTGTTCTGATGGCGTGTAGACTTCCCCAGCATCAGAATAAACTGATCAGTGCAGCTGGCTGTAGCCAGTGGCCCTGATCAAGAGGAACATATTGACAGGCTGGTTGTACAGAAGTTGATTGGTAGATCAACTTCTGTAAAATCACTGTCCCCATACATGGATCGAACTTCAGCCAGTCCCTGCTGAACCGGTCAAATTTCGATCCATGTATGTTTTTTTTACTATCAGTGTGTGTAGGTGATGCTGTAGTCACACACACACACAATGGGGTAGAGACTGTGCACTTAGGAAAATGAATGTTCACTTTATTTACAAATTATTTATTTTATTATTTTATTTACAAATTAAATTATGTAAGGTAAGGGAAATTAAAAATGCAGTCTTTGTGCTTGCATATGAAGTGAATACAGTTTGAGGTTTAACAAGCATTCACTTTGCAAAATAAGCATACACTTCGGAAAGTGAACCTTCACCTTTTTAAATAAACAGTCTCTTCTTCTTTAGTTAATCAACCACTGTGAGTTTCTAAGTTAAATGTCCATGTCTGCATTGACTGTACACTGCCTTGGTTAAATCTGGATTTTCCGAGGAATTTCCAATGGTGTCCTGACCACTTAAGTGTCATTTCACATTATAGCGATGTTAAACATTGCATGTGATTTGCACCACACTGCTGTGCAAATCACGTGATGTCAGAGCGATGCAAATTCAGCCATACAGATTGTATGGCTGAATTTGCATCGCATTCGGACCAAAGTCGCGCAGGACCCTTTTTTCGGTCCGCACCAGAATCCCCATGGTGTTCACACCTACGCGATCTGATTCCTGTCTGAATAGACAGTTGGCACTGTGATAGGCAAACTAATCTGGGGGTGTCAATAACTTTCTATTGACACTCCCAGCAGTTTACATATGGCAGTGTGAACTGCCTGTGAGTCGGGTGCGATGAGGGAACCCGCAGTGGATTTGCAGGGTTCCCGCATCGCACCTGTGTGAACCGGCACTAAAAAGAGATGGGGGGTTTTGTATTCCTCTAAACACTGGCACGGCACAGAGACTGTTTAAAATCAGCACGGTTTATATCCCAGGAACTTTCAGTTTCACTTCATCTTTTATAGCAAGGGTCCTCCAGTTGTTCAGGAATAAGGTAGACAAAAACTTGGCAGAATTGTGCAAAGCTGTTACACCAAAATCCAGTAAGGAGTACGTGAAAGGCAAGATTGCAAACCTAGGCACTGTCATTTAGTCTTGGTTCACACAGGAATGCGGAGTTGGAAACTCGTGATCTGTACACCTTTCCCTCACCGCATTGAAATCGCACTGCCCTTGCGATCTGCAGTGGGTGTCAGTGCAATCTTAACAACACCCCAAAGCAGGTCAAAAAAGCAGTGCATTTGCCTGCACCAAATCAGATGGTACAAAGCGACCATGCAATCCAGTTCAGTGCATTCCCAAAATTGAGAGGAGGAAATGCATCGTCTCTTACAAATACAAAATTCAATTTGTCTACATTCTCTTCTGCAGGCGGAAGATTTAATTTACCACTTCTAAGGCGTCTTTGGAATTCACTACTTTTCAAGATGTGAATTTCACTCATTTTGACCAATGTCCAGATATATAAACTCATATTTGACATTAACAATTGCCAACAGTACTATGCTGAATTACCCTTTATAATTATAGTAAAACAATCCTGAATGTGCTGGTTTCCTGATTCTGGTGTCCTGGTATGCTCTACGCAGATAGCTCCAGCACAAGCAGGAACATTCCACATGTCCATAAATTATTTTGCTATCTCTTGCCATTCTTCAGAGCTAGTTGGGAACTGCAGTAAAAAAAAAATAGTATTAAAGTTTATGACATCATACCTTTTTCCCTATTGATCTAAATGTCTTAGTCTTTTTTTCCCCCAGAAAACTAACAGCCATGAGCCACAAATGGCACAGATTAGGTCACCACATCGAGGGAAAAAATGGATGAGTATGTATGACACCAGACATGTTCTTCAGGAAGCATCTGCTGCACTTATAAAAGAACACGATGATTGAAATATTTAGCAGCCTTGTTATTGTAAGACTGTACATGATATCTACTCAGCAATGACACATTATTGGACATTTAATGTATCAACTAACCAGTATAGGACAAAGAGGACAAGCTACATTTGCCACCTATAGTGCAGGGTTGTCACAGCCTGAAACTGGCACATGAATATGCCCACCCAATCAAAGCCAGAACCCACATGGCAACAGAATATGACTTGTCATGAGCACCAACTGAGTCCTTGACTTTATTTGCTATTAAATAAATAAATAAATGTTATATATATATATATATATATATATATATATATATATATATAACATTATTTCTAAACTGTAATGTTATGTTATTTTCTTGCTCTTATACATTTTTTTAAAGTTTTTTTTTTTTTTTTTAAAGTTTTGTTAAAAAATGATTTAAAATGTCAAATGTTTTCTGTACAACCCGTTTCTGTTCTATTTTACAATTTTCTGTTCAAGTTTTTTTTTTTTCAAAAACCTACCTTAAAAAACTGTAGAAAAATATAGAAACCCCAATATTAACCCCAATCTCACCACCAGGAGAGAGGGGCAGGAAAGAGGTTTGGTCAAGAAATGGGCCTTTTAATGATAACTCCCAAATAAATGCAAACTACAAAGTATATTAAAATAATATATACATAATAATGTTTATTATTATAAAGATCAAAACAATATACAAGTATGCATTACACCAAAGGGCCAAATACCGCCCCAATAGGAAGATCGAACACACATAATATTGTGTTAATAATGGAAATCAGAACAAAACTGCTGTCGACATGACCCGCTTCCTCTGGACTATTTGTTTGTCCACATTAATTTCTCAAATATCTGTTAACTAAGAATAGAAAAAAGTATATATGTATATACACAAAAAAAAAAAAAAAACATATACATAGATGAATACACACACACAGCATATCACAACCAGTAGGGTCTATCAAAAACAGGAAAACCACAAAAAAACAACAAAAAAAACCTTTCTATTCTATTTTACAATTTTCTGTTCAAGTTTGCAAATAAAATTGTAATTTTATTTTCCAATTAATTACCTTAAAATACTCCTCTTTTGACACCTTGGTTATAGTAAAACAAGCTTCTGCAATAATCAGTCCAAGCGATTGAGCTGATATATCTTTAAAACTTCTTCCAGTCACTCAAAAATCTCAGAGATGCAAAAGATCAGGATTTATGACTTTGTGCATCAAGGAATCAGACATATTTTTATTAGGGGCCCAAGTAGTTGCAGCAGTAGCTCAAAAGATTCCTCAGACATTCCTAAATAGTTACAAAAAACCCTCAGGATAAGTTGGTTAACAGGCACATGTGTGAAAATTGATCTCTCTTCAAAAGCCAGTCCTTGAACCAAACTCTTGATTTTCTTGTCCTTCTTTTTTACTCCTTTTCTAAAGCCATTACTCTAAAGCCCCGTACACACGTACCGATCGTCGGCATACAAACGTCGGTGGACGAAGGATCTGCCGATTGTACGCGTGTTAGTATGGTGCCTCCGACAGATGTCTGCGCACAATCCGCGGACAAAAGTCTTTCTTGCAAACATGAAAATATTTGTATGCCGACACCAGAACGGACGATTGTTCGCCTGTCAGTACGCAATTCTGCCGACACACAGCTACAAATCCCAACACGCATGATCAAACCAAATGAGTTCCCGGAAGAATTTTCTCTAGTAAACTCAACATTTTATTCAGAAAGAACTTTCGGCTCGCGGAAGTCCAAGAAATAGGTGAAATGCGGAGCACATGCTCATCTTGATAAATGTGAGAAGAAGGAAGATGCTGCTCATAATGCCATACTTTTCTAATAAAAAGGCATGTGTTCTGTTATGATGAAGATAATGTTTGTCTATTCTATCTGTTCTATCAAATTTTAGAATTAAATAATTTGAACTCTTCACCATTATTTTTGTATTTTCACACCAAAGATCTAACTATTGATATGACCCTTTATTCTTTTATGAATTAATGTCTAAAACATATTTTTCAGGTTATGCACAATATTAAACATGTTAACAAATTCAGATAGGCCATTTTTTATTTTCAATTTTCTTTATTTTTTGGATCTCAGCAAAAAAAAAAAAAAGCAAACATCAATACTTTCCGTATAATAAACTAAACATAAAAAAGGTCCATTTGGACAAAATTAAACTAGAAACTGGCAAACAGGGGTAAAGTAAATAATAGGGGGTTACAAAAATTAAAGTTGGTGATAGCTATAATCAGGTTGCCATGAGGGCAGGTTTGGATCCTGCTGGCCATATTGCCACTGGCCATGTGGCATTTGGCGAGGTGGTGGGTGTTGTGGAGGTGGAGGTGGAGGTGGAGGTGGAGGGCACGGGTGCTCCTGGCATGCATGGCTGTGCTCATTAAGTATGCCGTTTTCAGCGTTTTGCAGCACATCCAGAATAATTTTTCTGGCATACTGACACTGCCTGAGGTCCACCTTATCCAGGATTTTGGCAGTCATATTCCCGAAGGACTCATTTGCCTCCGGTTTCCTACGGAGGGCTATGGTGGCCTCCTGTATGAATTCATCTGTGATGTCGTCTATGTGTTTCCTCTTTTGCCTCCGTTTGGCAGGAGGAGGTGGTGGTGGAAAGAGTTCCGCAGGCTCCTCAGGCTCCACAGGCTCCCCAGGCTCCTGGCTGCAACCTGGCTCCTCCTCAGTGACACTTCCCTGTTGATGAAATGAACAATTGATTAGAATGTTATAGTGTATATAAAAAGTCATGTTTGTTATATTATTGTGAACAAATAGCAGACTTTACATACAGTGGCATATCTAGGGTCTCCAGTGCCCTTGTTGAGGAGCTGTATTTGGCAACAACCCCCCCCCCCCCCCAAGATCAATGGAAAACTGTAACCCACCCCCCCAAAAAAAAATTAAAGGGCATTAAAAGTTTCTAATTTGCCCCTTGTTTGCCCAGTGTAGAGCTCTCTAGTGGGCAATCATTGTCTCAGGTGTGAAAAAGAAAGAGAGGGTTGAGAGATAGAGAGAGGGAGAGAAAGAGGGGGTGTGAGAGAGAGAGGAGGGGGTTGCAGAGAGAGAGGGGCCTGAACTTGCAGAGGGCTTGATGTAGGGCATTGAGGGTGAAGCAGTGCAGGGAAACATGAATAAGGAAGCCACCTGCCTTGCTGACCCAGAGTGAGAGACCAGAGACATGGAAGCAAGGATGGATGTATCATTTGCAGGAGCTGTTAGTTTTGTATTAAAAAAGGTTGAGCCAGAGGAATGCTGAGGCTACAGCAGTGTTTCTAAGGATCAGAGGTGTGCTGGGGATGCAGCAGTGTTTGTAAGACCGGAGGGGTGCTGGGGATGCAGTGAGAGGCAGTCTCAGTCTCCTGGTCTTTTGGCTCAGCTGCTCTCAATGTTTTACACCTGCATGAAGCAGCTCTCAATGTTTTACACCTGCATGAAGCAGCTCTCAATGTTTTACACCTGCATGAATCCGCCTGCAAACTGGGGGTTCTGGGGTGTGCAGGCTGAGTGGATTGTTAAAATAAACAATAAAACAATGCCAATGTTTTTGTGACCCACCCCCCTTGGCCTGCGCCCCTGGCGGTTGCCTGTCATGCCAACCCCTTGCTATGCCCGTTTACCTAAAGGGTCAATTATGGTTTAGCTTATAATTTTGTTACATGATTACATTTTAGCAGACAATATATTGTGAAATGCCATACCTGAGTAAAACTCTCCTCCAGGAAATCCTCATCCTGGCTTGGATCTACCGACACTGAGCCCTCTGCCGATGTAGAAGGCAGTGTAGAAATTGACGGCCTGGATTCCAAGGTGTCTGCCAGGAACCGCATGTTATCATAGTACCACAGCCGTGGTACATGTACATTCCGTGCCCCTGCTCCAGACTGGGTGGACTCCTCTATTTTTTTTAACTCCCGCCTGTAGGCAGTACGAATACTGTTTATTTTTTTGCGTATATACTCAAAATTTGCCCCAGGATAGACGGGCTTGTAGAAGGCCACCAAATGTTCCATGGCCTGTTTTCGGAGTTTTCGATTTTTATAATCCGCGGACTTCACTTGCCACAAACACGGCAGTTGCCTGAACTCATCAATAAAACTTATTAAAAAGTTGTGGGTGGTGAAATTGTCCACCATATTGCAGGACAGTATATGCCTGCAAGACACAAAACAACACAAAACATATTAAAATAGCATGTATTTTGGCACATAATAAAGATATTCCTAATAAAAGCTGTATAGGGCCCAAAACACACACTTTCTATTAAAAGAGTCGTACCTTTGTTTGTGGGGAAAAGTCGTGATTCGCCGCTCGATCGTGCTCCAACTCTCGATATGTCCGCTAGCGAATCGTCGGCCGAACGATCTGGCGTCCTTTAAATACAGCGCAGGCGTCAACTCCTCCTCCAGTGGCGGGCTTGTGCAGGGGTGTGTACGTGCCGAAGATCAGGCCTACATGCGACACTCACACCTGAGGCAGTGGAATAATAATTGTTTAATTAGGAACCATGTCTCAACAATCTGGGAGCTCAATTAGTGGGGGCCGAAGTGATTGGGCCACCCGAAAATCAAGGGCTACACCCATGTCAAAGCCAGAAATGGTGGAGATGGTCTCCATTTTAGAAAAAATGGATTACGATGGAAAGTTGGCAAATTACGAGCGGCCCAATGCCAGGAAAGATGGCATCATGGACAAGGTGGTGGCCTGTTTGGTCAGAAAATTCGGTGTCGAGCGATCGAAAGATCAGATTAGGAAACGATGGTCTGACCTCAAACACCGTGAGCAGGATCAGCTTTCCCAAATCCATCGGATTTTGAAAAAAAGTAAGTTTTATTTTTTCTTTATTTTTTTAATCATGCAATATGTTTTTTATAATTTTGTGTATGTTGTATTAACATGTCTAGATTATAATGTCTATGTAAAAAGTTAGATTACTCATTTTAGTTGTCATGTCGTGATTTGATCGATCTATTGTTGATGTTTTAGTATATGACATTAAAAGTCAGGAAGCCATAGTGAAAAATATATGTATTGTGTTGCAACGAACGTTCTTTCCTGCACGAATCTTCTCAGCAAACATTCCTATTAATCACAGATTATTATTCAAACCTTTAAATAGGAGAAAAACGTAAACTCCGTGCCAAACAGTGGGAAAGGAGGAGGAGAGGTTTGGCAGCTCCATCTGCAGTGGAGGAAGAAGAGGAGGACATGGGCACAGAAGGTGGCACAGATTCCACTAAAGGTAATTGGTTCCTATGCACTGTCAAACATTAATGTACCATATTTTTCGTAGATAACCATGTACATGTCTTCATATTTGTTACTAAAAGAGCTATCAAGCAGGGCACCATGTCCTAACAAATGTACCTCTTGTGACTTTTATGATATGGCCAATGTTTTGTATTATGTAGATGAAGACATTATGCCGGAAATAATCCTGGTGGAGCCTACAAGTGACCAGACACCAGAGCAACAAGAAGGTTGGTAGTCACAGATTTTTGTGTAGTGGGATCATAGAAATATGTGTATTTGCAATGATTGTTTAACCTTATATTCTTGTATTCCCTTACAAATTTACATTGCAGATGTTGCATCATGCCAGGATGTGGCATCCCCAGCCAGGTCAGAAGCCCGATCTCCTGGCAACGTGCCAAGCAGCATGGAAGCCAGTTCAGAAACTGTGGAGGAACCAGGACCAAGTGTCCAAGAGCCAATTGTGTGCCCACGTAGGTTTTTTCAGAATGATTTTTATCAGTGTTATTTTTAGCCTCCAATTTACAACACTAGTTCCCTATGGGAGCCTCTTTATTTGAATGGAAGTCGCACCGTAAGTCGGATCAGGATGCTCTGACTTGCGGGGCCACTTGCGTTGTGAAGATTTTTGAGGGGGAACTACACCAAAAAATTGAAGAACCCACCGTGGGTGTCCCCCCAAGTTCACAACCAGGCCTTTTGTGTGTGGTATTGAGTTTGAGGGTATGCCCACAACAAAAAGACAGCGTGGGTTACCCCCAAAACCCCTACCAGACCCTTATACAAGCATGCAGCTTGTCAGGCCAGGAAAGAGAACGAGCAAGCGGACCAAACACCCCCTGGACCACAGCAGGACACATGCCCTCAACATGGGGGGGTTTTGTTGCTTTGGGCCAGGGGGCCTCTGCACCGCACACCCAAAAGCACCTTACTCCCATGTAGAGGAGGACAAGAGCCTCATCCCCACAACCCTGTCTGGTGGTTTTGGGGGGTCATGCGGCCAGGGGGTTCCTAGGACTTTGGAAGCAACCTTTAACAAAGGGTGGCCCCCAGATCCCAGACCCCAATCACTATGTGAATGGGTATGGGGTACATAGTACCCCTACACATTAACCACATAAATGGAAGTGTATGTGAATAACGACAGGAGACGTTTATGAAATGTTCTTAAAGATCTTCATCCGGTCTTCTCCACTCTGCTCTTTGGATCTTCTCCTCTCCAGTCTTCTGCTGTCCAATCTTCTGCTCTTATGTTGTCTGCTCTTTTGCCCTAGGCTCTTCTTCTTCCTCCTGTCCTCCTCCAATGCTGTTGCCGTGCATTCTGCCCGTCTCTGGTCTCTGCATCTTAATATATATACATTACAACCATGCCCTCACAATGACGTCATCATGCGTTCACACCCCTAATGAATATATAGTAAGCTCAGGAGACCGGCAGAATCATCAGCAACAGCATTGGAAGAGGTCAGGAGGAAGATGAAGAGCCTAGGGCAAAAGAGCATAAGAACAGGGTAGGTATTAACTCGAGAGGAATTTAAAGATTACCTGCACACCAAATGTTTCTATATTATGACCTCATGTAGGTGATTCACATTGACTCCGTTGTATTTTATTTTCCAGATCATGTATTACACACTTGCACATTGGCCAAATTGACCCGTGAGGCTCTTCAATGCTGCTCAGACCTCGAGCAAATAAAAGAGACTGCAACGGCATTGCAAGGAAAGATGCGTGATTTTGTGGACATGCTTGCCAAATTTTAAAAATAATTATTATAAAATTTTTTACAGTTTGTATTGGGATGTTCCCATTTTTATATAATATTTTAGGCCAGTTTTATGACACTCAGATGTTAAAGAGTGTACCCAAGTTTGGGAAAAGCACTTTCCAACACCCTAACCCTAACCCTAACCCTAACCCTAACCCTAACCCTAACCCTAACCCTAACCCTAACCCTGTGAATGTTTGATACTAAAACATTTTTACATTCAACAATGTGTGTTCAATTCTTTATTAGACTTTCGTTGGGGGGTCGAGGTCTAAAGCTGTGTAAAGAAGCACTAAATGTATGATGGCTGTCCTATTCACATACTTACATGTTAATGAAAGCATTTTGGACACTGCCATATGCAAGTTGCTGGAGGTGTCAATGAAATGTTAAAGATACCCCCAGTTTTAACGCATATCACAGTGCGATCTGACATTTCACACAGGATCGGAGCACACAAGTTTGAACGACTGTGCGATCCTATCCTGATGCGGCTGAATAAATGCATCATGTGCGACTTTTGTGCGAGTGCAGTGCGAATTGAGCCATACAAACTGTATAGCTGATTTTCGCATGAACATCTGATCGCATGTAATAAAGGAGCAGTGCGCTACGATATTACATGCCATCAGATGTGCAGTGTGAATTGAGACATACACTTTGTATGGCTACATTCGCACTGAACACGCATACAAGTCGCACATGACCCTTTATTTCTGATGTATCTGGATTGGATCGCACAGTGCTTAACACTTGTGGAATACAATCCTGTGGAAAAAGTAAGTGGCGGGTCACCCTTATGCAATGCTGGAAGGCTGCAAAGTCGCAGACTTCCCGCATCGCATAAGTGTGACTCAACACTCAAGGTACTAGCAGTCCTAGGATTCAATATGGCATTGATATTGCCAGTAGCAATCAGTGTAGGGAGATCAGTGTAATCTATAGTGTATTGCTTGTTCGTTGCTCTAGTTCACTTTCCATTACCTGTATATATATAACACTTTGAGATGAACAATGATCAAGTTTCACATAACACTGACATATCCTAACATTGGTGGGCAGTGAGAAGGATGTCATAAATGAACACAACATAACAGGTGTAGGTACTTTGTTAATACCCTAATGTATTATCTGAAATATATAGTATGGGCAACTTCTGGACAATGAACACCAATATAAGGTGACATTAGATGAACCTTGGGTGTGACCTAGTTCTCAATGTGACAGGGTTTGTGTACATTTTGTGGGGTGCAGAAGGCCCTTGTATTTACACCACTGGCTAAAAAATAACACATGGCCATCATCACTTTGGATCAGCTGGTGAGAGACTACAGTCAAGAAACACACTGATGAATGTATTAACCCTTCCAAAGTCACACATATATAACACATGATTAACCCAAATAATTGTGTTTGGCATATGTGCCCAAATGATTATAATCCACAATACAGAATCATTGCAATTTTTGTTTAATGTGTTGAAAAATAATATATCTCTGACATTTATCTTGTGTGTCCAATCTTTAACAAGATTAATGTGTTTGTGACAGTGATTGCTGCCAGGACACAGCTCCTCTCCCCACGAAATAGTCCAGATATTCCTGGCGGATCTGACGGGCCCTGTGTGATGCCAATGCTGACCGTCCAACTTCCATTGACGTCATGGACTCCACTTGGTTAGAAGGTTGGGCCTCTCCACTTGTACCTGGCATAGCAGGGTCAGTATCCAGTTGCTGCAAGACATAATTTTGTGCATTCCTGCGTAGGAAGTTGTGCAAAATGCAGCAACACAAGACCACATTATCCACTTTGTACAGTGCCAGGTTTATGGACGTCAGGAATATCCGGAACCGGTTGGCCATTATCCCGAAGGCATTCTCCACAACTCTGCGAGCTCTGGACAACCGGTAGTTGTAAATCCTTTGGTCTGGGGTGAGGTTCCTCTGAGGGTAGGGCTTCATGAGATGCTCCCCAAGCGCAAAAGCCTCATCTGCGATAAACACAAAGCTCATACCCTCAACAGTTTGCTCCCTGGATGGCAGGTTCAGAGTGCCGTTCTTTAGACGACGAGCGAACTCCGTCTGATCAATAACTCCCCCATCCGAATTGCGGCCATTTTTGCCAATATCCAAAAAAATAAACTCATAGTTTGCATTAACTATGGCTAGCATGACTATACTAAAAAAACCTTTATAATTATAATAAAATGTGCCGGAATTCGGAGGGGGGACAATGCGGACGTGCTTCCCATCAATAGCACCCCCACAATTGGGAAAATTCCACTTCTCCAGAAATTGATCAGAAATCTCCAGCCATTGCTCTGCGTTTGAAGGAAACTGTGGGGAAAAAATAAAAAAAAAAAAAAAAAAATTAGTGCTTGAGCACATCACATTATTAATTACACACACAGTTGTCTGTTAAATGCTTATGCAACTTGCTAAAAAAATATACAACAGGAAGGCAAAGGTTTGGATATGGGGATGTAACATCTACATACATTTATTTTCAACCTCCTATTGTTCTTATATTGTAAAGGGCCATACACACTAGAAGATTCTCTGAAGACTTTTTCGTGCAGATTTAACTTTTCTATGTAGTGCAAGGGCCTACCAGATTGCATAGGATTTGAAAGTGTTTGTTGGACCTCATATTATTTGGTTTTGGTAAATCGGAAGGATAAATTGTTCTGACAATCTTCTAGTGTGTATGGCCCATTATACTCACCAGCTAGAGCTGAGATTTACAAACTACGGCCCTCCAGCTGTTGCAGAACTACACATCCCATGAGGCCTTGTAATTCTCTCACATTCACAGACATGACTAGGCATGATGGAAATTGAAGTTCGTGAACAACTGGTGGGCCATAGTTTGAAGACCTCTGAACTTGAGCTTTGGTATATGCTGACTTTGAGATTTAGCATGTGGGTGGGGGGATGGGTAAGTAAAACTGGGCATTTATACATCAATTAGGGCTTGTGGTCAGTGAAGGTTTTAACATCATTACATAAACATACAGAATCATAGGTGGGAATGGATGGACTGATGTATTTTAGATAAATCATTAACTAGGTACTAAAACATTGGCCAAGGAATAATTGTTTGAGGGAAAGCAATAAAATGACCCAAATTCAAAATACTGTTAACAGGCAATGCGTTTAGGGACACATAGGAGAGAATGGTGGGGTGGTTAGTGGGTAATTTTACAAATGGTTAAAGATAATCTACATCTTTACTACTATGTGCATGCGGACAGAGGGTAGTTTACAAATAATGGCCTGTGTCAATTGCTGTACATCCAAAAACATCATAATTCAGGTGAAACTAGTAATACATGTAATGTAAAAAATAAAACATACCTTGATATAGTCCTTCTGCAAGACCTTGATGATGGCAGAGCAGGTCTCAGGGATGATGACTCCAAGTGCTTGGGGGGAGATGCCTGTGGTGAACTTCAGATCCTGCAGGCTTCTCCCTGTTGCAAGATACCTCAACGTCGCAATTAACCTTTGCTCAGGAGTAATTGCAAGCCGCATACAAGTATCCTGCTTCAGAATATAGGGGGACACCAGGGCAAGAAGACGGTAAAAGATGGGATCCGTCATCCTCAAATAATTCCTGAAGTCATCAGGATTATTTTCCTGGAGCTCCCTCAGCAAGGACATATGAGAAAATTGATCACGGTTAAGCAACCAATTTTTCGTCCAGGAGGTCCGCTTCTTCTTCCTATTGCTCGTACGTCGTCTCAGAGCCAAAACTCCAACACTAACGACAGCAACGGACGAATTCACGGTCGCCATAATAAATTCTCGAACGATGTCTCGGAAAATAGCGAAATGTCGTCAACCAAACAAATGCTACCGAAATCAGCGCGAGATGCCCAGAAGGGTCACGGCCAAACACTCACTTCCTCTTTTGTAGCGGCGAACGTGCGTGGAACGTACTGACGTCATTTTCTGTCGGAAGACAAATGTCCTGGGCAAGTTTGGAGCACTTTTCAACAGACAAACAACAAACACACCAGCCGCGAACATTTGTAGGACGTTCCGTCGGCCGACGATCGGTACGTGTGTACGGGGCTTTAGCTTTACAATTGCTAGGTTCTTCTTCTTTCTTGAATCCATAGCTGCGAAACACAAACACCTGCTGCAACGAAAAAGAGAAACAGAGAAAAAAAAATAGTGGCTGCCACTTCTCCATTGAAAAATGTATCATGCACATAAGGACAGAATATTGATCAGTATCTTGAGCGCCATTTGTTAAATATACAGTGGGGAAGTTTGGAGTGTTTATGAAGGTCACAAAATTGGGACATCACTTCCACCTATTCTGAAATGGATCGACAAAAACTGATCCTTCTATGCTGTAAACGAAGGACAATATGTCAATACTAGATGGAAGGTTTTCATATCAATCGAAAGATCTTTTCTAAATTTGAATAAAATGACCAGCTTTAATCACATGAAAAACTCTCATGCTAAAGAGCAGTACTGTGAAAAAATGTGAAAAAATTAAAAACAAAGTACATTTTTTAACTTTTTGTAAGATTTTTTTTTTTAACTGTAGCAACACAAAATATATGGCATGTTGCCCTGCTTGAGGTGTCTGCCCATTCACATGCAGGATGTACAGTATCTCAAAAAAGTGAGTACACCCCTCACATTTTTGTAAATATTTAATTACCGTATTTGCCGGCGTATAAGACGACTGGGCGTATAAGACGACCCACAACTTTTCCAGTTAAAATATAGATTTTGATATATACTCGCCGTATAAGACTACCCCTCTTCCAGTGCCCATATTGTACCGTATATACAGTTGGGAAACATCATTTTATTTATTTTCTTCCACTTAATTTACACCCCTTTATCTGGTAATCATAGATGTGACCAGATAAACCCGCCTCTTTCACCTGTCTGGCCCCTGCCCTGCTTGTACCGTAGTCTATGACACAGGACTCCCTGTCAGAGTTGGTTTCCCCGCCGCCGGATCTCATCGCGCATGCGCACCTACACCGCTTCAGGCCTCAGGAGCGAGACGCAGGGATGGACGCCGATAAGAAGGTAGGATACCAGAGCGGGCGGGTGAGCGAGCGGGCTGGCTGGCGGGCGGGCGGGCGGGTCAGACGGCTGAAAGGCATGTTTTTCCCAATGCATCTGGTCACATTGCCGCTCTCTCCATACCCCAGGCATACCACGGATGTTTTTGAGCGCCCCCTCCACCACATATTCTGATTCGGCGTATAAGACGATATCCGGCGTATAAGACGACCCCTGACTTTAGAGAAGATTTCCAGGGGTTAAAAAGTCGTCTTATACGCCGGAAAATACGGTATATCTTTTCATTGAAGAAATGACACTTTGCTACAATGTAAAGTAGTGAGTGTACAGCTTGTATAACAGTGTAAATTTGCTGTCCCCTAAAAAAATATCAAAACACAGCCATTTATGTCTTAACCGCTGGCAACAAAAGTGAGTACACCCCTAAGTGAAAATGTCCAAATTGGGTTCAATTAGCCATTTTTCCTCCCCGGTGTCATGTGACTCGTGAGTGTTACACGTAGGGCTGGGCAGAAAATCGATTAAATCGATAAATCGATTTTTTAGTGTAAAACGTTTTTTTTTTTTTTTTTTTTCAAACTCGAGTTTTTTGCCACTATAGTTTTTTCTATAGCGCGATATGAGCCAGCCCCCGCCCCGCGTAACCATAGACAGTACACACACACTAGCCGCCCCTTCAACTGCTCACTTGAGCTCTGAGTCTCTTTACCGTGTTCACTGATAGATAACTTCTCTTCCCTCACCTCACCGAGCGCACCATGTGACCGCGCTGCGCCGCCATTGGCCCAACGTCTTTGCATATTCATGAGCGGGGGTTGCCCACGCGCCACGTGACAGCCCGCTGCGCCATTGGCTGGTGAACGCTCTGTGCATTTGCATATGCATGAGGCTGGGTTTGGCATTTTGTAGAGGTTGGCCGTCGGGGCTTCTGGGAGTTGTAGTCTGCCGGAGACCTCTGTAGACGGGTCTATGTTTACAATGGCTCGGATGACTTTATGCCAACCGGCGGGGGGTATGGTAATGAGAGCAAGCGCTGGAGAGGGGTAGATTGGAGGAGGCTGGCCCATTGTGGCCTGAGCTCACTGTGAAGCATGTGGGGTCAGGAGCCCATTGCTGCCCCTAAGGCATGCCGGGTTATCCCTGCTCCATGTGACCTGACACTCCAGGCTGCTGGATTCTATCATCAGTCCTGCTTCATGTATGGCACTGCACCACAAATATTATTACCCACTTCACATCCAGAAGATTTACCCCCCCCCTCCTCCCCTTCATGACCAGGTCATTTTTAAATACAGCTCTGCATTACTTTAACTTGCAATTGCACAGTCGTGCGCCATTATTTTTTGCGCTGTAAACAAGAAAGAAGACCAACAATTTTGAAAAAAATATATATATATTTTTTTACTTTCTGCTAATAAAACATTCGGAAGATCGTTATTTTCTTTCTATTTTATTCTATTGTTTTGTTTTTAATCTATTTAATTTTAATTTATTCTATTCTACGCATTTTAACTCTTGAGGACAATCATAGCAATAAAGTTGCACTTTTGACACTATATCTGATGTCTGCAGTCATTCTTTAAGTGCATTGAAAAAAAAATCGAATCGAAACTCGAATTTTTTCTTTAAAAATCGAAGATTTTTTTTTAGGCAAAATCGCCCAGCCCTAGTTACACGGTCTTAGGTGTGAATGGGGAGCAGATGTGTTAAATTTGGTGTTATCACTCTCACTCTCTTATGCTGGTCACTGGAAGTTGAACATGGCACCTCATGGTAAAGCACTCTCTGAAAAAAAAGATTATTGCTCTACATAAAGATGGTCTAGACTATAACAAGTTTGCCAAGACCCTGAAACTGAGCTGTAGCACGGTGGCCAAGACCATACAGCGGTTTACCAGGACAGGTTCAACTCAGAACAGGCCTCGCCATGGTCGACCAAAGAAGTTGAGTGCACGTGCTCAGCATCATATCCAGAGGTTGCCTTTGGGAAATAGACGTATGGGTGCTGCCAGCATTGCTGTAGAAGTTGAAGGGGTGGGGGTTGTCAGCCTGTCAGTGCTCAGACCATACGCCGCAAACTGCATCAAATTGGTCTGCACGGCTGTCATCCCAGAAGAAAGCCTCTTCTAAAGATGATGCATAAGAAAGCCTGCAAACAGTTTGCTGAAGACAAGCAGACTAAGGACATGGATTACTGGAACCATGTCCTGTGGTCTGATGAGTCCAAAATAAATGTATTCGGTTCAGATGGTGTCAAGCGTGTGGGGCGGCAACCAGGTGAGGAGTACAAAGACAAGTGTGTCTTGCCTACAGTCAAGCATGGTGGTGGAGTGTCATGGCCTGGGGCTGCATGAGTGCTGCCCGCACTGGGGAGCTAAAGTTCATTGAGGGAACCATGAATGCCAACATGTACTGTGACATACTGAAGCAGAGCATGATTCCCTGCTTTCAGAGACTGGGCAGCAAGGCAGTATTCCAAACACACCTCCAGGATGACCACTGCTTTGCTAAAGTAGCTGAGGGTAAAGGTGATGGAAAGGCCAAGCATGTCTCCAGACCTAAACCCTATTGGGCATCTGTGGGGCATCCTCAAACGGAAGGTGAAGAAGCGCAAGATCTCTAACATTCACCAGCTCCGTGATGTCATCATGGAGGAGTGAAAGAGAACTCCAGTGGCAACCTGGTGAACTCCATACCCAAGGGGGTTAAGGCAGTGCTGAAAAGTAATGGTGGCCACACAAAATATTTACACTTTGGGCCCAATTTGGACATTTTCAACTAGGGGTGTACTCACTTTTGTTGCCAGCGGTTAAAACATTAATGGTTGTGTGTGAGTTATTTTGAGGGGACAGCAAATATACACTGTTATACAAGCTGTACACTCACTACTTTACATTGCAGCAGTTCGCTGCTGTGTAAGAGGATCGCGGCCTACCACGCGACACACAGCTTTCTGCAGCTCCAGCCCAGGCTGGACAGAAGTCACTCGCTACAACAGGGGTACCCAAGCAGGATCGCTGATCCATCGGAGTCGGTTGACTCACTGAATCAGCAAACTATAGCGATCTCAGCCTGCTTGCAGTACAGAGAGACTTTGACCATCCTTCAAGAAGTCATTATAGGTCCTCAAGATTGGTGAGAGGGCACTGCCCAAAATCCAGTTACCAGCCATTAATACATCACTCTGAACACTGTATACAGAAACCTTATACTTGGATTGCAACTAGTGAGAACAAGCTGCCCTGCATGTATTGCTTATCACTGTACAATACCTAGGAATTCTTTACTTCTTTGAGCTCCAACTGCCAGTGAAGGTAATTGCAAGGCCTTGCATTCTGAACACTGCTATTTTAGTGCTCTTAAGGGGGACATGCTACTGGTATCTATATTACTTTATCTCTCATTAGGATAAAAGTATTATACATTTGAGAGAGTTAAAGCAAGCTGCATTGTGTCAGTGTATTATTTAAAGGTATACACAACATGCCTGAACCTGAAGCCTGAACCTAGAGTGTCAGGAGGGCTGGAAAGTTCACAGGATCAAGGTGGGACAGAAGAATGTGCAACTATAAGCAACCCCCTAGGGGGCAGTGCTACATGTATACAAGTGGTAATAACCAAATCAATCTGTGAAAAATTATTTTCTCAGTTGCCTCTGTACACTAATTGGCGATTTCACCACACTACCCAGTGTTATTTCAAAAAATTCATATGTCCACCATACAAAATATACAGTGGTGGTAAAGCACTTTGATTTGTGAATACGATTGAAGAGCACTGTTGTGGATCACATATATTGAAATACTTTATTTTATTTTTTCGTTTATTCTCAGTTTCACTGTATATTTTGTATGGTGGACATATGAATATTTTGATATAACACTGGATGTAGATATGATTATGGTCAGTAGCGCTGCACTGTATTAAGCATTATAAAATAAGCAAATGTTTTGAGGCCTGCATTATTTTGATTACAAAAAGCCATAAATAAAGTAAACCTGCGCTAAAGGTGCAAAATGTGAAATATGCAAATTGCTGCTATGCACTATGCCATGATACCCAACATCAAAACAAAGAAAATTTGAGACTTTAAGTGAGGCATGTGATACGGCCGATAAAGTAAAAACATAATAGCATGTTTATTGTTGCAATGGCAATACATATGACATATAATCAAAAAAATAAAAAGCTCTGAGGACGTCATCGGAAGTGACTAAACACGTCAGCTTGGACCGCATAGCGTCATTACGTCACGCAGGTGGAACGCAAGCCGGGAGCCAGCTCGCCATTCCGCGAGGAGGACGTCCAGCCCGCACCGCTGACCACCAGTGACATTCTACTGCTGTTTTACATTATTTTGAACCCGAATATGGGTAATAAACTTTTTGAACTCTAATATTATTACACTATTTGGAGCATTCTTTTTTCCTCCCTTACCATACCTGGTTGTTTGCCGCGGAGCCTCAAGGAGCCGTTACCAGCCCATAGGACCACTAAAAAGGGGAACCCATCTAGCCCAGGGGGCTATTAAGCTCGTATGGTTCTAGTGCCATATGGCATATAGGACCCACTAGATTCGGTAAGTGATCCAATTTATTCATTCACTCAGGACAAGAAATCGCTGATATGGCCAATCAAGCCTGAGCACATGCACCTTTGTATTTTGAAGATTCACTTTCACTAAGGACAATTACTTTTTTTGAGCACAAAGTCACTGTTTACTCTGGACTGTTCAAAAATTAATTTTAATACTGTTGATTGTATTTTATCTATAATTTTATATGTCATATACCAAGTCACTTATGCACTTTATGGCACCTATTTAACTATTTATTGGGAATTTTTGATGATTTATACGTATATTTATCTATTGATTTCATTTTTATGACATATTTGTTTGATTATCACTGAGATTGGCATGGATATTGTTATCCATTAGTTATTTAGTAGCAAGCGCTGTATTTGGTCTTTCTACAAGACCATTCACCCTTCAGTATACCTTTTATTCTACAGCAGCTGCTTCTTCACTTATTTATTTATTTTCCTATTTATTCTCAGGCACATAGGTTATTTGCACACAATTACACACCCTTTCCCATCGGCGCGCGGAATATACTCTGTATATTTTTTCACACAAAAAAAAATAAAAATAAAAAATAAAATAAAAATGTAGTGTAATTTGTAGTAAATTGAAAGATGTGAGCTATTATACATTACCCAAAATCAAAGATAAATGCAACCATTGTTGCACACAGTAATTATAGAGTATGGCTATAGGTACATATAAATCATAGAACTGCATGAAAGTAGGCCCGACGCGTTTCTGTGGACTGTATTTCACTTCATCAGGAGCAGGTGTATGATACGTATCTGAAAAAAATATGTATATCAGAAAAGTACCAATGCAGTATACTGGTTTAGGGGGAGGAAAAGATCAACTCCAATCAACTTACAATAAACCTCAAATCTTGCAAAACATGCTAATATAGAATGCTGGACTCGGCCAAGGATGCATCCCTCCCATGAGCTGGGGGGCACAAAAAATGCAGGCAAGCAATGCACGAACATGCACAACTGAGAGAAAAGATAGACATAAGTTAACCAACATCATATAGAATCAATATACAAACAGTTAAACCACATTCATAAGTCATAAATTAAATAAATTAGTGACTCCAGCTAAGGAAATAAGAGCAATTATAAAGTCCAAAAAAAGAAGGATCAAAAACTGTTAATCAACCTGGAGGTGTGCAGGAGAGTTCCATGATCTGTGAGGCTCGCTTTGATGCTGTAAATTTAAACAAAGGGCAGACAGACCGCTCTTAGTAAGGGGGTCACATATGTTCCGGTAAGTGCAGCATGAGCTTTGTTGGTGAGACTCTGGCTATCCTGTGATTTCCATTTCTCAACACAGCATGTGGGGCTGTCATCTTGATTTCAGTTTGTGGTCCTGCTTTCTTTGGACTTTATGATTGCTCTTATCTCCTTAGTGGAAGTCACAAGTTTGATTTATCACTTATGAATGTGCTTTAATTGTTTCATCAATTATTGATTGTTTGTTTAACAAAAACAAAAATAGCAAATAAAAAAAAAAAAAACAATATAGCGTATACAATTGCGACACAAATCATTGTAATTGAATGTTATTAAAAATCACCTTTACTTTTCAATCTGCAGCCGCTGTAATTTTCTGAAAATGCAATGCAATATGGCTACTTGGAGGCGTTCTGTACACAGAATGTATACTGACCACACCCCAGAAACATCATTTCCTGCTTGTGTGATTGGCTCACCAATTTTCCCAGAAGTCTGCCTAAGATACAAGTCAGATTTCTGGCATCCCCTGCAACAAAAATTTCATTTTTGGTGAGATACTCCCAATAGGAACACATCTGAAGGGATGCAGGCCCAGCAGATTTCCTCATTAGAGCCCTACAGCTGCACAGCTGATTGATAATTATGAAACCACTCCCATTAGACCCACTCAGCACAGAGGCACAGAGGAACAAACATGGATTTCTTCAGAATAACAAAAGGTCCGAATCTGCAACAAAGTTTGTTAAAATCCTTGTAATGTACATAGATCACACAGAGGGGAATGTTTTTTTCTCAACAAAAGTGGAGTTACGCTTTAAAACATACCCTATATCGTTGGGGACTTTCATATTTATTTATCAGGGGGTAGCTGGATAGGCAAACTCTAAAGATGATCTATAGCCAAGCCAATAAAGTTATATTCATATTTGTGATACCCAACTATGTTGTGAATTGTATTTATTACCAGCGATTTCCAAGGCTTTTTCAGGTTCCCCTATTGGTAACCCATGCAGGGCATCAGGGCAATATCTGTTACCACTGTGTGCCGTAGCTCCTGTGGTGTAGAGCAGTTCAGCCACTGCCATGACCCCATATCTGAATAAACTTACAGAGAATGTAGTGCTTATTATTTCTTAAACTGACATTGGGGATGACAATATGAAAGCCACTAAGCCAGCTGTATCACTTTACAATTTCTAGATGGCTTTAGTTCAGCTTTAAAATGCATATCTTCTATTGTTTCATTACCTATGTCTCTAATTTCTTTTTAAATTGCAGGTTTGGTTAATTGTTTTTTAAATTCCATGTAGGTGTACAAGCATAATAGAACGAGAACAATAGTTAACAAGCATCTTTTGTAAAATCCCTAAGGATGTATTGTGGTAGACTGTTTAGTTTCACTTTCATAGAGGTTTCCTCTCAAGCATAAGGTTTAAAAGAAGTGTTGGAATCCAGGACTTCCCCGTCAGCCCATAGGTCATACAGTAACTGCCAGTATAAATATATCTGTGTTCTTTCACTTAGCTGCCTTTACTTGTTTTAGCTGCAAAGAGCACTGATCCTGCTGTTATCATGGACTTCAAGTGTGCTGTCATCGTTTGTGTTCTACTCTCTGCCATCCTTGTACAAGGTAAGGTCCATGATTTTACAGGCAAACCATTAGCACCAACTCATCGGCATTTGTGTTAGTTCTGATAACACTATTTTACCTTTTATCACATTTAATATTGTGATGGATTTCAGTTGTCTAATTTCTGTCTCCCGTCAGGACAACAAAGACAACAAGCAGAGCGATGCTTATGTAAGAACTTTTCAAAGAAGCTTGATGTAAAGAGGACAGTGAAGTTAGAGATTTTCCCACCAAGTCCCAAATGTGCAAGTGAAGAATATATGTAAGTACACCACAATATGCTTCAGCATATGCTTGCTCACTTCCACAAATAACACTGATTAAGTCGAAATCAGAGTTGGCTAGCTTAACATGTTCAATGATCTGGTATAATTTTCCTTTAGATTTACCAAAAAACATATAATATGAGGTAAAAAAAAGAACTTTCAATTGTATCCAATTAGGCAGGCTCTTGCACTACATAGTTTAAGGTAAATTTTAAAGGCAAATTGAACAAAAGGATTGAACATGTATGGCCAGCCTTAGAATTTACTTTTACTAGCTACTATCTGATGCAGTTACGTTAATCTATCACTAACTGTATATTTATTATGTATTTCCTACTGCCATGTGAGGTTTATACCATCCCTTTACCATTTAATGTATTTATCTGAGCGTATTTTTTTTATGTTTGGGGTGGTTTACTGTGAAACTCCAGGATTTTAAACCCCTATACATACATTTATCTTAAAGTCTTTGTGATGGTCCTATGATGTTTTTTCTAGCTTCTACTAGCAGCAGTGGGGATAGGTATTTTTCCAGGACTAATGCATGTGCTTTGATCCCAGCCTGCGTGATGACATGCCCCCTAGGGGATGGCAGGTAAATGACAGGCTGAGCTCACAGGAAATGCCAGTGTTCACGTACTCTCTACACTCTCCAGTGCTGTCCATGACTTCTTACTTGGTCCATGTAGGGAAAGCCTCAAAACTCATGGGTTTCAGTAACATTTTGACTGTTAAAGCCAGATTGAAAATTATATTTATTTTTACAAACATGTAGGTAGACAGACATGTTTGGAGAGCAATTCAGTCACATTACATTCTGTTGGTTTGAAAACATTTGCACTGTCTTCCTAAGGACTTGCATTACAATTTATACATTCTGAAGTGGGTGGCACCTAGCTAACTAAATTCTTTTAAAGTCCCATTTGAGTCTTTGGTGACATTCTTTTATATGCGGATGGTCATTCACATCACTTCCAAGGCTTGTTTGCTGAACAGGTCTTCAAAGGTCTAGATAGCAGTCTAACAGCTGGAGGCGTAAATGGCTTTTGAACACAACACC
>NC_138768.1:577030864-577275864 GCF_965119305.1 Pelophylax lessonae | reverse complement strand
AGAAAACTCCTGATCAATAACATCAACATGCTCTGCATTGTTTTTTTAGCATTTTTTACACTAATTTTCATACCTAGTTTTAATTAATAAGTAATAAGTAATTAAATGTGTTAAATTAAATAAAATAACACGCCATATGATAAAGAGCCAGCTGGAGCCTTTGTTTCTGAAGATTGTGTGACATAGGGCTGCCCAGCAAATATTGCTGGATTGGGGTTGAAGAAAAATACAATATGAATGGATTGCACTCAGGGGGAAATTCTCCTGCAGTGCAAAGATGTAAACAGACTTTAGGGGAAAAATGAATTATTGATTTTCTTTGCATTTCTGCAGTAAATGTCTTTTTCCACATTATATTTGTCCTTTAAGCAATATTTAAATGCTTTGAGCCCTGTAATAATAAATGGTAAAAAGGGAAAAATCATGTATTGTGTATCTTAGTATGGTTTTTCTTGGAATTCCTCTTCCATTTCACATATGGTAGGCCAACAATAAGCAAATGTTTGGAAGCCAGCATTATTTTAATTCCAAAACTAAATCAAAAAGCAATAATCTATATCATGTGGAAGTTCATCAGAAGGCAGCTGGATAGGCAAACTTTAAAAATGATCTATGGCCAATAAATGTATGCTCACATTTGTGATCTCCAATTATGTTGTGATATGTATTAAGTAGAAAAAAGTTTTTCTTATTTTCTGTGAGTAAATTTTGAAAATAAATACATTTTTCTCCTTCTCGCTGATGAGGCGGCACTGATGGGCACTGATAGGCTGCACTGATGGGCACTGATGAGGTGGCACTTATGGACACTGATGAGGTGGAACTTATGGGCACTGATGAGGTGGCACTGATGAGGAGGTACTAATATGCCGCACTGATGAGCACTGATAGATGGCACTGATAGGTGGCACTGATGAGCACTGATAGGCGGCACTGATGAGCACTGATAGGCGGCACTGATGGGCACTGAGAGACGGCACTGCTGGGCACTGAGAGGTGGCACTGATGGACACTGATGGGTGGCACTGATGGACACTGACGGGTGGCACTGATGAGCACTGATGGGCGGCACTGATGAACACTGATGGGCAGCATCATCAGTGCCCACACTCAGTGCCCATAGTGCTGCTAGTCAGTGCCCATCAGTGCCTAGATGATCAGGCACTGATGGGCACTGACTGGCAGCACTATGGGCACTAATTGTGGGCACTGATGGGGGGCACTGATGGGGGGCACTGTGGGCACTGATGGTGGGCAGTTATGGCATTTTATTTCCTCTTGTGTAATCAGGGCACTGGTTATCAGTGCCCTGATTACATTTCTCTGTGTCCCCTAACCGCTGATCGGCTCACCTCTTCCTCACACGCAGTCTCTGTGTGAGTAAGGAGAGCTGGCAATGAGAGATGATCTCATATGTTTACATTTGAGATCATCTCTCATTGGATGTTCCGATCACGTGGCAAGGGACACGGCTGACACAGATTTTCCCCGATGCGCGCTCGCGGGAGTGCGCGGGTAGTCTGTTACTGGGAGGCCGTATAAAGACGGTCTCCCAGAAATTAGAGCCCACGCTGTAGCCGTCTTTGGGCTATAGCGCGGGCGGGAGGTGGTTAAGTGGCAAATCCTTCCGCTCCAGAACTGGTTAAACTATTCCCACAAAGTTGGGAACATAAAATTATCCAAAATTATATCAAGGTAAGCCGCGCTAAGCAGTGAATTTGTGCTATAACACACAAAATATTATATATGGTGAAAATACCAAGTTAGATACTTGAAATATACAGTGAATAAAAATAATAATAATAACAACAACTTGAATGTGACATACACCCAACCAGGAAGTGTGTAAAGCAAGTTGTGTGCAGAGTAAATTAAAGTTCAATAGTCCCTATAAGGACCCAAAAAATCAACAGTGACAAATAAAAATGTCTAAAGGTGAAAAATGATCTTGACCACAAAAACTGCTGGAAAACTCCAGTAGTCCGTGTGAGATTCCAAAGTGTTAGATCACTCCTATTGCAAGGAACAGCCACTAGATACGCAGACTGCTTACCAGATTGAGGTATATCAAGTGCCTGATTCAAAGGTGTGTACTCCCAGGATGCTCAATAGGATAGACCTCTGGATAAATTCCAACCTCAGATGACAGGAAAAGCTCAACAAACATGGACCACTTGCATGTAAAAAATGATACAAGATCCCATAGCGTAGCACTGTATAATTGTTATGGGTGCATATATCACAAATGTACACCCAATGGTGAAATTTACACCTTAAGTGCAATCCACTTAATAAGGAATAAAGTGCTGAAGTGAAAGATAGTGACCTCCACCAATATTACAAGCTGCTTACCAGACATACGAATGAGTATAGCCAAAGGAAGTTGCAAATAACAAAGTATGTTCCTAACTCCAGTCAGAGAAGCAACCAACACCCACATGCACAAACTGCTTACCAGATGTACACAATTAAGTGCCAGTATCAGATAACAATTTGTTTGAGGAAATTAAAGCCAAAGGAAGGAAATGGCTTTAGTTCAACTTTAAAATGCAGAATAAAAGCTGTATGATATGGGTGGGGGATGGATTAAGCCATGTACCACATCCCAATGATTTAACAGAAAAATTAAAATTAATGCAGGACATTTTAGGTGCTTAACCAATTGCCGACCGACTATTTACTGCGGCAGTCAGCCCCGTACAGGCAAAGTGACGTAGTACTACGTCGCTCGCCTATGAGCTTCTAGGGGGCAAGCGCGCGCTGCCGGAGGCACGCTCCCGCCCCTGCTCGTTCCCTGACATGTCCGCGCGAGTGACCGGCGGTTCTGATGTCCGCTGGTCACCCACGATCTCCCGGTGCAGAGGGAGAAAGGCAGGCGGCTGATGTAAACAAAGCCACCTGTCATTCTCCCTGAAGTAACAGCAGAGATCATACGATCCTGCTGTGTAGGATCGTATGTCTCTGTTGTTACATCACTAGCCACGCCCCTTTACAGTTAGAAGCACGCCCCTAGGGTCACATTTAACCCCTTGATCACTAATAAAGTTAACCCCTTCCCTGCCAGTGTCATTTTTACTGTAACAGTGCATATGTATAGCACTGATTACTGTAGTAATGCCACCGGTACCCCCAAAAGTGTCAAAAATGTCAGTCAAGGGTCCGATCTGTCCGCCGCAATGTCGCAGTCCCACTAAAAAAATCGCAGATCGCCGCCATTACTGGTTAAAAAAAAAACAATAAAAATGACAAAAATCTTTCCCTTAGTTAGTAAACACAATAACTTTTGCGCAGACCAATCAAAATACGCTTATTGCAATTTTTTTTTACCAAACATATGTAGCAGAAAACAAATTGGCCAAAAATAGTAAAAAATTTTGATTTTTACATTTTTTTTGGGGAATTTCATATAAAAAATGTGAAAAATATTATTATTTTTTCAAAATTGTCCCTCTTTTTTTGCTTATAGCGCAAAAAGTAAAAGTCGCACAGGTGGTCAAATACCACCAAAAGAAAGCTCTGTTTGTGGGGAAAAAAATATGTCAATTTGATTTGGGTACAGCGTCACACGACCGCGCAATTGTCCGTTAAATTCATGCAGTGCCAAATCGCAAAATAGGGCCAGGTCTTTGAGCAGCCAAATCCTCAGGGGCTTAAGTGGTTAAATAACATTAATATATTAAAATATTCAATAAAATCAACAAACAATTTTATTCATAATCCATTAAAAACGTTGCATTGCTATTCGAATGTATTATGTTTTTAATGGCTTGAAAAAATACTTTGATGATTTTATTGAATATTTAAAATGCAGAACACGCTTTTATTCTTATGTGCCATACCCTGTTCAAATGTATTTTATAATTATGTGTTAAATTGGTTATTGGTTTAAATTCTAGGTAAGTGCACAAGTAAAATGAACTAAGAACAATATTCAACAAGCGTCTTTTGTAAAATCCCAGAGGGATAAGGCTTTTACTGCGGTACACTGTTTAGTTTCACTTTCATAGAGGTTTCCTCTAAAGCGTAAGGTTTAAAAGAAGTGTTGGAATCCAGGACTTCCCCGTCAGCCCATAGGTCATACAGTAACTGCCAGTATAAATATATCTGTGTTTCTTCACTTAGCTGCCTTTACTTGTTTTAGCTGCAAAGAGCACTGATCCTGCTGTTATCATGGACTTCAAGTGTGCTGTCATCGTTTGTGTTCTACTCTCTGCCATCCTTGTACAAGGTAAGGTCCATGATTTTACAGGCAAACCATTAGCACCAATTCATCTGCATTTGTGTTTGTTCTGTTAACACTATTTTACCTTTTATCGTGTTTTCCTATTGTGATTGACTTCGGTTTCCTAATTGTTGTCTCCCTTCAGGACAACAAAGACAACGAGGAGAGCGATGCTTATGTAAGAAGTTTTCGAAAAAGCTTGATGTAAGGAGAACAGTGAAGTTAGAGATTTTCCCACCAAGTCCCAATTGTGCAAGTGAAGAATATATGTAAGTACGCCACAATATACTTTAGATTATGTTTGCTTTCTTCTACAAATAACACAGATTAAGTAGTCAAAACCAGAGGCTTAGAATACACAATTTGCTAGTTAATGCCTAACTATATATTTGTATTATGCATTGTCTACTGCCATGTGAAGTTTATACCAGCCCTCATATTTAGTGTGGCTCAAAGTGAAACTCCAATATTTCCCCACCACCTGTCTCTCCAACTCCCCAGTATTTTTTCTACCTCTATACATACGTTTTTCTTGGAGTCTTATTGCCGGTCCTGTGATGTCTTTCCATGTTTCTTCTAGTTCTTCTGGCAGCAGTAGGGGATGGATATTCTTCCATGACTGAGTAGTCCTTACGTCATGATGATGCGCCCCCTAGGGATGGCGTGTAAATAACAAGCAGGGTTCATAGGAAATGGCAGTGTTCATTTACCCTCCCCAAGCTCCAGTACTATCTCTGACTTCCTGCTTGGTCCAGCGCCAGAGGTCTTCTTTGAGGCAGAACAACACTATATCCTTCTACCCTGAAGGGGACCTCCGGCGCTGGACTGAGCAGGAAGTTGGGGACAGCACTAGAGGGTGGAGACGGTAAGTGAAAATTGGCACTTGTTTTTTTTAAATGGGGGCATTATAGATTTTTTAAAAATGGAATTGAGGAACTGATGCACAATTGGAACCTTGTTTTCTAGTTTTTCTAGCAGCAGTGGGGGACTGAGCAGCACTTACATAATGATGTAAATTGCCGTTCAGGCCTAGAGCAGTGTTTCTCAACCTTTTTTTTTTTTTTTTGTCAAGGTGCTCTTTAAGATTATACACATGCTCAGAGCACCCCATTTCAAAATGCAAGCCAATGTGTTCCAAGCTTGCATGATCAACTAATGTGAATCCAGTCCTTACAGAGAAGGGCAGGGGAGGGGCAAACAAGATCACTGTGTAATGGTGAACAATGAAAACCTGTGGTTTTTTGTAACTAAAAGCCAAGCTGTATCCACCTACTGGCTGGTATACTGTTTTGGGGCAATTTGTAGGCATTTTACCAAGACACCACTGAAGAAACCTACAGGCACCACAGGGTGCCTGGGCACCCTGGTTGAAAAAGGCTGGCCTAGAGTACTGTGAGCCCAGCCTGCATGATTATGTGCCCCTAGGGGATGGCATGTAAATTACAGGCTGGGCCCACAGGAAATGCAGGTGTGCTCACTTACTATCTTCATGGTTCAGCGTTGTCCCTAGCTTCCTGCTCAATCCAGCGCTGAAGGTCTTCTTTAGGACAAAACAAAATTCTACTCTAAAGGGGACCTATGGCACTGGACCAAGCAGGAAGTCAGGATAAGGAAAGGATAAGTGAACACTGGCACTATTTTTAATTTTTTTGTTAACATGCAATGAGGAGGAGGGGGGAGGAATATAAATTATAATTTAAAAAAAAGGAAGAAAAATCAGAGTTTTGCAGGAAATGCTACTTAGGAGCTCATGTACTATTGAAACCTTGTCCTAAAAGTATATATGTCTGTAATTGTGAGCTGTATGCTGTGAGAACTTTATGTGTGCCGTTTGTGAATGAATATGAAAATAGCCACTAGAATGAAATTAGATTATGAGATTATTATTGTGTTAATATTGTGTTTTTCCTTTACAGCGCTACTGTCAAACGCAAAGGTTCTAAGAAAGCTCTCTCAAAAACAGAAACAAAATGTGTTAGACCTGCCATGAAACAAGTAAAAGATATTCTTGATGGAAAGATTGGGTACGTTTTTTTTATTGGACAATACGTATATAAAGATAATGATTTATAGATTTAACAAAACTTTTTTTTTAGCTTTTGTTAACAGTTTCCTTTTTTTTTTTTTTATACTGTTGTGATAAAGCAGAATGATAGGCATCTAAAATTGCATTTCCCAATACATTTTGGTTAGGATTAAAAAACTCCAATTTAATTACAGATGTGGCAAATCAAAACATTGTTTATGATTGTGTGAGAATTTATTACTTAGAGCATAATTCCAGTTGTTACCAGCCAGTATACACATTGGGGTTGATTTGCTAAAAGCAAATATACTGTGCACTTTGCAAGTGCAGTTGCTCCGATGCCTAGTAAACTAAAGCTATACTTTACAAAGAATACCCAATTACATGGAAGGGAAATAAAAAAGTATTTTTGCTTGCACACAATTGGATGATGGAAGTCAACAGAGCTTCCCCTCATTAACTAAGCTTCGGAGGAACTGCACTTGCAAAGTGCAGTCTATTTGCCTTTAGTAAATCAACCTCATTGTGTGTTATTGTGTATTTTCACGCCGTATTTATGATACATTTGTTGAGTTTGTTAGTTCTTTTTTATTGTGTCCCCATTTGGGAATTCTCTTTTCTGTAGAGATTGTGGTTATTGGGATAGAAAGTGAGAGGAATCTTCTCAATAGGGACAAAGACAGCGATAAAAATGACAATGGTTATGTACTATTTATATACTAATTATTTTATTAACTTTTTGCAAACTGACTCATTCTAACTGTAACAGTTACTTGCAAAAAACCCTACAGAGTTCCTAACCTTTCCCCATGTTTATACAATTGTAGCTTTGCCTAGACTTAGATTTTTATAAAATATGCTTTACCAGTAAGCAGCCAATAAGTCTTTTTTTTTTTCTTCTTCTATGAACAGGAAGAAAATACAAGTGATCAAGCATCCATCACGAAAAGAGTGAAGAAGATAAGACCCTATGACTTACCCCCTATGACAATCATTACATATCAACATGCTTAGCTATAATGCAGAGTAGCTGGCAATAATGTGGAAAGCAGTATATTACAGGGAACTAACACATTTATCTTGTGATGCAGCTTTGCAGTTTTTTTTTATTAGTGGAGGATGACGAAGAACATTTCTTTAGAACTTAAATTAGTTACTGCCAATGATTTGTTAAATAACAAAATAGTTTTTTGTCCATACAGTATGTGCTGTATATTGATTAAGTAATTACTGCCCTACACAAACTGGTTATGACACAGAAATAGCTGTTGTTTTTAACATATTAAAGTGAATCTGTTGCAAATTTTATGTGCTGAATGGACCATGTAAACCCGAAAGATTTTCTAAGCCCCCGCTGCTTAGAAGTGATCTTACCCAAAGTCATATCTCTACTAGGGATGGGCGAATGGTTCGGCCCAAGCATAAGTTCGGGCCAAACATTGGCTGTTCGCCTGTTTGAAGAACATCGAAATTATCTGGGTGTTCGACAGTTTGTTTGGCCCTCCGAATGACCACAATGCACCGTGCTGCCGCATTGAAAGCCCTGATTGGCTGAAGCAATGAAAGCTTTGCCCAATCAGGGCACAGAGCACTGTCCGAGCCATGATTGGAGAAAGTAATGATGACTCTGTCCCAACCCACACTATAAAAGTATAGTATTTTTCAGTACGTTGCGTGCCATTTAACTCAGCATATTTCAGTGTGTTACTGCAAGTTTAACGCAGTATATTTCTGTGCGTTAGTGCACGTTTAATGCAGTATATTTCTGTGCGTTAGTGCACATTTAATGCAGTATATTTCTGTGCGTTAGTGCAGATTTACTGCAGTATAGTGTAGTGTGTGGGGGGAGTGTGTCTGTGTAGTTATTACTTAAGTTAAAATGCACCAAACACCACTTTCCATTGATTAAAGTGCATCCACGTACACATTTCCACATCTTTATTACATTTTGTTAGTAAGCACCTTTCCGTCATATTTGGGGGGCCAACAAGGAGAGGCAGATTTTCCTATAGCACTGTGAGAGGGCCAGCAGCGTATGTGTCTCCAGGCAAAGGTGGACGTGCTCAGTCCCTAGGCAGGGCATTATATCCTCTGTTTAGTGATGTTGCTGGTGCTATCCGGCCACAGCATGCAGAGGAGGTGGTGGACTGGTTTACTATACCATACCATTCCTCCTCATCCTCCGTCACCCAAGCAGAGACTAGTGCGCAGTTCACTGCAGCTGCCAGAGTGGCTAAATCTGCCTCGTTGCCCACAACTATTCCTGACCTGTCAGGCATGGAGGAGTCAGCTGAGTTATTGCTCCTTGGTGATGCACAGCCATTACTTGATTCAGATGTTGGTTCTGAGGTTGAGGAAGGTAGGAACATGGACCTACAGAGAGGGGAGAACACTGGTCCACAAATTGGCAGACATGTTCCCCCAGCCGCTACCTATTACTTCTTTCCAGTCTGAAGAGACACCAGACATTCTCCAAAAAATCTCTAATCTTGTTCCCAATGCACAACATTTTGGCTTCATCATAAAGACTGGCTCCCCAAGCGCTTGTTTACAAAATAAAGAAAGCTTGCAGGGAAAATGTCATTTTTTTGGCCTAAGAGCCCATTCAGACAGGGGCGACACGACTTGCTGGGGCGACCTGTGAAGTCATATAATTGAAGTCAATGCAAGTCGCCTCCAGGTCGCCCCAAAGTAGTACAGGACCTTTTTCTAAGTCGGAGCGATTATTGTCGCTCCTATTAGAACGGGTCCTGTGCTAATCAATGGCAGGCGACCGACCGCGACTTGTCAGGCGACCAAGTCGCCTGACAAGTCACGCTAGTGTGAATGGACCCTTATAAAGCAATTATTTCTGCTGTGGCAGCTTCTATAGACAGTACATACTTTACAGGTAGTCTAAGGGGACCCCCCAGGCACTATATTGAAAGGAGTTTTTCATTTTTATTGTTATGTCTCATTTTGATGCTTTCACTTTAAGCCTCAGTAAATCACTGCTCATTTAAAAATAATAATTTTTACAAACCTTTTTTTTTCATTGATTCATGTTCCCCCAGAGCGGTACCTGGACCCCCTATAACCATTGTATGCCCAATTACTTGCACATAAGCCTTCAAAATGGGCACTTTTGATTTTTCCAGTTGAGGTTCCATAGACTTCAATAGGGTTCGTTATTCGGTTCCAAACTTTTGCGATGTTTGAAAGTTCTGGTGCAAACCGAACAGGGGGTCATTTGGCCCATCCCTACTCTTTACCACTGGAATTATGCTCAAAAGTACCGATGTTTACATTTTACAACTTCAAGAGTGCGTGACTTAGATCTTTAATGAACACTAGCATGTAGCAGATTTGCAAAAATGTGCAAAATGTTTTTTTATGCCCATGTGTCTGTGTGTGTATACTGTATATATACAATATATATGTAAATATTGTGACATTTGTAAATATTGTTTGATAAGAATATAATATGTGCCATATTGTAAATTATATTTTGCTGGATATATTTTGTTTTTTTTTTAATTTTTTGTATAAAAAATAAGAAAATAAATAAAATCACTTTTGCAAACAAAATATTTATGTGTTGATTTAGTAAAAAATTTCCAGACCAGCGAAAAATGGACCTTTACTTGTGAAGGAAGATCCTTTCAAATAGAGCATATTCTTGTTTGTAAGCATGCAAATACTCTTTAACTTATTAGTTGAGTGTTTTTAATTTGCTTTTATTGTTTTTTATAGGTTTTAATGAAGGTGATACTTAAACCTCAACGTTTTTAAGGGCACGGCCTTTCATGTACTTTATTTGATAATGTTATACATATTTGGGCAAGTTGGTGTAACTTTGCAGAAAAATAGGATTTTTGCAGAAAATCAAAGATACTTTGGGGTTGATTTACCAAAATTGGAGAGTGCAAAATTTAGTTCAGCTGTGCCAATCATCTTCTAACTTTAGTTTGTTCAATTAAACTTTGACAAAGAAAAAAACCTTGAAGTTGAGCTGCACCATATTTTGCACTCTCTAGTTTTAGTAAATCAACCCCTTTGAGACCTCAAGATCTATTAGCCAATGGATACAAATGGTTGTATATGAATGTCTTACCCTTGCTACCTCTATCATCTCTACAATTAAACCAATTCTGGATAAAACATGTCAAAGATGGAGGATTCTTGACAGGATGTTTGTTGTACACCTTTGCTAAATAAATATACCTGTGTTTGGGATACAATGGTGTAAAGCTACTTTTGTTTTATGGCTGATAGAAAAAGGACACAATGCAGCATGGTAGCCAACCATTGAAAGTAAAAAAATGACAAGGAGAATACAGACATAAAAAAAACCTCTAGAGCGATATATGGAAAATGACCACATTTATTTACTAAATGACCCTAAAACTAGAACAAAAAAATGAATTCTGTTTTAAGCTGTTTGGTGCTTAAAGTGCTGGCTATGTTATTTGATGCTGGAGACAAACACACATAAAGACACACAGAAAGCACCTTTTTTCTAGCATGTTTCATTTGTTTGTTGGTATCAACATTACCTTGCCATCTCACTATTTTTCTTTACATCTGTTAAGATAAAGCCAGTGCTTGCTTACTTCAAATATGACTATACATTCTCAGACAGAGGCTTTTTGTGTATGCCCTACCATCTCTAGCAACTCTTTATGGATATACTGCAATCTCTTTGAAAAATCTATTTTAATAAAATTTTCAGTTTTGGAAAAAAAAAAAACACATAGAAAATGCAATAGAGTTGACATGCATTTTTCAACATATTCTGCAGTACTATAAAGTAGTTGTAAACCCCATCCATGAAAGTTGAACTAAGCACATATATATGTAGTGTTTACTGATCTCTTTCCAAAGCTCTAAGTGCTGTTTCTACCTGGTGCTCAGTTCCTCTGTTATCAGTATGTCTCACTTCTGACTAGTTCTCTGACACATGTGATAACAGTAGCTGAAAATTTGTGTCAGGGAGAGAGCTTAGAGGTAGATAGCTACAGGGCTTGTCTATTCGAACTACAGCTCTGCATGTTCCTTCGTTTCTCTGCCTATGTGGAGGGGTTGTCCTTTTTCTCCAATCATCTCTCACACAGTGTAAGTCCAGTATCCCCATCCTTCCCTGTGTACTGCTGAAAGAGGAAAACATATGTAGGAGGATTTGTTTCATCTCTGTGTATCATTTGTGGCTATTCACTTCACTGGGTATATGAAGTATATGGGTATATGTAAGTGGTTTACAACCACTTTAATGCTCATTGACAAGCCTTTTCTAGAGCTTTTCACCCCAACTTTAATACTTACATTAATTTAATAATATTTAAATACTTTTTAATAATGCAATTAAATAATTAGTATTTCTTTAATAATAAGTAATGCAAAAGTAAACAGACAGAAAAAATAAACAAATTGAGCCACAGGAGCTTTTTGCCATAATGTGCAGGTATGCACAGCATTTTTGCACATTATGGCACTTTTACCCAGCAAAGCAATCTCCTTTAGTACTGCGATATCCATGTTCCCCTCCATATCTTAGATTGTAAGCTCCTTGAGGGCAGGGGCTGATGCGAATGTAAAATATATATGTAAAGGACTGCATGTATTGACGGCTGGGTTCAGTCTTTCACCATTGTGATTGGCTAGGTCAGCATGCACACAGGAGTTAACATATTTATCAGCATATAACACACACTTTTTCTCCCTGAAAACAAAGTGAAAATAATATGTGCGTGTTATACGCCGATATATTTCTGGAGGGGAATAGGGGTGAGCGCCACCGTATTACACAGAGTGGGGATCTCCCGCGTACTCGGTGGCCGCTGTTATACAAGGTCCCGCCTCCTGGACCGGCTCCCATGATAGACAGCACACTGGTTCAATGTCAGGACATGTGCTGTCTATCATAGGTGCTGGGCCAGGAGGCGGGACTTCGTATAACAGCGGCTGCGGGAGATCCTGCTCTGTGTAATCCGGCAGCTCCATCTCCATGGTGAGGATGCAGATGGGCATTGACCAGGCTGCAATGTTGGGCAAAGATGAGGCTGCAAATGGGCACTGATCAGACTGCTATGAAGGGCGATGGTGAGGCTGCATATGAGCAATGATCTGGCTAAAATGATGGGCACTGGTCAGGTTGCAATGATTGGCAATGGTGAGGATGCAGATGGGCACTGATCAGGCTGCAATGATGGGCAATCACGGGGCTGCAGATGGGCACTGATCAGGCTGCAATGATGGGCAATGGTGAGGCTGCAGATGGGCACTTATCAGGCTGCAATGATGGGAAATGGTGGGACTGCACATGGGCACCGATCAGGCTGCGTTGATGGGCAATGGTAAGGCTGCATTGATCAGCACTGATCAGGCTGCATTGATGGGCACTGGTGAGGCTGCATTGATGGGCACTGACCCTTATTTTGATTCAAAGTTCTTTTTAAAATTTCTCTTTTTTCCCTGAAACTTTTCTCCAAAATTAAGGTGCGTATTATATGCCTGTGCGTGTTATACACCGATAAATACGGTACCTTATTTCAAAAACATACTGCTCATACATAGCTCACTGACAGACAGGGAGATGCATTTGTGAAAGAAAGACATAACAGAATCTCTTCTGTCATAAAATGCTTACCTGTGAAGAAGTTTTCAAAAAAGATTTTCCTTCACTTTTAATACGTAATATCTTTTAACATTTTTTTTTTTTTTTTTCGAATAATAATGATAGCAATAACAATATTCATTTTTAACAAGTTAATCATTTTAAAACTTTTTAGTGATACTAATTATAGCAATAAAATGACCTAATAATAAAAATTCATGTAATACTTGTTTTTTGGAGAGACAAGTTTGCATGCGTGACATTGACATGTGTTGACATACATTTTTGTAGTTTGCATAAAAATGCAGTGTGGGTCATTTATAATTTTTTTGTAATAATAATGATAGCAATAATAATAATAATTTTTAACATGTTAATAATTAAAACTTTTTTTAGTGATACTAATAATGATAGTTATTGACCTAATAAAAATGAATGTAATACTTTTTTTTTTTTTTTTTTGAGGGACGAGTTGGCGTGTGCGGCATTGTCGCGTGTTGACATACATTTTTGTGGCTTGCATAAAAATGCAGTGTGGGCTATTTATAATTCTTGTTGCAAGCACTGTGTCCCTAAATCTGCCACTGCTCATAAATCAATAAAAATGAATGACACATTTACTAATTAAGTGCTCCTCACTAGCATCAGTCCTAAGAAAAAATATATATAAACATGTGGTTAGTTTTGCGACAGTGCTATTCCAGCGCATATGAGCTCATAAGAAAATAGCTAGGAGCCCAGCCCATAGTGCAGAAAGGAGCCTACCACATGTCTGGCTCATTAGTAAATTATATTTAGCAGCAGTATTGTTAGTATTACTATTTCTGCTAAATGTGACGGCTTCCTATTTGGGGCTTCTGGTTGTTAGAGATCCAGGCCAATGGCTTTCCTGCAACCAGTGAGGCATCCCCACCTGGCCAGCTCTACGTCTATAGTCTGTGTGCAAAAAAAGCATATGTAATGAATGGTTCTACTTAGCTATGTCCCAACCATACTCACTGCTCACCACAGTGTTATACATGCTGCATTATTGTTCTCCTTGGAGTGCCCAGGGGTGCCCCAAGTCTTTTAAATTTCTAGCAACTTCCCTGTCCCACAAAATCACTGCACACTTTTGGTTTCCCATGAAACCCAATTGGCAGACCACCAGCTGTGCTGTGATGCTGAGACAGCTGTGGTGGCAGCTGGGAGTGGGACCCTAGCTGCAGAAATCAGTCAAATGGGAGGGGACGACAAGTTTGGCATCTTTGCCCGGGGCAATGGATGACCATGGCATAGTACAGCTAGTATACCATACGCAAGCTAATAGCTGGTCTTACTTACTGCTAGTTTTCTAGTCAGCAAACTGGCAGTAATGCTATAATTCCCACCCTGGTGTGAACAACCCTCCAAACTGTTTGTGGCAGTTCTGAAACTGAAACAGATGTGTGAATTTTTCCTACCTGTACAAAAAGCCCCATCTGGTCCAGCTAGAGCAAGAGTTCTATAATCTTGCATTGCCTCCAAATGGCCTTGCTGAGCATATACGTTATTGCTCAACCTGTCTTTAGGTTAATTGCACTATGACTGCAGGAGTTGTTAGAAGTATTATTAGCAGGGATGAGCTGAGGCATGTTCGGATCTGAGTCCAAACCCACATGAGCTATCCCACCAGGACAACCAATCATAAGCTGTGGGAGTGTGTCTAGGAAAAGTTTTAAAATAAAGCTATAGGCAAAATTAAAAATGACATATGGAAATGCTGCTCTGTTCCACTCTAGGGAAACACAACTTGTGGTATCTATCCCAAAATTATGTACACAGAATTAAATCCCAAAGGGATTTAGCAGATGGGGAGAGGGATGTTGCGATACCAAAAAAGAGTACAATGACAGGTATAAATGCAAAAATTATAGATCTATAAAAAGTCTAGTCTTTATTAATTGACATAGGTAAAAAAGACAATGTCTTACTGACAGTATATAGCATCAATTACAAAAATACTGACAATGCGGCATACATTAAAAGAGCACAAAGTACAAAAGGTAAATACATGGGCGATATATGTAGGACAAAACTCGGAAACCATCCAAGAAAGGAGGGCCTTGCGGGATTTGACTCTTCTTTCTGATTTGGGAGATCAACGAGACCTCATAGACCGCATTGATCTGGAGGGTCTCTTGGACCTCCCCCCTCCTTCCCCTGATTCAGCTCCAACCTATGTTCAAAAGGAAATCACACAGATTTCCATCGGTCTATTTAAACCCACATTTAGTAGCATTTCTTCAGTGCACCACCAAGGCCATTGAATCAATTCAGGCCTGCTCTTCTTCATCTGACTCAAATCTATCCTTAGAACATCGAAAGGCCCTAGATTCCTTGGCCAAGGACAAGTCTATAGTTATCAAACTGGCTGACAAGAGGGGGGGGGGGAACTGTGGTCATGGATGCTGAAAGTTATAGAAATATGTGCCTGAAGATTGAAGAAATTCTATAAGATATTGGATACAGACCATCATCTCTAAACTTTGACTTCATTTGTAACCTGCATCCTAGACTACGCACTCCCCAAAATACATAAATCCCTTTCAGATCCCTCTGGCAGACCCATAATCTCCGGGAACTCTAGCATTTCAGAGAACGCGAGTATTTTTGTTTATTCTTTTCTTCGACCATTTATCATGAGCCTACTATCATACATGAAGGACACAAGTCATTTCTTATCTTGAGTAGATGGCCTCCAAGTCCCTAAGGGTACCCTTTTGGGGACCTTTGACGTGGAGGCACTTTATTCATTGATACCCCATTCCAAGGGTTCACAAGTGGTTAACAACTTCTTCTCTCAGAGCGTGGCGCACTCTGAGGATAAGTTCAAATATATTCTCGACCTTCTGGAAAATATTCTTTACCACAATGATTTTTCTTTTGATCGTTCCTTTTTCCTCCAGGTACAGGGCGTAGCGATGGGGACTTGTTGTGCCCCATCCTACGCCAATCTGTACCTGGGAGAATGGGAGCATCTGTTTCTCCACTCAGATGATTTTGTGCACTTTTTTCAACATTTTCTTTTATGGCTATGCTATATAGACAAAGTTTTCTTTCTTTGGGATGGCTCTCCAGCCCTTCTACAGCAGTTTTTATCTGCTATGAACATAAATGACTATAATCTGTCTTTTATGATGTCGTACAGCTCTGATACAATTACATTCTTGGACGTTTCCATAGAGGTTACCCCCGAGGGTTTGCTGGTGAGTGACCTCTACTGTAAACCCTCGGCTGGTAACACAATTCTACGAGCTGATAGCTTCCACCCCAAGCCCTTGATGCGCTCCATTCCCTATTCTCAATTTCTTAGACTACGCCGGAATTGCAGTGATGATGACAAATTTAGATTGGCAGCCTCCCAGCTCAGGGATTGTTTATTGCATAGAGGATACTTGAAAACTTGTTTATGCAAGGCTTTAAAAAAAGCACTCAAGCTATCAAGATCCTCATTACTTTCAGATAAACCCAGAGCCGTTTCCACCGTCAGACAACCTATGAGATTGAAAAAAAATGTGTGGAGGCTGGTACAAGGCGTTACCTATAAGTTATAACTCATAAAAATCATCACATAAAGTGATATAAATCAATGTGCCAGTAAATACCAATAAACAGGGGTATATGTACCACAAACCCCCAACTTGTGCTCAGTATATATAGGTGCTATACTGTGAGCCAAAGGAAAGTGCAATAAATATTAGTAATAAAAGTGCACAAAATATGAAAATAATTTATTAAGAGATGGATAAAGTGCAAAGTGACAGTGAAATGTGAATAGTGCAAATTATCACAGAATACATTCCATAGAAAGGTGTATATAAATTCCTCAGAGATAGTGTATATTAAAATAAATCACTTTTAGAATAGTAAGAAGGTGAACTCCTTGCCTAAAAACCTCAGCAAAGTGTCCAGAATAACATCAAAGACTTGTATCCTCAAATTATAGAAAGAAGGTGAATTGAGAAATAAAAGGAAAAAAACAAAGCAAAAATTGTGTTTGCATCCGTGTTCACCACTAGATGTCACACTAGCAATACGACCTGTGTATAGGGAGACAGGCTTACAATAACTCCGGGGTTTCTTCCACATCTGATGGGCAGATATTGTAGCGATCCTGGTGATCTAAATGCTCCAACAGAAATATAACCCCATGGTTGTAAAACTTGCAAGGCAATAGTGTGGAAAAAACAGTGTAGACTCACTCGTTGGGCTGATCAGGATCAGTGTAGTGCACGCCGAGAAGCTTTCGCGTTCCACGGCTCTGGCTCCGTAACCGGAAGTGACGTAAGACGTTTAGACTCCACCCTACGCGTTTCGTTATAGGACGTCTGAGAACCTATGAGATTCATTACTACATTTAATTCCCAACACAATACTATACGTAAACATATTTCCAATTTTTGGCATTTACTTCAGGCTGGTAAGAAAATTGCTCAACGTATCCCCTCAAAACCATTGATTACCTCTAGGAGGGCTCCCTCCTTAAAGGACAAACTCGTATCGAGTACATTTACTACTCCCATTCCCATGGCTGAAACTTGAATCAATCAGGGAACACATCCCTGTGGGCAATGCCAATGGTGTCGTTTTCTGATGGATTCTAGCCATCACATTCTACCCAATGGATACAAGCATAAACCACGTCATTCCGTGAACTGCCATCTGGGGATTGGCTCATCACACCTGGTGGGTGGGTCTTTTTCCCTTTATATACTTACCTGCTATGCATGCACTTTTACTCTCTTGCTGCTTAGGGAAGGAGTGCATGCGGTGCGGTCAAATGGAGGTAATATTTCCTTGGATAAGTATTACTTTTAAACAAAAGACTAAAACATATGTTTTTCCTCTTTCTACTTGGAACACTTTAGACCGGTTTGTAGGAACAGACTAGTCTCTGCTGTGTCCCTCATATTGGTACATACCAGGGATCTCAAAAATTGAGGCTTCCTCCACTCTACATTATACCGGGTCAACTGATACAAAGCATCTGCCCCGCAATAAGGTAATTATATTTTTCTTCTTTTTTTTTTTTGGAGCCTTTTTATTCCCTTTTATATTCCCCCTTTTTTTTATTAGGATTTTACCGCCCATCTTTGCCTCAGTCCCTTGTGGCCTCTGGTTTGGGTGTCTGGTTGCTCCCCTGCGTATCACCCGCACACTGCCACTGCAACATATTTTTATAAACAAGCATTTACCTTTTTTTGGATTTCATCTAGATGTAAGTCTCTTTATATACTAATGTATTATGTCACTATTTTCTTTGGGTTGTTCTCCCATATTTTTGCTGATTGTGTCTATATCTATATGTACCACTTATTTTTCTGTCTATTATATACACATATATATTCTAAAAAAAACTCAGGACAAATATACCCCCAAAAGAAGACTTTAAGATGGAACGCATAGGGGTCTGGAGTCCTTATATCTGAGTTTTGTCCTACATATATCGCCCATGTATTTACCTTTTGTACTTAGTGCACTTTTAATGTATGCCGCATTGTCAATATTTTTGGAATTGATGCTATATACTGTCAGTAAGACATTGTCTTTTTTACCCATGTCAAATAATAAAGACTAGACTTTTTATAGATCTATAATTTCTGCATTTATACCTGTCATTGTACCCTTTTTTGGTATCGCAACATCCCTCTCCCCATCTGCTAAATCCCTTTGGGATTTAATTCTGTGTAAAAAGGACATATGTATATTGCTGTCTGCAAATAGCATTTACATAGCAATGTTTGTTTTTCTGAGTCTGCCCTATCACAGTTGTATGACCTGCTGCTTCCTCCAGTAGATCAGTTACTTTTGCCTACCTTGAAAAAGGCCAAGCACTCAAGTTCTGCCCTCTCCTCCACGGTTACCCCTGACGTTTCCCAGCAACCTGGCACAGAGGAGTTGGCTAAGTTATTTGAGAATAGTATCAACCATTTGCTGCAGGTGGATGCACAGCAATTAATTGCATCTGAGTTTGAGGAGGAGCTCAATGGGAGTATAGAGGGAGGTGACAACAGGCAGATTGGCACAGATGTTCAAGCAGCTACAGCTTCTACCAAGTTGGCTCCAGTTAAGGGGGAGGTGGTGATGATCTCCTTGCTGTAGTTGGGTGCCAGAAATTGCAGAGGAGAGAGTGGGGGACAGACACAGCATCATTGAGGCATGATGTCATCCAGGGGAAGGTCACTGAGTGATGGAGGGAGCAGCTGTCCTATCCACTGGATGGCAGAGCTCCATGGGTGCAGGGCACTGCTATCCACCTGTTTACTCTCTAGAGTAAGGTTGTATGGACATTTTCAACACATGTGCTGAAAAATGCTTTTCACCACACCATAGTCATTTTGCAGTCTCTGCCAGTGCTTAAAAGCACATCCAGTGTGGTAATACCATAGAATATTTAGGTACCACATGTATGAAAAGATACATGACTTCTCACCATGGGGCTCTTTGGGGACTGCACCTGAATACCAGCCATCGGCAGGAAAAGGGACGCACACTACCTCTTTCCCCAGCTCCTCTTTTGCTACCTATACAAGATCCCCCATGAGCTGCCTTAAAGTATAACTAAAGGCAAATTTTTTAGTAGTTTTAGAGTGGAGAGAGTGGAGAGAGAATAGAACAAGTGTCAGTTTTTATTGCTGTCTGTGAGCCTGTTAAGGAGATTAACCCTCTTTTTTTGTCCTGTTTACCATTATCATTGAAAGTAAAAGTAAGAGAAAATCCCAAATTTTGGGTTGTCCCCAGAGAAGTAATAAAGGGGAAATCTCTAATGGGGTCCCTAGTTGCGGTGACCTGGGGATCCCTAAGGAATTCCCCTAATTTGCAGGAATTTCCTCTCAAGTCCTGTTTGGCTATGGTACAGGAAGTAGAGGTAAATCTCCGTGATGGGACACAGATGGTGAAAAAAATCTAACAGGGGTTATAATCCTCCCTTACTCTATCCAAAAAAAAAAATAAATGTTTTGCCTATAGTTCTACTTTAAGCAATAAGGATGAAAGTCTTTTAACCACATAATGACCGCCGGCAGGCAGTCGCTCCTGGGCAATACAACGTAATATAACGTCGCTCGCTCAGGAGACTCTAGGAGGCAAGCGCGCACCGCCAGCGGCACGCTCCCGCCCCCACTTGTCAGTTTGGGAGCCAGTGCATGTGACCGGCGGCTCCGATGGCCACCGGCTACTCGCGATCTCCCGCAGCTGAGAGAGAAAGACAGATGGCTGATGTAAACACAGCCGCCTGTCATTCTCCCTTAGATGATCACAGAGGCTATGTGATCCTGCTATATAGGATCGCATGTCTCTGTGATGATCTCACAAGCCACGCCCCCTGACAGTTAGAATCACGCCCCCAGGGTCACATTTAACCCCTTGATCACCAATACAGTTAACCCCTTCCCGGTCAGGGTCATTTTTTACAGTAACAGTGCATATTTTTAGCACTGATTACTGTACTAATGTCACTGGTACCCCCAAAAGTGTCAAAAATGTCAGTTAGGGGTCCAATCTGTCTGCCGCAATGTCGCAGTCCTGCAAAAAAAATCACAGATCGCTGACATTACTAGTTAAAAAAAAAAAAAAATGACATAAATCTTTCCTATAGTTAGTAAACGCAACTTAGTTCTAGCAACTTGTATTTTTATATAGTCCCTATATGGGCTCTCTTAAATCTAAGTATCTTGCTTGATGTACAATGCATATATACAAAATTGTAATGAATATGTATGTCTGTCTGTTTTGATGTATTTTCAATAAAAACTTTTTTATCAACTTTTAAATATGGATTGAATTTGGAGGGAATTTTTTTGCATCTGTGGCACATTTAAATCCCCCTTGGTTCCACCTCTGCCCTTTTTCTGGACAGGGTTGGTAACCCCCCTTCTCTCTTTACACAATTTTCACAATGGGGAAGGTGCCAATCAATTTTGAATGATTAGCAAAGCCAATCTCTCCCCCTCCACAACCATTAAACGCAATAACTTTTGCGCAAACCAATCAAAATACACGATTTATTACGATTTTTTTTACCAATAAATATGTAGCAGAAAACAAATTGGCCTAAAATGTTAAAAAAATTTAGATTTTTACATTTTTTTTGAGAATTTCATATAAAAGAATGTGAAAAAATATTGTTATTTTTTCAAAACTGTCGCTCTTTTTTTGTTTATAGCGCAAAAAATAAAAATCACACAGGTGATCAAATACCACCAAAAGAAAGCTCTGTTTTTGGGAAAAAAAGGACTTCAATTTTGTTTGGGTACAGCATTGCACGAACGCACAATTGTCCGTTAAAGTAACGCAGTGCAGAATTGCAAAATAGGGCCTGGTCTTTGAGCAGCCAAATCCTCCTGGGCTAAAGTGGTTAAGGGGTGTCAGAGGTTTACCTTATGGGTTTTCCAGGAAGGAAGAAGGTCAGCATGGTGTCACTTAGAGTAAGGGTGCATGTAGGCTGCAAGCTTTCTCGTATTCTGCCAACCCAACCTTGTAGGTTGCAACTGTAGCATTCAGCAGGCAATTTTCCCTACTCAGGCTAATAGAATGTAAGAAAGAGCATGCCCCCAGCCACTCCCATGCCCAGCCGCTGAATGCCAACTTGCTGGATTTACAGCTGATGGATTCAGCCCACCCTACAGCCCCTGCTAAATTTCTTGGGGATTCTGCCACTCAAAAAATGTATTTTCTGTACATACATTGTGCTGCAGCTTTAGGTCCTGAAGTTTACTCAGTTGCTGCAAGAGTGAGTGGATGCAATGCTGTCAGGAAAGGGTCATCTCTCATGCAGTGGCGGCTGGTGCTCCAAATTTTTTTTTTTGGGGGGGGGGGGGGGGGCGCAAACAGAAAAATGTAATAGGCATTGCTTTGCGGCAATAAACGTGGCAAAAAATTGCGTGACTTTTAGGTCACACAAGTGTGAAAGGGCCATTTTTTACGTTTATAACTATCAAAACTTAATAGATTTTTTATCTAATAACATACTGTATCTTTCCATCTATCACTAAATCTATTTATTTATCTTTATTTGATATACAGTTTTTGTTTTGCAAATAAACATTTGCGTATTTTACATACTGTTTTATGAATTAAAATGTAACACATGACACATTCAGCCTGCTGAGCAGCTCAGGAGCATGTTAGTACAATCCGATGTTAGTACAGCGATCTTCCCTGCTGTACTAATATGTTCTGATAGGGGAATAGCCTGGGAGTGACAGCAGAGGAGCCGCCAGGCTCCAGGTTTATGAATACCAGTACCCCAAAGGATTCAGGAGGTGTAAATAACCTATTCTAAGCATCCAGAGGAATACACAGGATTACCCAGGGATCCACTTGCTGCTTAAGACTCATTACCCCTTTATGAGGTGAGTGCAACACCATAAGGGGAGCAGAGCACCGTATTGAGCACAGCAAGAATTAAGGAAAGCACCAAGCACCTTAGCATATCTTCTGGCACGAGTTAAAAGCACTGAATATCACCACCATATCTTTGGACTATATTGATTTATGGGAATTTTTCCTTGCACATAGCACTTTGTTAATTTTGTATAACACAGTTATTGGTATATATATATATATATATATATATATATATATATATATGTATATATGTGTATATATATATATATATATATATATATATATATATATATATATATATATATATATATATGTAATATATATATATGTATATATATATATATATATATATATACATAATTTTTTTGCACATAGCACTTTGTTTGGCAAGTGGTCTCCATTTTCGCACCATATCTGTGGGTGTGTTACCGTTTACATTTTCACTGCATCAATTATTATGTGCACCTAGACACTTTGAAGTTGGCACAATGATTGACCAAACCACTTATTATTTTATCACCCAGCACTGGTTATTTATTTATTTATTGATCTATTTATTGGATTAATTTATTGCATTTATTTATTCATTTATTGGTTGCTGGATATATGTACCACATTATGTGCATCAAACAAGAGGGTATACACAATACACATCTCAGCTCCAGTCTCACATGTCTTCCTATTTATATAGGAGTTGGGAACAACTGATTTTTACTCTACCCTAATTATTACACAGAGTAGCGCCATACTCCTTATATACATACTCTATTTAGTTTTCAAATAAATCATAATAAATCACCTAGGCAAGCGCTGATGCTGGCCTCTCTACTAGAGGCATACTCCACCTGCTAAATCCTTCCAGTCTGCCCATTACATGATCCATTCCCTTCCCTGGCAAGCTGGTGATGGGGGGTCGCTTCCACTCACCTTTTGTGTTCAGCAGCAGTAGAGTAAGTAACAGTTGAAGTCGGGGATCGACTGGACTCCCTCCCGTTCTCAGTCTCAAAGCTGTTCTCTTGGTTGGCTGGCTGGCTTTTTGTAGCACTGTCTGCAGCAGTCCAGTGTAGCAGAGCCAGTAGAGATGTCCACATGGGCTGAGGCTCAGGCAGGCTCTACAGCTTTCTGGTTCCAACGCAGGAAGAAGAAAGTGATGCCCAAAGCACCGCCCTACTTCGTCGGACGTCCTATGGACCAATCACAGGAAGGCAATGGTACAGTGGGAGTGTTCGGGGTCCATCGCTCTGCACCCCGAGGACACTCTAAAGGACGCCAATAAGCTTCACCGAAAAAATCACATGATGACAAAACCCCTACCCCTCTCCATAGAGAGCAGTGTGTCCGGCGCCCCGTGCACACTTAAAGGAACACATTTTTTTTTTTGTAATGGTGATGGCTACGGATGACTAGCCTTGGGGCAGCGGTGCCCCTGCGCCCCCTATTGACAAGCCGCCACTGCTCTCATTCATGACAGCCCCAGAAACACCCTTACATTTAGTTATACTTTAATGGTATATTTTAGGAAACACTGTAAACCAGTCATTGAATAATTCCAAACTCATGAATACGGCATACTGTATATAATGAACATTACATAATTACGTTAGGTGTTATTAAAAGTTTAAACTGATTGAGTAATCTATTATTTTTAAAACAGTTCTCTTTTCCATCACCTATGTGACTTCCGCATTTGGAGAATGTATTCTTTCTCCCCATGAGAGAAAAGCATCTATATCCTTTTATGGTTTTTTGTATTTTTCTGTATTGACGTTTTACTTCCCTACACATTAGCATACCTCGGAACTTTTGAAAATTGGAATTTCTGAAAAAAGGGGCAGAGAGGAGCCAAGTAGGACGCAGCTACTGTTTGACCGACAATTTTCTAATTCAGCTGGTTGATTTTTTCTTTTAAACAAATTTTACTGAGAGTTTTTCACAATTAAAAAAATTATACAACATTTAAAGGCCCTGCTGGGCCATGACATCAAACTTATCAGATATCATCATAGCATGGCAACAAGCATTTGGACAGGTGCCAAAAATATAATTTGGTGTTGCATTTAGGAGTTACTTTTCAGTGATGTAATCTTTATTCTGCTGTGATATGTCTGAGGTTTGGCCTCTGGTGCATCCAGTAGCTGAGATATTTATGCAAGAATTTGATGGGCCAGGAGGTTGGTATTGGTTGGTCATGGGAGTGAGAAGATGGAGAGTTATATTTAGTGGGGCTACCCTTTGGCAGGACCCTGAAATGGGAATGTTAGCAAGCCATGCCACTACTGGAAATATTACAAGCTAAAAGTATGAGACACCACAGCATAGTTCAAGTCCAGCCTACCATTAATCGCTTGTCGACCGTATACTGTATATATACGGTGGCAAGGTGGCTCTCCTGCGCAGGATCATGTACCTAGTATTTAATCCTGCACCTCCGGGTTTGGGGCGCACGACACAGATGATTGGCGCGTACGGCAGACACAATGTCCTATGCAAACAAGGCAGATCGCCATTCTATCACTACAGAAGACATGGATCCTGTGTCTCTGCTAAGCAGAGGCACTGATCCATGTCTTCTCCTAGTACAAGTACCTCCCCCACAGTAGTAAAGCCCAATCCAGGCACACATTTAACCCTTTGATCGACTCTGATGGTAACCTCTTCCCTGCCAGTGTCATTACTACAGTTGCAATTTTTAAGCACTGATCACTGTATTGTGTAACTGGTCCCCAAAAAGTGTCAAAAGTGTCAGAGTGTCCTGACTGTCCGTCGCAATATTGCAGTCCCGCTCTAAGTTGCTGATCACCACCATTACTAGTAAAAAAGAAAAAAATGTAAATAAATAAAAATATCCCATAGTTTGCAGACACTATAACTTTTGCGCAAACCAATCAATATACGCAAGTGCTGAGCCTGGCCTCTCTACTAGAAGCCTACTACACCTGCTAAATCCTTCCAGTCTGCCCATTACATGATCCATTCCCTTCCCTGGCAAGCTGGTGATGGAGGGTTGCTTCCACTCACCTTTTGTGTTCAGCAGCAGCAGAGTAAGTAACAGTTGAAGTCGGGGATCGACTGGACTCCCTCCCGCTCTCAGTCTCAAAGCTGTCCTCCTGGCTGGCTGGCTTGTTGTAGCGCTGTCTGCAACAGTCCGGTGTAGCAGAGCCAGTAGAGATGTCTGCATTGGGTGAGGCTCAGGCAGGCTCTACCGCGTTCTGGTTCCAATGTGGGAAGAATGCAGTGATGCCCAAAACACCGCCCTACGACGTCGGACATCCTATAGACCAATCACAGGAAGGCAATGGTACAGTGGGAGTGTTCGGGGCTCATCGCTCTGTGCCCCGAGGACACTCTAAAGGACGGCAATAAGCTTCACTGAAAAAAATCACATGATGACAAAACCCCTACCCCTCTCCATAGACAGCAGTGTGTTCGGCGCCCCATGCACACTTAAAGGAACACATTTTATTTTTTTTAATGGTGATGACTACGGATGACTAGCCTTGAGGAGGCGGCGCCCCTATGCCCCCATTTGACAGGCCGCCACTGCTCTCATGACACCCCAGAAACACCCTTACATTTAGTTATACTTTAATGGTATATTTTAGGAAACACTGTAAACCAGTCATTGAATAATTCCAAACTCATGAATACGGCATACTGTATATAATGAACATTACATAATTACGTTAGGTGTTATTAAAAGTTTAAACTGATTGAGTAATCTATTATTTTTAAAACAGTTCTCTTTTCCATCACCTATGTGACTTCCGCATTTGGAGAATGTATTCTTTCTCCCCATGAGAGAAAAGCATCTATATCCTTTTATGGTTTTTTGTATTTTTCTGTATTGACGTTTTACTTCCCTACACATTAGCATACCTCGGAACTTTTGAAAATTGGAATTTCTGAAAAAAGGGGCAGAGAGGAGCCAAGTAGGACGCAGCTACTGTTTGACCGACAATTTTCTAATTCAGCTGGTTGATTTTTTCTTTTAAACAAATTTTACTGAGAGTTTTTCACAATGAAAAAAATTATACAACATTTAAAGGCCCTGCTGGGCCATGACATCAAACTTATCAGATATCATCATAGCATGGCAACAAGCATTTGGACAGGTGCCAAAAATATAATTTGGTGTTGCATTTAGGAGTTACTTTTCAGTGATGTAATCTTTATTCTGCTGTGATATGTCTGAGGTTTGGCCTCTGGTGCATCCAGTAGCTGAGATATTTATGCAAGAATTTGATGGGCCAGGAGGTTGGTATTGGTTGGTCATGGGAGTGAGAAGATGGAGAGTTATATTTAGTGGGGCTACCCTTTGGCAGGACCGTGAAATGGGAATGTTAGCAAGCCATGCCACTACTGGAAATATTACAAGCTAAAAGTATGAGACACCACAGCATAGTTCAAGTCCAGCCTACCATTAATCGCTTGTCGACCGTATACTGTATATATACGGTGGCAAGGTGGCTCTCCTGCGCAGGATCATGTACCTAGTATTTAATCCTGCACCTCCGGGTTTGGGGCGCACGACACAGATGATTGGCGCGTACGGCAGACACAATGTCCTATGCAAACAAGGCAGATCGCCATTCTATCACTACAGAAGACATGGATCCTGTGTCTCTGCTAAGCAGAGGCACTGATCCATGTCTTCTCCTAGTACAAGTACCTCCCCCACAGTAGTAAAGCCCAATCCAGGCACACATTTAACCCTTTGATCGACTCTGATGGTAACCCCTTCCCTGCCAGTGTCATTACTACAGTTGCAATTTTTAAGCACTGATCACTGTATTGTGTAACTGGTCCCCAAAAAGTGTCAAAAGTGTCAGAGTGTCCTGACTGTCCGTCGCAATATTGCAGTCCCGCTCTAAGTTGCTGATCACCACCATTACTAGTAAAAAAGAAAAAAATGTAAATAAATAAAAATATCCCATAGTTTGCAGACACTATAACTTTTGCGCAAACCAATCAATATACGCAAGTGCTGAGGCTGGCCTCTCTACTAGAAGCCTACTACACCTGCTAAATCCTTCCAGTCTGCCCATTACATGATCCATTCCCTTCCCTGGCAAGCTGGTGATGGAGGGTTGCTTCCACTCACCTTTTGTGTTCAGCAGCAGCAGAGTAAGTAACAGTTGAAGTCGGGGATCGACTGGACTCCCTCCCGCTCTCAGTCTCAAAGCTGTCCTCCTGGCTGGCTGGCTTGTTGTAGCGCTGTCTGCAACAGTCCGGTGTAGCAGAGCCAGTAGAGATGTCTGCATTGGGTGAGGCTCAGGCAGGCTCTACCGCGTTCTGGTTCCAATGTGGGAAGAATGCAGTGATGCCCAAAACACCGCCCTACGACGTCGGACATCCTATAGACCAATCACAGGAAGGCAATGGTACAGTGGGAGTGTTCGGGGCTCATCGCTCTGTGCCCCGAGGACACTCTAAAGGACGGCAATAAGCTTCACTGAAAAAAATCACATGATGACAAAACCCCTACCCCTCTCCATAGACAGCAGTGTGTTCGGCGCCCCATGCACACTTAAAGGAACACATTTTATTTTTTTTAATGGTGATGACTACGGATGACTAGCCTTGAGGAGGCGGCGCCCCTATGCCCCCATTTGACAGGCCGCCACTGCTCTCATGACACCCCAGAAACACCCTTACATTTAGTTATACTTTAATGGTATATTTTATGAAACACTGTAAACCAGTCATTTAATAATTCCAAATTCATGAATACGGCATACTGTATATAATGAACATTACATAATTATGTTAGGTGTTATTAAAAGTTTAAACTGATTGAGTAATCTATTATTTTTAAAACAGTTCTCTTTTCCATCACCTATGTGACTTCCTCATTTGGAGAATGTATTCTTTCTCCCCATGAGAGAAAAGCATCTATATCCTTTTATGTTTTTTTGTATTTTTCTGTTTTGACGTTTTACTTCCCTACACATTAGCATACCTTGGAACTTTTGAAAATCAGAATTTCTTAAAAAAGGGGCAGAGAGGAGCCAAGTAGGATGCAGCCACCGTTTTTTTTTTTTTTTTTGAGAGTTTTTCACAATTAAAATAATTATACAACATATAGAAGTCCTGCTGGGCCATGACATCAAACTTACCAGATATCATCATAGCATGGCAACAAGCATCTGGACAGGTGCCAAAAATGTAATTTGGTGTTGCATTTAAGAGGTACTTTTCAGTGATGTTATTGTTAATCTGCTGTGATATGTCTGAGGTTTGGCCTGTGGTGCATCCAGTAGCTGAGGTATTTATTTAAGAAGTTTGTTGGGCCAGGAGGTTGATACTGGTTGGTCATGGGAGTGAGAAGAGGCAGAGTTATACTTAGTGGTGCTATCCTTTGGTAGAACCCTGAAATGGGAATGTTAGCAAGCCATGTCACTACTGGAACTATTACAAGCTAAAAGTTTGAGACACCACAGCATAGTTCAAGTCCAGCCTACCATTAATCGCTTGCCGACCGCATACTGTATATATACGGTGGCAAGGTGGCTCTCCTGTGCAGGATCACGTACCTAGTATTTAATCTTGCACCTCTGGGCTTGGGGCACGCAACACAGATGATTGGCGTGTACGGCAGACTTAATGTCCTATGCAAACAAGGCAGATCGCCATTCTATCACTGCAGAAGACATGGATCCTGTGTCTCTGCTAAGCAGAGGCACCGATCCATGCCTTCTCCTAGTACAAGTACCTCCCCCCACAGTAGTAAAGCCCAATCCAGGCACACATTTAACCCTTTGATCGACTCTGATGGTAACCTCTTCCCTGCCAGTGTCATTACTACAGTTGCATATTTTTTAGCACTGATCACTGTATTGTGTAACTGGTCCCCAAAAAGTGTCAAAAGTGTCAGTTAGTGTCCTGACTGTCCGTCGCAATATCGCAGTCCCGCTCTAAGTTTCTGATCACCTCCATTACTAGTAAAAAATAAAAAAAATTTAATAAATAAAAATATCCCATAGTTTGCAGACACTATAACGTTTGCGCAAACCAATCAATATAGGCTTATTGCGATTTTTTTTACCTGAAATATGTAGCAGAATACATATTGGCCTAAATTGATAAAGAAATGTGATTTTTTAATATTTATTTTATTGGATATATTTTATAGCAGAAATTAAAAAAAAAAATACTATTTTTTCTTTATTGTCTGTCTTTTTTTGTTTTGTAGCGCAAAAAAGTGATCAAATACTACCAAAATAAAGCTCTATTTGTGGGGAAAAAAAGGACATCGATTTTGTTTAGGTATAGTGTCGCAGGACCGTGCAATATTCAGTTAAAGTAATGCAGTGCCGTATCGTAAAAAATGGCCTGGTCATGAAGGTGGGTAAACCTTCCGCAGCTGAAGTGGTTAAGTAAAGGGGATCCCTGCATCCACATCACTTGTGTGAATGCGGGTATCAGTCTGTTTTTGTTTCACTCAACTTACTGTGTATACCCAGCTTAGGTAATAGGTAGGTGGTAGGCGGTAGAGATCCTATGTTAGGGCCCGCTGCATTGTGAAACGTTCTAGTGTAGAAGAATTGGTGGAGGAAGATCAGTTTTCAACACTGTTTCCCTCAAGATGATTTTGTAGTCGGTGCCAGGAAAGGTGTAACTGGCAAGGGAAAAGACGTTATCTTTTTGGTGTGGGGCCCAGCGTGGTGGTTTGGCCTCCGGGCGTGAGGGGTGCTAACTCACACAAGTAAGAAGTGTCCCCATACTAACACCTATCTAAATTACAAATATAATATGGACAAGTGCGGTTCCACCATGCTGTCAGAATGTTTATACTGCTCTGAATATAACAGTGTCTATTTATGTCAATAAGCAAAGATCTGTGCAGAAGGAGAATCTCAACTTATTTCCACAAATCAATATGTAGCTAATTCTTTTTATTGATTAATTTCTTTTTAAAAGCATATACCAATCTTAGTGAAAACAGTCTACAGTATGGAATATATAAGAATATTTATGCACGAGACATGTAATCACGATAAATGATCAAACTTGAGTTGACACAAAAAAAATAACTTTACAAAAATACAAACTTCAAACAATAAATGCAATGTGATGTGTAGCTCAATAATGAAAGTAAAAATAAAGCAAGATTACATTTTCTCCAGGTATAGTATAAACCATAAATTAATGTTCTATATAATCAGACCACAATTGTCTGCACAATGCACAGTCTGATAGTCACTCCACTGCAGATGAAGCGAGAATAGGCTATGCAAAACGTGAGACTAATACGCCAATATGCGCTAAATCTGATATTAATAAAAGTGTTATAAAAAGCAAAAATCATCTCTTAGAGAAAAATCTACATATGGTTTATACGGCTGGGATTGTACTCTTTTTACCCTTGAATATGAAATGTAAAACATTTAAGGAAGTACATAAACAATATTGAATAATGATCAAATAAACAGCAAGGCATATTTACCATAGTTAAAATGGCTGCTAGCTTAAAATGGTCGTTACCAGAGTCCTTAAGATGGCTGCCTTTCCAAGATGGTGGCTAGGTAGGGAGGAGTTTCGTTTGGCTTCCTTCCAAGTTTCAGATACATGATGGAGCAAAATGGAGTCTGTATAGATGAGTCTATGCATAGCTGTAGTAGCGTGTGTATTGTATGTGTGATGTATGTTGGGCAAATGTCATATGTCTCTCTCTCATCTGGTTTTCCTTTTTATATGGTATAGAACAAAGGACTATTAAAATTACCATAAGTTAAACCCAGAACAAGTGACACGATCCCCATTGGTTGGGACATCTTATTCATTAACTGGTGAGGTCATTGGGTGACACCTCTTGGTTGACCAGAATATTGAATATTAAAACTAAATGATGATATCTCCATAATTAAGAGTATCATAAAATAACATAAAAAGTATCCATGCTCTCATCTATTACATGTCCATTTAATATCCACTATGTATCTAAATGAGGAATGAATCTTGGTAACACCATAATATATTATTAATATATATATATATATATATATATTGGAAATTACTTTTTAACCTAAGACTTCAATTAGTAGTAGTCAGTCACCAGAGATGGCAGTATTGTGTTGCTCTTAGCTTCAGTACACAGAATATTACAGCATTATTTATCTTCAAATAAACTTTGCACCTTATATTGACAAAGAGCTTACCATCTCAGACCTTCTAGAGTCTGGCAAGGTTAAACAAAATTTTATGATGCTTTCTACAACTTACAATTTACAAATGTTTACTGAAGCCTCTCTTGACATACAGAGATGAGTCATCAATATCAGTTAGCAAGAATGAAACAATTATAATATATAACGGTTTTCTACATATCTATGTATGTTAGTTATATATATATATTTCATTGTTAATATTCTGTTACATATAAGATTATAACTAGTGTTGAGTGAACACGGACTGTATTATTCGTGTTCGTACCAAATAATTGGATTTTTGTTACCTGAACACGGACCCGAAAACTTTACTGTATGTTCGGGTTTAAAATCCGTGTTCGGTCATTTTATTTCCGGGTTTGTATGTAATGGCGCGCTTTTAATGGCGGGCTTTCAACAGCCAATCAACAAGCGTTTAACTGGTGTGCCTTAAGCCATCCCAGCCATGCGTACTAATGTATTAGTAGCTGTGATTGGCCATCTGAAGCATGTGACCATGTCTTTATAAGTTCGAGAGCCCCAGCGCGCTGCTTCATTCTGCTGTAGTTTAGGGAGAGAGCACACATCATACGTGCTGGCTGCTGATTAGGTGAAAACAGACGGTGAAAAATTGTATTGTGTCCGAAAAGAATGCAGGGTCAGGTGGGAGTGCAGGCAGGGCGAGTTATTAGGGCATTTTAGGGCGAGGCTGGAGAATAGGCAGGGTCAGTGTTCTACATCGATTTTGCTGTGTGGGGGGTTGGTTGTGCAGTGCCAGTGAACGATCTTATCGACAATATTAGGGCGAGGCTGGAGAATAGGCAGGGTCAGTGTTCTACATCGATTTTGCTGTGTGTGGGGTGGTGCAGTGAACACAATCTTTTTGCCCGCTGAGGAGGAGGGAGAAAAAAAATCTATTTTTATCAGTCAGTTGTGTGCAGCGTTTTTGCTTCAGTGCTGACTGTGATAAGACACTGCTGTGTTCACATGTGCTATTATTGACTGATTTTAAATTTTATACACTTTTTTCTATTCCACTATTCAATATACACCCTTTTGGATTAAAAAAATGTAATTGTGGCATAGTCTGTACTAATCTATTTAAAAATTACAAACTTAAAGGGGAATTTTCTTTTTTTTTTTTCCCTTCATAGCCTGCAGCAGAGCTGACTGACATAAGACACTGCTGTGTTCACATGTGCTAGTGATTTTCAATTTTATACACTTTTTTCTATTCCACTATTCAATATACACCCTTTTGGGTTAAAAAAATTAAATTGTGGCATAATCTGTACTAATCTATTTAAAAATTGCAAACTTAAAGGGGAATTTTCTTTTTTTTCCCTTCATAGCCTGCAGCAGAGCTGACTGACATAAGACATAATGCTGTGTTCACATTTGCTATTGAAAAATCACCAATTTTATATCATATTTTCTATTCTGCTATTCAATCTACACCCTTTGGGGTAAAAATAATTAAATTGCGGGATAGTCTGTATCGGTATGTGTGAGATACACCTTTCCAATTTTTGGGGCGCATCTTATACCGCCGAGGATTGCAGGGTGCTTCAGTTTGCCTCCTGCCTGTTCCGAACTCCTCCTACTCCTCATCCTGCCTTTAGGGTACAAAAAATAGTAATCAGGGCCTAGTCTGGGTCTGTACGTGTGAGATAGATACAACTTTTGATATCATATTTTCTATTCCGCTATTCAATCTACACCCTTGGGGTAAAAAGAATTAAATTGCGGGATAGTCTGTATCGGTACGTGTGAGATACACCTTTCCAATTTTTGGGGCGCATCTTATACCGCCGAGGATTGCAAGGTGCTTCAGTTTGCCTCCTGCCTGTTCCGAACTCCTCCTACTCCTCATCCTGCCTTTAGGGTACAAAAAATAGTAATCGGGGCCTAGCCTGGGTCTGTACGTGTGAGATAGATACACCTTTTGAGATCATATTTTCTATTCCGCTATTCAATCTACACATTTGGATTAAAAAGAATGAAATTGCGGGATAGTCTGTATCGGTACGTGTGAGATACACCTTCCAATCTTTTGGGGCGCATCTTCCACCGCCGAGGATTGCAGGGTGCTTCAGTTTGCCTCCTGTTCCGAACTCCTCCTACTCCTCATCCTCATCCTGCCTTTAGGGCACAAAAAATTGTAATTGGGGCCTAGTCTGTGTTTGTACGTGTGAGATACACCATTTTGTAAAATTTTTTCTATTCCGCTATTCAATCTACACCCTTTGGGGTAAAAAGAATTAAATTGCGGGATAGTCTGTATCGGTACGTGTGAGATACACCTTTCCAATTTTTGGGGCTCATCTTACACCGCCGAGGATTGCAGGGTGTTTCAGTTTGCCTCCTGCCTGTTCCGAACTCCTCCTACTCCTCATCCTGCCTTTGGGGTACAAAAAATAGTAATCAGGGCCTAGTCTGGGTCTGTACGTGTGAGATAGATACACCTTTTGATATCATATTTTCTATTCCGCTATTCAATCTACACCCTTGGGGTAAAAAGAATTAAATTGCGGGATAGTCTGTATCAGTACGTGTGAGATACACCTTTCCAATTTTTGGGGCGCATCTTCCACCGCCGAGGATTGCAGGGTGCTTCACTTTGCCTCCTGTTCCGAACTTCTCCTACTCCTCATCCTCATCCTACCTTTAGGGTACAAAAAATTGTAATCGGGGCCTAGTCTGTGTTTGTACGTGTGAGATACACCGTTTTATATAATTTTTTCTATTCCGCTATTCAATCTACACCCTTTGGGGTAAAAAGAATTAAATTGCGGCATAGTCTGTATTGGTACGTGTGAGATACACCTTCCAATCTTTTGGGGCGCATCTTCCACCGCCGAGGATTGCAGGGTGCTTCAGTTTGCCTCCTGTTCCGAACTCCTCATCCTCATCCTGCCTTTAGGGTACAAAAAATTGTAATCGGGCCTAGTCTGTGTTTGTACATGTGAGATACACCGTTTTATATAATTTTTTTCTATTCCGCTATTCAATCTACACCCTTTGGGGTAAAAAGAATTAAATTGCGGCATAGTCTGTATCGGTACGTGTGAGATACACCTTCCAATCTTTTGGGGCGCATCTTCCACCACCGAGGATTGCAGGGTGCTTCAGTTTGCCTCCTGTTCCGAACTCCTCATACTCCTCATCCTCATCCTGCCTTTAGGGTACAAAAAATTGTAATCGGGGCCTAGTCTGTGTTTGTACGTGTGAGATACACCGTTTTATAAAAATTTTTCTATTCCGCTATTTAATATACACCCTTTTGGAGTGTAAAAAATTAAATTACGGCATAGTCTGTATCGGTACGTGTGAGATACACCTTTTAAATTTGTTTGGCGCATCTCCTTCCACCGCCAAGGATTGCAGGGCGCTTCAGTTTGCCTCCTGTTCCGAACTCCTCCTACTCCTCTTCCTCATCCTCCCTTTAGGGTACAAAAAATTGAAATTGGGGCCTAGTCTGTGTTTGTACATGTGAGATACCCCGTTTTATATCCTTTTTTCTATTCCGCTATTCAATATACCCCCTTTTGGGGTGAAAAAATTCAATTTGCGTCATACTTTGCATATTTGACTGTGAGATACACCCGTTGTATTTGTATACTGTTTTTCTATTCCGCTATTTAATAAACACCCTTTTGGGGTAAAAAAAATGAAATTGCGGCATAGTTTGCATATTTGACTGTGAGATACACTCGTGCGATACTGTTGTTGTTTTGTTCCGCTATTCAATAAACACCTTTCTAGGGCAAGATCATAAATTACAGAAATATGAGGAGACCGTCAAATAGGGGCCGTGGCCTGGGTCGTGGTGCTGCTGGTAGAGCTCCTGTTGCAAGGAGAGGACGTGGTCGATCTGTGCCAGCTACACGCACAAGTGAAACACCTTCCTCAAGTGTGAGTAGGCGACAGAACCTGCAGCAGTATTTGGTAGGGCATCATGCGCCTCTAGAAGTGATGAGGCCAGAAGAAGTACAGGCGATAGTAGATTGGGTTGCTGACAGTGCCTCCAGTTCCTTCACATTGTCTCCCACCCAGTCTACTGCAGAAAGGTCAGAGTTGGCACCTGCAGCCAATGTCCAACCATCTTTCACCTCACCCCCTTGCAAATCAGGCAAGCAGTCTGAGCCCCAAGTCATGCGGCAGTCTCTTCTTCTTTTTGATGACTCTGTCAGCAGGGTTTCCCAGGGCCATCCACCTAGCCCTGCCCCAGAAGTGGAAGAGAGAGATTGAGTGCAGCAACCACTTATTTCTCAAGATGAGTACATGGAAGGACCATCGCAGCACGTCTCTGATGATGATGAAACGTAGGTGCCAACTGCTGCGGCACTCAGAATTGTGGAGACCGACAAGGAGGGCAGGGGTTTAGACTGGGTGGAAGATGATGTGGAGGACGATGAGGTCCTCGACCCCACATGGAATGAAGGTCATGCAGGTGACCTGAGTAGTTTGGAGGAAGAGGCGGTGGTCGCACAGAGCCACCAGCACAGCAGAAGAGGGAGCAGGGTGCAGAAGCGGAGCGGCCGTGCCCTAGACACTACGCCTGCTACTGCCCAACGCAGCAAGGGACCGAGCGCACCAAAGCCAGCTCAAAGGAGTTCTCTAGCGTGGAAGTTCTTCAGAAAATGTGCTGATGACAGGACATGAGTGGTTTGCACCCTGTGAAATCAGAGCCTGAAGCGAGGCATAAACCTTCTCAACCTGAGCACAACCTGCATGATCAGGCATCTAAGTGCAAAGCACGAGCTGCAGTGGAGTAGACACCTTCAAAACCAAGAAAGGTCTCTGGCTCCTCCTGCTTCCTCTTCTGCTGCAGTCTCGGCCTCTCCATCCACCTCTGTAGTGATACCGGCACCTGCCACCCCACAAACAGATGATCTGTCAGCAACACCACCACCTGGGTCACCAACCATCTCCACAATGTCCCGTGGAAGCGTTCAGCTTTCCATCTCCCAAACACTTCAGAGGAAGTACCCCCTACCCACCCGCGATCCCTGGCCCTCAATGCCAGCATTTCAAAATTCTTGGCCTTTGAAATGCTGTCATTCCGTCTGGTGGAGACGCACAGTTTTAAAAGCCTTATGTCGGTGGCTGTCCCACAGTACGTCGTGCCCAGCCGCCACTACTTTTCCAGGCAAGCCATCCCTTCCCTGCACAACCAAGTGGGGGAAAAAATCAGGTGTGCGCTGCGCAACGCCATCTGTGCCAAGGTCCACCTAACTACCGATACGTGGACCAGTAAGCACGGTCAGGGGCGTTATATCTCCCTAACGGCACACTGGGTAAATGCAGTGGCGGATGGGCCTGAGGCGGATAGCAATTCGGCGCATGTCCTTGCACCACCGAGGATTGCATTGCGCTTCAGTTTGCCTCCTGTTCTTAACTCCTCCTACTCCGCTTCCTCATCCTCTACCGCCTCCTCATCCGGTCAGCGTAACACCTTCACCACCAACTTCAGCACAGCCAGGGGTAAACGACAGCAGGCAGTTTTAAAACTTGCCTGTTTGGGGGAAAAACCACACACCGCGCAGGAGTTGTGGAGGAGCATGGAACAGCAGACAAATGAGTGGTTGCTGCCAGCGAGCCTCAAGCCCGGCCTGGTGGTGTGCGATAACGGGCGAAATCTCATAGCAGCTCTGGGCCTAGCTGGTTTGACGCACATCCCTTGCCTGGGGCATGTGCTGAATTTGGTGGTGCAGAGGTTCCTTAAAAATTACCCCGATATGTCAGAGCTGCTGCAGAAATTGCGGGCCGTCTGTGCGCACTTTCGGCATTCTCACCCTGCTGCCGCTCACCTGTCAGTGCTGCAGCGTAACTTCGGCCTTCCCGCTCACCGCCTCATATGTGACGTGCCCACAAGGTGGAACTCCACCTTGCACATGCTGGAAAGACTGTGCGAGCAGCAGCAGGTCATAGTGGAGTTTCAGCTGCAGCACGCATGCGTGAGTCGCTCTGCGGAACAGCACCACTTCACCACCAATAACTGGGCCTCCATGCGAGACCTGTGTGCCTTGTTGCGCTGTTTTGAGTACTCCACCAACATGGCCAGTGCCGATGACGCCATTGTCAGCTTAACTATCCCACTTCTATGCCTCCTTCAAAAAACGATTCGGGCAATGATGGAAGAGGATGTGGCACAGGATCAGGAGGAGGAGGAGGAGGATGAAGAGGTAACATTTCCAAGGCTTTCAGGGCAGTCATTCACAAGTGGCTCCGAGGGTGGGTTCCTGCACCCACAAACGCCAGGGACACAATTGTCCAGCAGGGGCACAGTTCTGGAGGATGAGGAGGAGGAGATGGAGGAGGAGATGGAACCATGTTCACAGCAGGGTGGCACCCAGGCCAGCTCATGGCCATCACTGATGCGTGGCTGGGGGGATACAGAGGACACAGACGATACACCTCCCACAGAGGACAGCCTTTCGTTGCCTCTGGGCAGCCTGGCACACATGAGCGATTACATGCTGCAGTGTCTCCACAACGACCGCCGAGTTGCCCACATTCTAACTTGAGCTGATTACTGGGTGGCCACGCTGCTGGATCCCCGTTACAAGGACAACGTACCGTCCTTAATTCACTCACTGGAGCGCGATCGCAAGATGCGCGAGTACAAGCGCGCTCTGGTAAACGCGATGCTGCTGGCATTCCCACCTGACAGTGGGGCCACAGTGGAAGCACAAGGCCAAGGCAGAGGAGGAGGAAGAGGTCGCCAACGCAACCAGGGCACCGCCAGCACCTCAGAAGGCAGGGTTAGCATGGGCGAAATGTGGAAAAGCTTTGTCAGCACACCACAACAAACAGCAGCACCAGCAGCTCATATGGAACGTCTTAGCAGGAGGCAGCATTTCACCAACATGGTGGAGCAGTATGTGTGCACACGCCTACATGTAGTGAATGACGGGTCTGCCCCCTTCAACTTCTGGATCTCCAAATTGGGCACATGGCCTGAGCTTGCCCTTTACGCCTTGGAGGTGCTGGCGTGCCCTGCAGCCAGTGTATTATCTGAACGTGTATTTAGCACGGCTGGGGGCGTTATCACAGAGAAGCACAGCCGCCTGTCCAGAGACAATGTGGACAAGCTCACGTTCATTAAAATGAACCAGACATGGATCCCACAGGACTTTTCCGTACCTTGTGCAGAATAGAGATGGATACCGACCTTACCCAGCCATTGTTCTATTTTTGATCTTTCTCACTCTTTTGGGGTGTACCCTCATTTAAAATGACTGAAAAAAAGCAGTGTTGGCTACCTCGTCCTCCTCCACCTCCACTTCCACCTACACCGCCCATAGGTGTGCGCAGCCTATTGCATTAGGGTGTGCACCCCAAAGTTTAAATACACATGCATGTGTTTGCCTACATGTATATGGCCCCGGTACATTACTCTCCCTGCTGGCAAAGTGAAATAGAAGTGTGTGGCACTTCTCTTATGGCAGAGCAGGTCTGAGGGAGATCTTTCCCATCTCCTCACTGGCAAACAGAGCGATAATGCTAATGTGCCCTAGGTGATTAGGGTGTGCCCAGGCACACCCGGCACACCCTGTGCGCACGCCTATGACACCGCCACATCCACCACCACCTCAACCTCCCTCCTACTCCATATGGGCCTCGTCCTTCACAGATGAAGAACATTGTTTTATTTTTCTGTTTTTTTTTTTTGTTGTTTTAAGTTATTTCCCTATCCACATTTTTTTGCAGAGCACTTGCCATGCTCTTAACTACGTTTTGCTGCCATTTGCAGCACTCTAGCCCTTTCCATTGGTGTTTTAGAGCCATTTTAGTGCCTGAAAGTTCGGGTCCCCATTGACTTCAATGGGGTTCGGTGTCCTTGTAAAGTTCGGAAAAAGTCCGGGACACGGACCCGGACTTTTTTTTCAAGTTCGGCCGAACCCGCCGAACACGGACATCCAGGTGTCCGCTCAACTCTAATTATAACATACTGTATCTGTAAATCTTATTTTTAAAAGGGTTTAAGCACAGAAAATACCGACAAAGGTTTATGATTACCACACAGATAAGATTACCTTTGTATAGCGTTTTAGACTTTATCTAAAGACAATCAACAGGCTATTTATTTATTACCTTAGGTCAACACAGCATGTTTGGGGTAAACCTGTTGAATAGGCACTTTTTGTTAAAGGATATTTAACCTTTCAGTAACCTAACAAAAATGGATGTCATTGCTTCATATTTCTGTATAGAACAAAATATAACATTTCATTTCTTTTTTTTTAAATTTAACCTCCCCAAATAAGCCTGACAATGCAACCAGCAAGCTCACAAACCAGCAGCCAGAAAAATATGGCTTTACCAAATATAAATAAAGAAGTGCTATCAGGTAGTAGTAATATATTATGGCATAAAAGAAAGCTAAATGTTAGGTGTGCAGTTTTGGGCCACATTTAAAAAACATAGGATAGACTAAAATATAACAAATGTGGCTCAGCCAGTTGTTGAGTCAAATTTTGTGGTGCTTACAGGATCAACTATGTCTTGAATTTTGGCTGATGCAGCAGGATTTTGCCAAAATTCAAGCCATGTAATGCTAGCTTTAGTCAGTTACTAAAACGGGTTGAAAAATGTACCTCCTGCCAACCACATAGTGCATATATGTGCAGAACCAAGGAGGCTGGCCTTTAATTTTCGCACACCACACATATGCATTCATGGCCATCACATCTTTCCTATCTATAAAGACCCAGTTAAAGGGCTGCTGGGAGGGGATGTGAGGGATTAAAGGAGCAGAGAATATTTACCTAAAAAGTAAATGTTTATATGAGCTTAGAACAAAGTGAAGCTGTGTTCCCATTTAGTTCCCAATCATATGTAAGAGGGAAAAAAAGTCCTTTTTAATGCATGTTTAGATAATTGAAGTGAATGCAACTTCAACATTTTTATTTATATATTCTGCAAATAAAACTACTCCTTTAGTACATTAACTCTAAGGAATATAGATTGTTGTTAGCTTAGAGAATAGTAAAGGCTGTGTTCACTTTAATAACCCAATCATCTGCAGGCTAAAAGGAAAAAAAAAAGATTATTTCCTTTGGCAAATCAACTTCTCTAGCTATGTCTTACACTAATCATACAAAAAATAACTAAGCTCTGTAAACAGGCTTTTTTTAAACAAAGCGGATAAGAATAGCCTACAGATCACATGAAGAGGAGCTGAGAGTGCTACCTGCTGGCTGCATACAAAAATAAAAACAGCGGTATACAATATTTTGTATTAAACTTTTTTATTTTAATTTTACATTTTTATTGTTTTTGTTCTGACTTTAAAATATAAAGAAAAATATATAAACTTTCCTACAAAATGGCAAAGTATTCATGAATGTTTAGGTATTTCCTTTTTAGCCCTACCCAGGGCCGGGACAAGGGGTGGGTGGGGGGGGGGCTGCCCTGGGTGCAATGGGTTATTGCAGGGATGGGGGCACCCTGACCCTAACCCTAAGGTAATGGGGGTGCAGTTTGGCATATTTGCCCTGGGCGCTGGATAACCTTGTCCTGGTACTGGCCCTACCCTGTGTTGACACTGGGATGTCTCCACTCTCCTGGGACATATGTAGAAAAGGGAAAACTGACATGTTTCCCAGAATGGGAAGTGTCAATAAATATGTATGAGCAGATGTGTCCAACAATAGTTGCTCTGTGATGTCTATTTCCGTTATGTGTTTCCAGTGAAACTAAAAATCTTGTTTCCTTGAATTGAACAGGTTTTATTTTCTGCCCAATTGCTCTTAGAAAATGAAACCAGACTTCAGTTTTTCAGGAAACAGACTCATTTTGTTTACTTCTGCAAAAACTGAATGTCTACTACAATGTAATGCATACTTAAAATGGACTTTCTTCCTTTACAATATAATCTAATATTTTTGAAACTTGTATTTGCTTACCTTTTTTGTGCCTTCTTCCTGGTTGCCCTGAAGGAAATGGTGACAGCCCCAGCCAGTCAAACAAATGTCACCAGTTCCTTCAGGGAAAACTCATACTTAATGGGGGATCTTTCTAGATTTCAAGAAAAAGTGGGTTTTTTTTACACCTTAGTGTAATTTTGTATGGTACATGTGTGACATGAAGTGCATAATGTCATGCACCTCATCTTGTGCATGCTCCAAAAAAATGTAAATATATTGTGCTTGATCTCAGAGAATTGTCTTGCCCCCATCAAGGAAATGCATCATGGTGCATGCAACAGATGAGGGACATGATGTCACCAAGGGCCAGCTTCGTTCTTCTCTGCTGACCTAATAATAATGTCATGTGCCTCACCTTACACTGGACTGACATTTCTGCTCTGACAAGGTGAAAATACAAGTAAATAACAGCACACATACCTAACCCTTAGAGTTAAGTCTATACTTTTATACAAATTTAAAGTGGACCTAAAAAAGTAAATATTTGCTACCTAATAGAAAACATCTAGAAATATTAGTTTTGCCTAGGTAGTACCCTGAAAAAATGTACGTTTTACCTTAAATTCCTCCTGAAAAATCACAGCGCATTTGACATGTGACTGTGCCTAGATACTCCTGTTGGTATTCGGTTTAAGATCACTGTATCTGACTGCTAGTATTATGCATTTTCAAGCAACATTTAGTGATGCCACTACCGTGCTGTTCACTGTTCTCCTTGCTTTAGAAGAAGTTGTATCTGAGGACCTACATGCAAGGATCTCCCTGCTTCTGAATGATTCATTTTGTGGGTCTTTCTGCTGCTTCTTGATCATTACCCAACCACTCATCATAATTAATAGATCAGAACTTACATAAGGAAGCAAAGCCCTGCCTCTAACAAGATGGGCACCTTCACACAGACAAAATGCAGAACAAGACGTGTGGAAAAGATCAGCTGCTGGGAGCCAACAGGCAATACTGATAAATAGTTGTTTGCCATCTGCGTAGGTCACTATACATGACCCAGAACTGACTCCTCTGTTCCCAATTAGCAATGGCAGGATGGCCCCAGTACTCCGTGTCTTCCTCCTCTTTCTCTCTTCTTTTTTCATTAAGAAACACAACATTATTGCCCCTGCTGCCATGAAACATGCCACTTCATCCATCATTGTTTGGAGAGCAGAAAGCACTACAAAACACAATGAAATCCAGGGAGAACATGAAAACAACCCATGAAGCAGAAACACACGTCATCAAATGATGCCACAGATTATATTTTTCTCTATTGGCAAAAAATACAGAGCTCCAAAACAATATACAAAAATGCACATGCAAGCACATGACAAAACGCAAAACTCGTTTGTGAATCCAACCTCAGGGTAAGCGCTACATATGAATACGGGTGCAGCCATATTTGCACTTTACAAATGTTGGCTTGACTTCCTGCTTTTGTGGTGTTGAACATTTTTGCACCTTGCTTATCCTCTAAAAACTATGAGAAGTTTCACTTTCCTGTGACAAATAATAGGACTGACATGATCATATGATGTTCAGGTAATTTGTATGATTCCTGGACATATGGACAACAGCACCATCCATTGGAAGTCACTTCAGCACTCACAGAAGGTCAGAAAATGTTTTCAGTACACCACATTTATTTATTTTTTTCAGTTTGCTTATTCTCTAATCTCGCCTTTTCCTGCAATCTCTGCTTTGGCTTGAGAAGATAAAAAAGAACTTTGTGGCAGTGTCTTTTCTGTTTTAAAGGTCATGCATTAATAATATTTTGGGAAAACAGTGTTTCCTTAATGATAGGCCCATTTATCTAAATATCCCTGTCACTTTCAAATTGTTTTATGTCTAAAACTTACGTTTCATTTTTTTAAACAAGAAGACGGTTTAAACTTTTGGAACTCAAATAGTGAGATCACTGTGATTGAGTTGCCAGGATTTACCCATGCATGATCTTATGCAAACTGCTACAGAAGAATTAGGAATGTACTAAAATATGTCAGAACGACTTAAATCAAGGTGGGTAGGTAGACAGGGAGGAACTAACGCAGGTCAGTATTACCATTGTCAATCACAACAGCAATAAGAATAAAGATGGTGACTGAGTCTAATTTTGGGTAGACTGGCTCTTTTCTGGCTACAACCGCTGACTGTTTTCTGAAATGCCTGATTGGTCATGCTGTTAACTAGGTTGATCGTTGAAATGAGCTGCAATCAACTCTGAAGCCAGGGCTGGTCAGCTACCTTTTGGTATAATGAAGAATCATTTTAGACCAAGGTGAAAACATAGTCTTATCAAAAGTATTTCATTATTTGCAATGATGCCACCAGCTTCAGTATCGCTTGTAATTAATGAACCATTTTGACCAACACAAAAGTGTTACCAAGTGCTTTTCACAGTCAGATATGCTCATTAGAACAAAGGAAGATCTTCAAATACAATAACAATCTCCCTGCAGCAGAGGAATAGGGTCAGATAATTCCACGTGCACTTTTCTCATCACGCCAGCATGATCCCAGCATTTCCCAGCACTTAGGCAACTTATCAAACCAAGATTAATTATATCCATACCTGACATTATGGAGGTGATATCTGCCTATCTCTGGTCACCTATAATGTTACATTAAAGGAAATCTATAGTCACAGCATACACTTTCATTTTATAATCAGCATTGTAATAGCAATACAAACAATAGTTATATTTAACAATTCATTATAAGCTTACTTTCACAAGTAAGTGCTGCCTTTCTGCTGGCCCACTCTTCCTGGATTCCCTACAGGCTTTGCAACTTCTCCTCTGCTGCTTACTTTGGATTTCTAAGGACTACATATCCCATGGTACCTTGCGGCCTGCAAGCAGTGATTCCTGTACTGACTCCATCTTCAGAAACTCCTCCTGTCGGTGCTTCTGTAATTCAGAAGGCAGGTATTCTGCCGAAAACTCCAACTTGCGGAGATCTACAACAACGTTATTTCCGGTGACTGTACACCAGGAATAATTGGAGACTTCAAATACTTGGTGTTTTCACACAACACCGGCAGCCTTTACAGTCCAGTAAGATGCAATAATTAGTGCAGATTGTTAGTCTGCCCACTAGATGTCGCCGCCTTGGGGGCTGCCATGTTTTTGGTTACTAGCGGATATTTTTTAACATTTTTTCAGGACTTGTAGTGAGATTTCTGTATGTGTTTTACCAGACTCAGCTCTTGCTTTCTGGTTTATATTATGTAAAGTGTAACAGGAAAATCTGGGTGCTAATAAAATCAGGAATAACTAAAACTGCAATTTGTGTAGGGAAATATTATCCTGTCATCCCCAAACGCAAAGAGAAACCAACTAGTTACTCAGTCTACCAGACTTTATTTAAATTATTATTTTTTTATTATTACACAGGATTTATTTAGTGCATATATATATATACATAGTTTGCGCAGTGCTTTACAACGTTAGGGCAGACAGTACACTTACAATACACTTCAAGGCAGCAAGGTACCATGGGATTTGCATTTAAATGAATGTTTGGGTGGACTGACACTTTCTTGGCTGCTTTAGCTGAAATTTTTATTAAACATATTGACTGCCATGTTTATAACTGGGTCATCACTGCAAATAGGCTGCAATCATCTATGCAGTTCTTGTAACTTGAAGACTGGCAAATTGAGTAGTCATCGAGAAAGTTTGTCCATCTATGACCAGAAGTCTCTATTCATTTTGCTAGCTGGCAGACATTGAACAACCAAAAGCAGATACATATTGATGGTAATAACATTTCAACTTTACTTGTGATTAATGTGATTTATGAGCCATTTTGCAGTTTTGCAAGTGTAGTTATTGGTAAAAAATGCTCATTATCCCACTGGGAGATTTACAAATACTTTAATAAACACCCATAGCAAAGGCAAGGGATCAGATAACACAAGGTGCACTGTATATTTATACAATCATATACAATCATTTTGCACTACTGAAAGTATATAGAAAGTTACTATACCATTTTCATTGACACTTTATCGGCGGACACAGATTTCTGGGAAAACCCTATCAAGAATGGAAATAACATGAAAGATCGCTGAGTTGTTTTAAGTTGACAGGAAAAGGTCTTCAACTGTACTTTCACTTCTTAAAAGCCTTTGAAAAAAGTGAATTTCAGTATCCCCCGCTGATGACATCATGGGATTATGCAATCCAGTGCAAATGTATATAAACAGACCAATGCTGCTGTACTTCACACAGCTGTCTGCTCTAGATCTTGGTCAGAGAGAATCCAACATCATCAATATGGACAAGAAGTGTGCTGTCATCATCATGTGCGTTCTTCTGCTCTCTACTCCTCTTATACAAGGTACAGTCAATTACATATTATAGTTTTTAGAATCTATGTATAATTACAGACAGTCTTTCCCATTGTCCTCGCCATTGTCTGTATAAGCACTAATCAATCTATTTTTATTTTTGTATTCAGGGTTTGCTGTTCCTCGTGGGAAGCGCTGCCTGTGTAACAAGCTATCCAATCAGGTGAATGCCATGGCCCTGGCTCAACTGGACGTTTATCCAAGCAGCTCTCTGTGTGAAAACACTGAATATATGTAAGTAAGATGCACATGGATTACATAATGTAATTGCTGTATCTACTGTATATGTACTTACTTGTAGGCATAGCACATAGCAATAAACTACAATAGGGGGGGGGGGGGCAGATGTTGCAAACAGTAAGACATCTGTCTATCTAAAAATCTGCCTGGACCCATGTTCCACTCTGTTGACATGTAGTAGCAGCATACTTGCCATTAACACTTTTTTCATTCTATATTCTGTATTAAAATTCTGTATTAAAATTTGGCTTAAGATTTTTTCTGGTCATCTCATGTAATAATTAAAGTTTAGCCAAAGGCAAAACTTTTTTTACAGTTTTATTTAGAAGGGAGAGGAATTAGAACATCTGTCAGTTTTTATTCTGTTCCCCTGTTAGGGAGAATCACCCTCTCTATTTGTCCTGTTTACCATTATCATTAAAAGTGAAAGTAAAAAAGAAAATCCCAAATTTTGGGTTGTCCCCAGAAAAGTATTAGAGGACAAATGTTCCAATGGGGGCGCTAGTTTTGGAAACCTGGGGGTCTCCAGGAAATTCACTTAATTTGCAGGGATTTCCTCTAACTTCTTAATCATATAAGTTGTGTGGCATCATTCCCAATGATATGCAAACATCATCAATTAATACAACAAAAATTGTGCATAAAAATAATATAATGTAACCTAAATGATGTGTTTTAAACATGCAGTATAAGTGTGATATAATCCACAGTTCATAAATTCCCTTATGCAGTGATTATTTCAACATGGCCATGATCAGTCTTTAATCCCATCAGGTGCTCCAATCAGTAAGGTGCTCCAATAATAAAGTGATCTGCCACCTCGCTTGTGCTCCCCCCTCCTAAATGAAGGCTCACTTCAAGAGATGTGAGCCCACAATTAAGCAAGGTCAGAATGCGCCTGTGAACCTCCCTGGGTTCAGTCAATATGATGTAGATCTCATGGCCGCTCTGCTGATACACTGATCTCCCAGTCAGATGTGATGATACATAAAAATGAAAGGGCTACAATAGTGCTTATACCGTTTAAAAATCTGCCTTTATTAATTCAAATAATTGAGTACTCACATGCTCATGGTGCTTTCAGCACACCAAACTATGCCCAACAAATGTTAAAAGTCTCCAAAGCCACACAACCATTAGGATAATCAGACTCCTTAACCTCGTACGAGTCTGACTGCCTTCACCATCCTTGCCTCTCCCCTACGTGTGTCGACACAGGGTCACGTGTCTTCCTCAGGGGGATTGATCACGGTCATGTTGAAATAATCACCACATATGGGAATTTATGAACTGTGGATTATATCACACTTATGCTGCATGTTTAAAACACATAATTTAAGTTACATTATATTAATTTTATGCAATATTTTTGTTGTAATAACTGTTGTTTATGTTTGCACATCATTGGGAATGTAGAGCGGCACGTATTCAATTTGGATTGAGCAAGCACATATAATGGGAGTGTGATCAGTGTCAGCAGCTGGTTCTGTAGCTTACTACTACTTTTACTATGGACTTACATGGTAGCTTGCGAGACTCTCATTGCATAATTTCCTCTAACTTCCTGTTCAGCTCTGGGACAAAAAGTGAAGGGAAATCTCCGCAATGAAAGAGAGATGGCGAAAATCTGACAGAGGTTATATTCCTCCCTTACTCTATGCAAAATGAAAAAAAAACAAAGTTTTGCCCATAGTTCTACTTTAATTCAGACTGAATTGGCCTATGGATGCCCAAAGAGTGAGCTGCCTAGGGATAGTTGATTGGATACCAGGCATTGCTCCCCATCTAATGTTCTTTGCACTACATATCAAGAATACACAATCATTGCAGTATGTACATAAGAACAGCATTTCTTTTAAATACCTTTTTTTAAGAGCTGCAAGCTATGGAGCAAACCTAAAATCTTGTTAGAATATTATTTTTCCCAATTTTAGATTCAAATGAAAAATAGAAACATCCATTAACATTTTCACTATTTTGCTATTGTACTATTTTTGAAGGACCGGTAAAATCATGCCACATGTTTGAAATTTACTTGAGGGACTTAAATGTATTTGAAGGAAAATAAATTAAGCATTTACCTTGCACTTCCACAATATGCAGCTCCTAGAGAATGGTGGCCTGCTGAATAAATAGATAGCAGAAAGGCACAATTTAGAAGATCTGAAAAGTGACATTATATGAAATAGTTTCATTCATTAGAAAGTGTCTGAATATACTAATGGTTTGCTTAATATTATTCTTCCTCAGTGTCACTTTGAAAAGCACCGGTGCTACAAAATGTGTCAGTTCTGATCTGAAAGAAATAAAAGCTCTGCTCAGTGGAAGAAACCGGTAGGTGCTATTTTAATATACAACTCTAGATATTTTATTAATGCAAAGTCCAATGTGCACACAGCCAAAAACTACACACAATAGTTTTTATTTCCATGTGCTCCTTGCTGTTAAGGTGATTTATAGGTTGGGGCAGTTGCCGTTTGTTTGTACCATTGGTTATTTGGTGAAGGGGAGCCCTTAATATCTTCGCTGCCGTTGTGCTATTTGCTGGGTGTCCAGTGCTCCCCTGTGCCTTAAATAAAGGGTGGGCCCTTCCAGGCATACCTGCCCTCAACCGATCCATTATTATTTACACTATATTGTCAAAAGTATTGGGACACCAGCCTTTACACGCACATTAACTTTATTGGCATCCCAGTCTTAGTTCGTAGGGTTCAATATTGAGTTGGCCCACCCTTTGCAGCTATAACAGCTTCAACTCTTCTGGGAAGGCTGTCCACGAGCTTTAGGAATGTGTCTATGGGAATGTTTGACCATTCTTCCAAAAGCGCATTTGTGAGGTCAGGCACTGATGTTGTAGTAGAAGGCCTGGCTTTCAGTCTCTGCTCTAATTCTATTGGGTTGAGGTCAGGCCGCTGTGCAGGCCAGTAAAGTTCCTCCACCCCAAACTCGCTCACCCATGTCTTTATGGATCTTGCTTTGTGAACTTGTCCAAATCATTTAGTGGAGGGGGATTATAGTGTAGGATTATTTTTCAGGTGTTGGGCTTGGCCCCTTTCTTCCAGTGAAGGGAACTCTTAGGGCTCATGCACACTACAGTTTCTAAACTTGAATTTAGGAGCTTTTGGCTTTTTTTTAGCCAAAGCTTCTAAACTCAACAACAGAAAAGCCTATGGGGTTTATTTACTAAAGCTGAAGAGGGCACAATCAGTCTCACTTCTGCAGAGAAACCAATCAGCTTCTAACCTCAGCTTGTTCAGTTAAACCCTGGTAATAAAACCTGGAAGCTGATTGGTTTCTATGCAGAAGTGAGACTGATTTTGCATTCTCCAGTTTTAGTAAATAAACCCCTATGTGTCCATGTACACACAAGGGTTTATTTACTTGGAAGTGCACTTGGAAGTGAAGTCGCTGTAGAATTCAGGGGAACATGCAAGGAATATACAAACAGAATTTTTGCTTGCACATGATTGGATGGTAGAAATCAGCAGAGCTTCCCCTCATTTCAGATCTTCTCCTCAGATCTACAGCGACTACACTTCCAAGTGCTCTTTCAAGTGCACTTGCAGTGCACTTGTAGTACACAGTGGATTTGCCTTTAGTAGGTCAACCCCATAGGCTTTTACAAGAGTTTAGAAGCTGCTGCAGTTACGGGAGGTTCAACCTCCCCTAACCTCCCTCTCCTGAAAGAGGAAGAATCGCATCAGAATAGGAACGTTTTGACCACTGGCAGCAAAACGCTGCAAAATTGCGGTACAATTTTGCCGCGTTTTACATTTTCCCGCGGCCAGCAGTTTACCTAGTCTGTGTGTACATGAAGTGTTAGGGTGCCAGCATACTAAAACATTTTGGACAATTTCATGCTCCCAACTTTGTGGGAACAGTTTGGGGATGGCCCCTTCCTGTTCCAACATGACTGTGCACCAGTGCACAAAGCAAGGTCCATAAAGACATGGATGAGCAAGTTTGGGGTGGAGGAACTTGACTGGCCTGCACAGAGTCGTGATCTCAATCTGATAGAACACCTTTGGGATGAATTAGGGCAGAGACTGCAAACCAGGCCTTCTCGTCCAACATCAGTGCCTGACCTCACATATGAGCTCCTGGAAGAAAGGTCAAACATTCCCATAGACACATTCCTAAACCATGTGGACAGCCTTTCCAGAAGAGTTGAAGCTGTTATAGCTGCAAAGGGTTGCCAACGCAATATTGAACCCTACGGACTAAGACTGGGATGCCACTTAAGTTCATGTGCGTGTAAAGGCGGGCATCCCAATACCTTTGACAATGTAGTGTATGTGCTCCTACTATGGAGGCTCTTAACATTTATAGAATTAGGGTTGCAGATAATACTAGGGTGCCTTGTTGCGGCCCCTGCAGCTTATACATGTATTTGCAAATGTATGCAAACTAAATCCCTGTTTTTAGACAGGACAATTTGGTTTTTTGCAGGCTGGCTGGTAAGTTGAGCTGGGAATTTTACTTGTTGTTCTATAATCATACCCCAACTCACCTGTACATTGCATGGCTTTTTACCACAATTTTCAGTACTTTAGGCCCCCTTACACTAGCATTCTAGTGTTTTGGTTTATCCAAATGCAGGAAAGATTGTCTAAGATTTATAAACAGATGTTATGCTTCCCAGATCAATTTTTACTGCATTTAGATGTATCTGCCTTTACACGGGTTCAGCCATGATTCTGTGTTTATACAGGTTAATGCACATTTACATGCGTTTATGAGCTTTCAGCTATGTCTACACTTTCTAATTGGACACTGGATCCTGCTAAATTGACGGCACCTAAAATGGGAGAAATAGACAGTGTGAATTTAAATTTATTACATGCATTATTATGTGTAAGGAAATGTCCTATAAACATATATAAATGCATGTATGTCACTGCCAGTGTTAATAGGGCCCTAATGTTTTCTTGGGGTGAATGCAGGCCACTACATAGATACAGCTTGCCATGATAAATGATTTATTATCATATGAGTTACTGTTTATCTTATTTTCAGTTATGTAGTATTTATTATATAATACAAAATTTACAACTAGCAATGTCATATTGGCGGGTATGTCTTATAATATATATTTTTATTCCTCTAGGTTTCTGAAACACATCCCAGTGATAAGACACCCCTGAATGACTATACAAGCTGAGGAATATGACCGAGAGCCTGCTAATAGAATAATTCTACCTTTCCCATTGTCTCGTGACTACGGATTACTAAAATGCACATATGCCATGCATATTTTTATATTTATAAATACCATATATATAAACAATGTTGCTGTAAATACATACCTCCTGAGATCGTTTTTTTTATCTTAAAAGATGTGAGTTATATATTTTCATAAATAAAAGTATTAAAAAGACTTATAGTGTGCCTACTCTGTTTTGTTGGCAGCAAAAAAAAAAAAGTAAAAAAATGGTTGTATACATTGCAATTAAAGCTGTCCCCCAAAAGCCTGATGGGTCACTGTCTTGCTAACTAGATTAGAACCTTCCTTAACGCTCACTGTTATACAAAACAGGCACACTTCTAAGCATAAGACATATTTTATTCACCTATCCTCTACAATCTAAAATACATCATAATCATGAAAGTAAGAATCAATACATTTACCGGATATTGTATCATCACTCCATGATCAGGGGACTCATCATCGATCGTAGGAGGTACCTGTCAATGTCATCTGCATCACACAACGCGTCCGCCGTGGTTAAAAAAAGAAAATCCCGTTTTCCCCTGGGCTTTCCCTGAACTTTATGGATAGAATCCCATTAATACCACGCCTTGCACGGTCTTGTATACCCCTAATGATTGGCTAATTTGATCACTGCTCATAACCGTGATGATCACATGGAATACTAGTTATAGTTAAGTTCTGTTTGTGCGCGCTTACGGTCATGCGCCTCTTGCGCAACCCAAAGAGACAGTGACATGCGCAGTTGAAAGACTCAAAGAGGTGTGGCGCGTGATCAGGACTTATAAACCAATTATTAGCCATATCCCTCGTGCTGTTTTGAGTCCTTCAGACTTGCTTTTCTGAACTGTAATAACCTTGTTAGTTTCATGGAGGACAGGAGTCATTACTATCACTGACTGAATATGGACTCTATCTAATACTATACCAGTCACTCACACGACCATATCAGAATCGTATCACAGTCACAAACCCACCTGGCATTAACCCCCCTCTATCCCCCAGTCCATGTTTGTTTGTAAATGAGAATTTAAATTGTCAAGACCTATATCTGACAAATGGATACTGTCACTCCTGTAAAGTCCAGAAAATCGACCCTATAATTCTGAACGTAACGCGTACAGGGGGGAGGAGTCTGACGTCACCCGCGACCGCCTGATGCTTATGCTATGAACATGCCTACTACGAGCACTGTGACAGTGCCGTCCTTGTAAGTTCTATTCTTATGCATTTACCATTAAAAATGTTTATAGAGAGAGAGCATTAGATTCTCTTTATTTAAATCTTCCCGGATGACACGTCCATATCAAGCCCATTCTAGCTCAAGATCTGTAAAAGAAGATAGGTGTCTTCAGTGTCTTCAGTGAGATTTCTTGGCTTAGTGACCCCTTGTGGTCGATTGTTGGAGGTGAGAGGCTTTGGCACTCTGTGGTGGAGGGACTCACTGCGTTTAAGTGGTGTACATGGCTCATCTTTTCCTGCACTGAAGGCATCCTTTTGCTGTGGACTTTACACATCATAACTTCTGTTGTGCATAGTGTCATTTTGTCAATTTTAGCGCTTCACTATTGTTAATTTTTTGTCTACAATTCTCAATGTCAAAAAAACGTTAACTAGGGGCCTGAATTTTTCTTTGGCTCTGTTTATTCTTTCTTGACTTTCTCAAAAGTCTTCAACATAGGGGCATAAAGCCAATGAAGCCTCTGGATAATCTCTGAAAAGAACAATGTTTGTACCAGGGGATGTCATTATAATACAAAGTATGTTATTTCTAAAAAATTAACAATCAGATCCAGTGTTCTTTGTTAGCCTATGTCATTACCTCCAAGATGCTAAATTAACCAGTTCCGGACCGCCAGCCGCAGATATACTGCGGCAGGTAGCCCCCCTGCGCAAACCGACCTAAGTGTACGTCAGTCGCGTGCCTGGTGCTGCGGGGCGAGCACGCGCCTGTGCATTCCCACCCCCACCCCCACTTGGCAGCAGGGATGCGGATGCACCCTGCCGGCGGCTACCATTGCCATTACCATTTACAATTACCATTGTAAACACAGCTGACCGTTCTTCTCTCTGAAATGATCACAGAGCACCTGTGATCCTTCTATATAGGATCACAGGTCTCTGTATTTATCTCAAAAACCCAACCCCCCACAGTTAGTAATCACTCCCATAGGCTTACATTTAACCCCTTGATCACCCACTAGGTTAACCCATTCCCTGACAATGTCATTACAGTAACAGTGCATATTTTTAGCACTGATTACTGTAGTAATGTCACTGGTCCCCCCCAAAAGTGTCCAAAATGTCAGTTAGGGGTCCGATCTGTCCGCTGCAATGTCGCCATTACTAGTAAAAATAAATAAGTAAAAATGACATAAATCTTTCCCCCAGTTTGTAGATGCACTAACGTTTGCGCAAACTAATCAAAATACGCTCATTGTGATTTTTTTTTTACCAAAAATATGTAGCAGAATAAAAATTGGGATGAAAAAATTTGATTTTTAAATTTTTTTTGGGAATGTTATATAGCAGAATGTGAAAAATATAGTTTTTAAATAAAAATTGCATAGGTGATCAACTACCACCAAAAGAAAGCTCTATTTGTGGGAAAAAAGGGACATAAATTTTGTTTTGACCACGCAATTTTCCGTTAAAATAACGCAGTGCCGAATCGCAAAAAATGGCCTGGTCATTAAGGAAGCAAATCCTTCCGGTCCAGAACTGGTTAAGATATCAGGGGGTGGTAATATTTGATTTAATGTGCCCATTAAGAAAACCAAATTTTCCCACATCATACCTCTTCTACCACTCCAGAAAACTTTAAATTGACCTGTATTCAAAGCTACATTTTCTGAATATAACCTTCTTGCTGCTCTTTTCTAGGTCTAAAATATGAAGAAATGTCCAACAATCCAAATAATGTATGCTGGACCTGATAAGGATTCAAACAAAAGCATAAGGCAAATATATAACTTTTAGCAGTTATAACTCTATCTGCCTAGTTTCTTAATGGTACCAGCTTCTAAACCAAGTTTAGATGCTTCTTTGGCTCTACCTATTCAAAAAGAATGAGAAGGCAAATGTAGATGATCTAATTTTAGGACTTTCAACCACTGCTTTAACCGCTTAAAGTGGATGTAAAGTCAAAAGTATTTTTAATTTAATGCTTTTAATGCCCCCCTAATACTTACCTCTATCCAGCGATGTGCCTTGGCCATTCAGGACTCTCCCTTCTGATTGGCTGAGACACAGCAGCGCCATTGGCTCCTGCTGCTGTCAATCAAAGTCAGTGAGCCAATCAGGAGAGAGAGGAGGTGGGGCTGGGCCACGGCTCTGTGTCAGAATTGACACACTGAGCTGACAAACTGCTTGTTGTGGGGGCACTCAACAGGAGGGAGGGGCCAGGAGCACAGAAGAGTGTCCCAAGAAGAGGAGGATCTAAAGGACGGCAATAAGCTTCACCGAAAAAATCACATGACAAAACCCCTACCCCTCTCCATAGACAGCAGTGTGTCCGGGGCCCCGCACACACTTAAAGGAACACATTTTTTTTTTTTATGGTGATGACTACGGATGACTGGCCTTGGAGAGGCGGCGCCCCTGTGCCCCCTTTTGACAGGCCGCCACTGCTCTCATGACAACTCCAGAAACACCCTTACATTTAGTTATACTTTAATGGTATATTTTTATGAAACACTGTAAACCAGTCATTGAATAATTCCAAATTCATGAATACGGCATACTGTATATAATGAACATTACATAATTATGTTAGGTGTTAATAAAAGTTTAAACTGATTGAGTAATCTATTATTTTTAAAACAGTTCTCTTTTCCATCACCTATGTGACTTCCTCATTTGGAGAATGTATTCTTTCTCCCCATGAGAGAAAAGCATCTATATCCTTTTATGGTTTTTTGTATTTTTCTGTTTTGACGTTTTACTTCCCTACACATTAGCATACCTTGATACTTTTGAAAATCAGAATTTCTGAAAAAAGGGGCAGAGAGGAGCCAAGTAGGACGCAGCCACTGTTTGACCGCCAATTTTCCCATTCAGCTCATTGATTTTTCCTTTTAAACAAATTTTATTGAGAGTTTTTCACAATGAGAAAAATTATACAACATATAGAGGCCCTGCTGGGCCATGACATCAAACTTATCAGATATCATCATAGCATGGCAACAAGCATTTGGACAGGTACCAAAAATGTAATTTGGTGTTGCATTTAAGAGTTACTTTTCAGCGATGTTATCGTTATTCTGCTGTGATATGTCTGAGGTTTGGCCTGTGGTGCATCCAGTAGCTGAGATATTTATGCAAGAAGTTGTTGGGCCAGGAGGTTGGTATTGGTTGGTCATGGGAGTGAGAAGAGGCAGAGTTATACTTAGTGGGGCTACCCTTTGGCAGGACCCTGAAATGGAAATGTTAGCAAGCCATGTCACTACTGGAACTATACAAGCTAAAAGTATGAGACACCACAGCATAGTTCAAGTCCAGCCTACCATTAATCGCTTGCCGACCGTATACTGTATATATACGGTGGCAAGGTAGCTCTCCTGCGCAGGATCACGTACCTAGTATTTAATCCAGCACCTCCGGATTTGGGGCGCACGACACAGATGATTGGCGGGTATGGCAGACTCAATGTCCTATGCAAACAAGACAGATTGCCATTCTATCACTACAGAAGACATGGATCCTGTGTCTCTGCTAAGCAGAGGCACCGATCCATGCCTTCTCCTAGTACAAGTACCACCCCCACAGTAGTAAAGCCCAATCCAGGCACACATTTAACCCTTTGATCGACTCTGATGGTAACCCCTTCCCTGCCAGTGTCATTACTACAGTTGCATATTTTTTAGCACTGATCACTGTATTGTGTAACTGCTCCCTCAAAAGGTGTCAAAAGTGTCAGTTAGTGTCCTGACTGTCCGTCGCAATATCATAGTCCCGCTGTAAGTTGCTGATCACCTCCATTACTAGCAAAAAAGAAAAAAAAATGTAATAAATAAAAATATCCCATAGTTTGCAGACACTATAACTTTTGGGCAAACCAATTAATATACGCTTATTGCAATTTTTTTTACCTAAAATATGTAGCAGAATACATATTGGCCTAAATTGATAAAGAAATGTGATTTTTTTTATATTTATTTTATTGGATATATTTTATAGCAGAAATTAAAAAAATATAATTTTTTTGTTTTGTAGAGCAAAATAGTGATCAGATACTACCAAAATAAAGCTCTATTTGTGGGGAAAAAATGGACATCGATTTTGTTTATGTATAGTGTCACAGGACCATGCAATATTCAGTTAAATTAATGCAGTGCCGTATCGTAAAAAATGGCCTGGTCATGAAGGTGGGTAAACCTTCCGCAGCTGAAGTGGTTAAGTAAAGGGGATCCCTGCATCCACATCACTTGTGTGGATGCGGGTATCAGTCTGTTTTTGTTTCACTCAACTTACTGTGTATACCCAGCTTAGGTGATAGGTAGGTGGTAGGCGGTAGAGATCCTATGTTAGGGCCCGCTGCATTGTGAAACGTTCTAGTGTAGAAGAATTGGTGGAGGAAGATCAGTTTTCTACACTGTGTCCTTCAAAATAATTTTGTAGACGGTGCCAGGAAAGGTGTAACTGGCAAGGGAAAAGACGTTATCTTTTTGGTGTGGGGCCCAGCGTAGTGGTTTGGCCTCCGGGCGTGAGGGGTGCTAACTCACACAAGTAAGAAGTGTCCCCATACTAACACCTAACTAAATTACAAATATAATACAGACAAGTGCGGTTCCACCATGCTACCAGCAAGCTCACAAACAAACAGCCAGAAAAATATGGCTTTACCAAATATAAACACTTGTAGGAGAAAATAGAAATAAAGAAATGCTATCAGGTAGTAGTAATATATTATGACATAAAAGAAAGCTAAATGTTAGGTGTGCAGTTTTGGGCCACATTGAAAAAACATAGGATAGACTAATATATAACAAATGTGGCTCAGCCAATTGTTGAGTCAAATTTTGTGGTGCTTACAGGATCAACTATGTCTTGAATTTTGGCTGATGCAGCAGGATTTTTCCAAAATTCAAGCCATGTAATGCTAGCTTTAGTCAGTTACTAAAACGGGTTGAAAAATGTACCTCCTGCCAACCACATATGTGCAGTCCCAAGGAGGGTGGTCTTTAATTCTCACACACCGCACTTCTGCCTTCATGGCCATCACATCTTTCCTATCTATAAAGACACAGTTAAAGGGCTGCTGGGAGGGGATGTGAAGAGATTAAAGGAGCAGATAATATTTACCTAAAAAGTAAATGTTTATATGAGCTTAGAACAAAGTGAAGCTGTGTTCCCACTGAGTTCCCAATGATATGTAAGAGTAATTTTTAATGAATGTTTAGATAATTGAAGTGAATGCAACTTCAACATTTTCATTTATATAATCTGAAAATAAAACTACTCCTTTAGTACATTAACTCTAAGGAGTATAGAATGTTCACTTAGCTTAGAGAATAGTAAAGGATGTGTTCACTTTAATAAGCCAATCATCTGCAGGCTGAAAAAAAAAAAAAGATTCTTTCCTTTGGTAAATCAACTTCTCCAGCTATGTCTTACACTAATCATACAAAAAATAACTAAGCTCTGTAAACAGGCTTTTTTTTAAACAAAGCAGATAAGAATAGCCTACAGATGTAAGATTCTGGTACCTTTGGTACCCTTATTTACCATTTTCCTCTCAAAACATTGCGTCCCACCTTTTTAATTAGGTGGAACGCATACACCTTTAAGACGGATGACGTCATCGCTGAGCGCCGCTGAGCGGCTATTTCAATCGCCAGCATTCTCTCTCACGTTGTTCGTTCAATGTGTGTCTACATGCTCACAAGCCTTGTCTTGCTGTCGGAACCTCCAGCTATTTGCCTTTACCTGGAACAGACCGGAACCTCGCAACTGATCCCGTATCTCGCTACCGGATCACTCCCTCACTACTGGACCCCTCTACTTACTAAACCTTACTAGTGATAAGTACCCCACAGGGGAATCCTCCATAACTAACTTACACTATCATCTTCTGCACATTAAGGACTGTTACTATCTATGCATACTAATTCTACCATCTGCACTGTTACATAGATTGCTAGCTCTTGAGTCTACTACCATCTATCCTTGCACTGGGTTAGTCTATCCTGTCTATGTCATCTGCTGTCCTTACCACCTGTTACCATACATGATTACTAACCTATCTGCATTCTACCTATTACCATCTACTACTCTCCTGAACATTACTATCAAGTGCTTACCATTACTGTCACTGCTCACACCTGTCCCTTCAGCACATCACTACCATACTATCATATACATCCTATCACTCCAGGAACATCTTATTGAGTGTGTGTATATCTGTATGCTGAAGCAGACAGGCCCACAGTGATGAGTCTGGAGAGTTGGATCTGGAATTCCAACACATCTCTACATGACTACTGAGTGGAGATTCTGCAGCTGCAAATCCAGCTTACCATAAAAACGCAGGAGCGTTACAACAGATCACAAGAAAAGGAGCTGAGAGTGCTACCTGCTGGCTGCATACAAAAATACAAACAGCGGTATACAATATTTTGTATTTAACTTTTTAATTTAATTTCACATTTTTATTGTTTTTGTTCTGACTTTTAAAATATAAAGAAAAATATATAAACTTTACTACAAAATGTCAAACTTTTCATGGATTTTTAGGTATTTGCTTTTTGTCCCTAGGGCCGGGACAAGGGGTGGGCCGGAGGGACGGCTGCCCTGGGTGCAATGGGTTATTGCAGGGATGGGGGCGCCCTGACCCTAGCCCTAAGGTAAAGGGGGGAGTGCAGTTTGGCATATTAGCCCTGGGCGTTGGATGACCTTGTTCCGGTACTGGCCCTACCCTGTGTTGACACTGGGATGTCTCCACTCTCCTGGTACATATGTAGAAAAAGGAAAACTGACATGTTTCCCAGAATGGGAAGTGTTAATAAATATGTATGAGCAGATGTGCCAACAATAGTTGCTCTGTGATGTCTATTTCCGTTATGCCTTTCCAGTGAGACTAAAAATCTTGTTTCTTTGAAGTGAACAGGTTTTATTTTCTGCCCAATTGCTCTTAGAAAAATGAAACCAGACTTCAGTTTTTCAGGAAACGGCATCATTTTGTTCACTTCTGCAAAAACTGAACATCTACTACAATGTAATGCAAACTTTAAATGGACCTTTCTCCCTTTACAATATAAACAAACATTTTTTAAACTTTTATTTGCTTACCTTTTTTGTGCCTGCTTTCTGGTTTCCCTGAAAGCAATGATGACAGCTGCAGCCAAACTAACAAATATCACCAGTTCCTCTATTTAGTATGGTGCATGGGTGACATGAAGTGCATTATGTCATGCACCTCATCTTGTTCATGCTCCAAAAACATTTAAATATAATGTGCTTGATCTCAGAGATTTGTCTTGCCCCCATCAAGGTAATGCATCATGGTGCATGCAACAGATGAGGGACATGATGTCACCAAGGGCCAACTTCGTCCTTCTCTGCTGACCTAATAATAATGTCATGTGCCTCACCTTACACTGGACTGACATTTCTGCTCTGACAAGGGGAAAATACAAGTAAATAACAGCACACATACCTAACCCTTAGAGTTAAGTCTATACTTTTATACAAATTTAAAGTGGACCTAAAAAAGTAAATATTTGCTACCTAATAGAAAACATCTAGAAATGTTAGTTTTGCCTGGGTAGTACCTTGAAAAAATGTACCTTTTACCTTAAATTCCTCCTGAAAAATAACAGCGCACTTGACATGTGATTGTGCCTAGACACTCCTGTTGGTATTCGGTTTAAGATCACTGTATCTGACTGCTAGTATTTTGCACTTTCAAGTGACATTTAGTGATGCCACTACCATGCTGTTCACTGTTCTCCTTGCTGTAGAAGAAGTTGTATCTGAGGACCTACATGCAAGGATCTCCCTGCTTCTGAATAATTCATTTTGTGGGTCTTTCTGCTGCTTCTTGATCATTACCCAACCACTCATCATAATTAATAGATCAGAGCTTACATAAGGAAGCAAAGCCCTGCCTCTACTAAGATGGCCACCTCCACACAGACAAAATACAGAACAAGACGTGTGGAAAAGATCAGCTGCTGGGAGCCAACAGGCAATACTGATAAATAGTTGTTTGCCATCTGCGTAGGTCACTATACATGACCCAGAACTGACTGCTCTGTTCTTAGCAATGGCAGGATGGCCCCAGTACTCCGTGTCTTCCTCCTCTTTCTCTCTTCTTTTTTCATTAGGAAACACAACATTACTGCCCCTGCTGCCATGAAACATGCCACTTCATCCATCATTGTTGGGAGAGCAGAAAGCACTACAAAACACAATGAAATCCAGGGAGAACACATGAAAACAACCCATGAAGCAGAAACACGCGTCATCAAATGATGCCCCAGATGATATTTTTCTCTATTGGCAAAAAACAAAAACTCCAGAGCGCCAAAAAAATATGCAAAAATGCACATGCAAACACGTGACAAAACGCAAAACTCATGTGTGAATCCAGCCTCAGGGTAAGCGCTACATATGAATACGGGTGCAGCCATATTTGCACTTTACAAATGTTGGCTTGACTTCCTGCTTTTGTGGTGTTGAAAATTTTTGCACCTTGCTTATCCTCTAAAAACTCTAAAAAAAAAAAGTTTCACTTTCCTGTGACTAATAAAAGGACTGACATGATCATATGATGTTCAGGTAATTTGCATGATTCTTGGACATATGGACAACAGCACCATCCATTGGAAGTCACTTCAGCACTCACAGAAGGTCAGAAAATGTTTTCAGTACACCACATTTATTTATTTTTTTCAGTTTGCTTATTCTCTAATCTCGCATTTTCCTGCAATGCTCTGCTTTGCCGGAAAGAACTTTGTGGCAGTGTCTTTTCTGTTTTAAAGTCCATGCGTTAATAATATTTTGGGAAGACAGTGTTTCCTTAATGATAGGCCCATTTATCTAAATATCCCTGTCACTTTCAAATTGTTTTATGTCTAAAACTTACGTTTCATTTTTTTAAACAGTGAGATCACTGTGATTGAGTTGCCAGGATTTACCCATGCGTGATTTTATGCAAACTTTGCAAAGTGCTACAGAAGAACTAGGAATGTACTAAAATATGTCAGAATGACTAAAATTAAGGTGGGTAGGTAGACAGGGAGGAACTAAAGCAGGTCAATATTACCATTGTTAAACACAACAGCAATAAGAATAAAGATGGTGACTGAGTCTAATTTTGGGTAGACTGGCTCTTTTCTGGCTACAACTGCTGACTTTTTTCTGAAATGCCTGATTGGTCATGCTGTTAACTAGGTTGATCGTTGAAATGAGCTGCAATCAACTCTGAAGCCAGGGCTGGTCAGCTACTTTTTGGTATAATGAAGAATCATTTTAGACCAAGGTGAAAACATAGTCTTATCAAAAGTTTTTCATTATTTGCAATGATGCCACCAGCTTCAGCATCGCTTGTAATTAATGAACCATTTTGACCAACACAAAAGTGTTACCAAGTGCTTTTCACAGTCAGATATGCTCATTAGAACAAAGGAAGATCTTCAAATACAATAACAATCTCCCTGCAGCAGAGGAATAGGGTCAGATAATTCCACGTGCACTTTTCTCATCACGCCAGCATGATCCCAGCATTTCCCAGCACTTAGGCAACTTATCAAACCAAGATTAATTATATCCATACCTGACATTCTGGAGGTGAAATCTGCCTATCTCTGGTCACCTATAATGTTACTGTAACGAGACCCTTGCTCGCTCGCTTCCGCCGACACTCCTCTGTTTCTAGTCAGTCAGCTTGCAGATCGCAACGTCTGATGGTTTGGTCAACCAAGGCTCCGGGATCTGAACTACAGCTATGTGCTGTCCGGAATCCATTAGAACAAACACCAAGCAGGCTGTATGTAAGTTCAAACAGGAAGACCATTTATTGGAAGAACACAGCACACTTTTATACAGAATTTGGAACATCCTGTCCCCAACAACCGCTTTCCCATTGGTCAATTGCAAAGTACCTGCAGTTCCCCTTCAGGTCCTCTCCAGCCATGCAAATGAGGACTTGAAAATGAGTCAGCAGGGATTGGTCCAGCTTGGATAGCTTGACCAGAAGGACTGTTATGTGAAATGAGACAGAAGCCCCAGGGGGCAATCAATGTACACAATAGCCAGACACAGAACAATGGTTCCCTAACGAGCCCCCAATACACATTACTCTGAGTGTCAATACATCCCCTAGAAGACAACAGGTGAGTTCATTAGCACACAACAATAGGTGAATGGAAAGCCACCTCAGACAAAAGCAACATTGCCAGACAGTCCGTCTCCTCATTGAACTTCCTGGAATGACCATATTAGGAGTTGTACTTCCTGGCCAGAGACCTCATGGCAAATGGGAACAAATGACCTTGCTGACAAATATGAAGCAATTTAAACCATCACGCATCTGTCCTTAAATTCCAGTGACGGTGAACACAATCAGTTAAATTAAAGGAAATCTATAGTCACAGCATACACATTCATTTTATAATCAGCATTGTAATAGCAATACAAACAATAGTTATATTTAACAATTCAATATAAGCTTACTTGCACAAACTCCTTTCATGTTGTGAGTGCTGCCTTTCTGCTGGCCCACTCTTCCTGGATTCCCTTCATGCTTTGCAACTTCTCCTCTGCTGCTTACTTTGGATTTCTAAGGACTACATATCCCATGGTACCTTGCGGCCTGCAAGCAGTGATTCCTGTACTGACTCCACCTTCAGAAACTCCTCCTATCGGTGCTTCTGTGGTTCAGAAGGCAGGTGTTCTGCCGAAAACTTGCCGAGATCTCCAACGACGTTATTTCCGGTGACTGTACACAAGGAATAATTGGAGACTTCAAATACTTGGTGTTTTCACACAACACCGGCAGCCTTGACAGTCCAGTAAGATGCAATAATTAGTGCAGATTATTAGTCTGCCCACTAGATGTCGCCGCCTTGGGGGCTGCCATGTTTTTGGTTACTAGTGGACATTTTTTTAAATTTTTTCAGAACTTGTAGTGAGATTTCTGTATGTGTTTTACCAGGCTCAGCTCTTGCTTTCTGGTTTATATTATGCAAAGTGTAACAGGAAAAACCAGGTGCTAAAAAAAATCAGGAATGACTAAAACTGCAATTTGTGTGGGGAAATATTATCCTGTCACCCCCAAACGCAAAGAGAAACCAACTGGTTACTCAGTCTACCAGACTTAATTTAAATTATTATTTTTTTTTTGTCATTATTATACAGGATTTATTTAGTGCATATATATAAATATATATATATATATATATATATATATATATATATACACATATATATATATATATATATATATATATATATATATATACACATATATATATATATATATATATATATATATATATATATATATATATATACACATATATATATATATATATATATATATATATATATATATATATATATATAGTTTGCGCAGTGCTTTACAACGTTAGGGCAGACAGTACACTTACAATACACTTCAAGGCAGCAAGGTCCATGGGATATGCATTTAAATTAATGTTTGGGTGGACTGATACTTTCTTAGCTGCTTTAGCTGAAATTTTTATTAAACATGTTGACTGTCATGTTTATAACTGGGTCATCACTGGAAATAGGCTGCAATCATCTATGCAGTTCTCGTAACTTGAAGACTGGCAAATTGAGTAGTCATCGAGAAGGTTTGTCCATCTATGACCAGAAGTCTGTATTCATTTTGCTAGCTGGCAGACATTGGACTACCAAAAGCAGATAAATATTGATGGTAATAACTTTTCAACTTTACTTGAGATTAATGTGATTTATGAGCCATTTTGCAGTTTTGCAAGTGTAGTTATTGGTAAAAAATGCTCATTATCCCACTGGGAGATTTACAAATACTTTAATAATCACCCATAGCAAAGGCAAGGGATCAGATAACACAAGGTGCACTGTATATTTATACAATCATATACAATCATTTTGCACTACTGAAAGTATATAGAAAGTTACTATACCATTTTCATTGACACTTTATCGGCGGACACAGATTTCTGGGAAAACCCTATCAAGAATGGAAATAACATGAAAGATCGCTGAGTTGTTTTAAGTTGACAGGAAAAGGTCTTCAACTGTACTTTCACTTCTTAAAAGCCTTTGAAAATGAATTTCAGTATCCCCCGCTGATGACATCATGGGATTATGCAATCCAGTGCAAATGTATATAAACAGACCAATGCTGCTGTACTTCACACAGCTGTCTGCTCTAGATCTTGGTCAGAGAGAATCCAACATCATCAATATGGACAAGAAGTGTGCTGTCATCATGTGCGTTCTCCTGCTCTCTACTCCTCTTATACAAGGTACAGTCAATTACATATTATAGTTTTTAGAATCTATGTATAATTACAGACAGTCTTTCCCATTGTCCTCGCCATTGTCTGTATAAGCACTAATCAATCTATTTTTATTTTTGTATTCAGGGTTTGCTGTTCCTCGTGGGAAGCGCTGCCTGTGTAACAAGCTATCCAATCAGGTGAATGCCATGGCCCTGGCTCAACTGGACGTTTATCCAAGCAGCTCTCTGTGTGAAAACACTGAATATATGTAAGTAAGATGCACATGGATTACATAATTTTATTGCTGTATCTACTGTATATGTACTTTCTAGTAGGCATAGCACATAGCAATCAACTGCAATAGGGTGGGCAGATGTTGCAAACAGTAAGGCATCTGTCTATCTAAAAATCTGCCTGGACCCATGTTCCACTCTGTTGACATGTAGTAGCAGCATACTTGCAATCAACACTTTTTTTCATTCTATATTCTGTATTAAAATTCTGTATTAAAATTATAAGAAAAACATTTGCGCGAGGAAAGAATTTACATTAGTAAACACTTGGTATTGTCCCTTGGCTCAAGATTTTTTCTGGTCATCACATGTAACACTTAAAGTTTAACCAAAGGCAAAACTTTTTTTACAGTTTTATTTAGAAGGGAGAGGAATTAGAACATCTGTCAGTTTTTATTCTGTTCCCCCGTTAGGGAGAATCACCCTCTCTATTTGTCGTGTTTACCATTATCATTGAAAGTGAAAGTAAAAAAGAAAATCCTAAATTTTGGGTTGTCCCCAGAAAAGTAATAGAGGACAAATGTTCCAATGGGGGCGCTAGTTTTGGAAACCTGGGGGTCTCCAAGAAATTCACTTAATTTGCAGGGATTTCCTCTAACTTCTTAATCATATAAGTGCTGCGCTACATTTCCAATGATATGCAAACATCATAAATTAATACAACAAAAATTGTGCATAAAAATAATATAATGTAACTTAAATGATGTGTTTTAAACATGCAGTATAAGTGAGATATAATCCACAGTTCATAAATTCCCTTATGCAGTGATTTTTTCAACATGACCGTGATCAAAGTCTTTAATCCCATTAGGTGCTCCAATCAGTAACGTGCTCCAATAATAAAGTGATCTGCCACCTCGCTCGTGCTCCCCTCTTCTAAATGAAGTCTCACCTCAAGAGATGTGACCCCACAATTAAGCTAGGTCAGAATGCGCCTGTGAACCTCCCTGGGTTCAGTCAATATGATGTAGATCTCATGGCTGCTCTGCTGATACACTGGTTTCCCAGTCACATGTGATGATACATAAAAATATGGGGGCTACAATAGTGCTTATACCGTTTAAAAATCTACCTTTATTAATTCAAATAATTGAGTACTCACATGCTCATGGTGCTTTCAGCACACCAAACTATGCCCAACAAATGTTAAAAGTCTCCAAAGCCACACAACCATTAGGATAATCAGACTCCTTAACCTCGTACGAGTCTGACTGCTTTCACCATCCTTGCCCCTCCCCTACGTGTGTCGACATAGGGTCATGTGTCTTCCTCAGGGGGATTGATCACAGCCATGTTGGAATAATCACCACATATGGGAATTTATGAATTGTGGATTATATCACACTTATGCTGCATGTTTAAAACACATAATTTAAGTTACATTATATAAATTTTATGCACAATTTTTGTTGTAATAATTGTTGTTTATGTTTGCACATCATTGGGAATGTAAAGCGGCACTTATTCAATTTGGATTGAGCAAGCACATATAATGGGAGTGTGATCAGTGTCAGCAGCTGGTTCTGTAGCTTACTATTACTTTTACTATGGACTTACATGGTAGCTCACGAGACTCTCTTTGCATAATTTCCTCTAACTTCCTGTTTGGCTCTGGGACAAAAAGTGAAGGAAAATCTCCGCAATGAAAGAGAGATGGCGAAAATCTGACAGAGGTTATATTCCTCCCTTACTCTATGCAAAATGAAAAAAAAAAAAAAGTTTTGCCCATAGTTCTACTTTAAGTAAGACTGAATTGGCCTATGGATGCCCAAAGAGTGAGCTGCCTAGGGATAGTTGATTGGATGCCAAGCATTGCTGCCCATCTAATGTTCTTTGCACTACATATCAAGAATACACAATCATTGCAGTATGTACATAAGAACAGCATTTCCTTTAAATACCTTTTTTTAAAGAGCTGCAAGGTATGGAGCAAACCTAAAATCTTGTTAGAAATTTATTTTTCACAATTTTAGATTCAAATGAAAAATAGAAACATCCATTAACTTTTTCACTTTTTTGCTATTGTGTTATTTTTGAAGGACCAGTAAAATCATGTCACATGTTTGAAATTTACTTAAGGGACTTAAATGGATTTGAATGAAAATAAATGAAGCATTTACCTTGCACTTCCACAATATGCAGCTCCTAGAGAATGGTGGCCTGCTGAATAAATAGATAGCGGAAAGGCACAATTTAGAAGATCTGAAAAGTGACATTATATGAAATTGTTTAATTCATTAGAAAGTGTCTGAATATACTAATGGCTTGCTTAATATTATTCTTCCTCAGTGTCACTTTGAAAAGCACCGGTGCTACAAAATGTGTCAGTTCTGATCTGAAAGAAATAAAAGCTCTGCTCAGTGGAAGAAACCGGTAGGTGCTATTTTTTATACGACTCTATATATTTTATTATTGCAAAGTTTAATGTGCACACAGCCAAAAACTACACACAATCGTTTTTATTTCCATGTGATCCTTGCTGTTAAGGTTATTTATAGGTTGGGGCAGTTGCCGTTTGTTTGTACCACTGGTTATTTGGTGAAGGGGAGCACTTGATATCTTCGCTGCCATTGTGCTATTTGCTGGGTGTCTGGTGCTCCCCTGTGCCTTTAATAAAGGGTGGGCCCCCTCCAGGCATACCTGCCCTCAACCGATCCATTATTATTTACATTATATTGTCAAAAGTATTGGGACACCTGCCTTTACACGCACATTAACTTTATTGGCATCCCAGTCTTAGTCCGTAGGGTTCAATATTGAGTTGGCCCACCCTTTGCAGCTATAACAGCTTCAACTCTTCTGGGAAGGCTGTACATAATGTTTAGGAGTGTGTATATGGGAATGTTTGACCATTTTTCCAGAAGGGTATTTGTGAGGTCGGGCACTGATGTTGGAGTGGAAGGCCTGGCTCACAGTCTCTGCTCTAATTCTATTGGGTTGAGGTCAGGACACTGTGCAGGCCAGTAAAGTTCCACCACCCCAAACTTGCTCATCCATGTCTTTATGGACCTTGCTTTGTGAACACGTCCAAATCATTTAGTGGAGGGGGGATTATAGTGTAGGATTATTTTTCAGGTGTTAGGCTTGGCCCCTTACTTTCAGTGAAGGGAACTCTTAGGGCTTATGCACACTACAGTTTCTAAACTTGAGTTTAGGAGCTTTTGGCTTTTTTTTGCCAAAGCTCCTAAACTCAACTACATAAAAGCCTATGTATCCATGTACACACAAGGGTTTATTTACTTGGAAGTGCACTTGGAAGTGCAGTCACTGTAGATCTCAGGGGAACATGCAAGGAATATACAAATAGAATTTTTGCTTGCACATGATTGGATGGTAGAAATCAGCAGAGCTTCCCCTCATTTCAGATCTTCCCCTCAGATCTACAGCGTCTGCACTTCCAAGTGCTCTTTCAAGTGCACTTGTAGTACACAGTGGATTTGCCTTTAGTAAGTCAACCCCATAGGCTTTTACAAGAGTTTAGAAGTTGATGCAGTTACGGGAGGTTCAACCTCCCCTAACCTCCCTCTCCTGAACGAGGAAGAATCGCTTCAGAATAGTTAAGTTATGACCACTGGCCGCAAAACGCTGCAAAATCGCGGCACAATTTTGCCACGTTCTACGTTTTCCTGCGGCCAGCAGTTTACCTAGTCTGTGTGTACATGTGTTAGGGTGTCAGCATACTAAAACATTTTGGACAATTTCATGCTCCCAACTTTGTGGGAACAGTTTGGGGATGGCCCCTTCCTGTTCCAACATGTCTGTGCACCAGTGCACAAAGCAAGGTCCATGAAGACATGGATGAACAAGTTTGGGGTGGGGGAACTTGACTGGCCTACACAGAGTCCTGACCTCAATCTGATAGAACACCTTTGGGATGAATTAGGGCAGAGACTGAAAACAAGGCCTTCTCATCCAACATCAGTGCCTGACCTCACATATGAGCTCCTGGAAGAAAGGTCAAACATTCCCATAGACACATTCGTAAACCATGTGGACAGCCTTTCCAGAAGAGTTGAAGCTGTAATAGCTGCAAAGGGTTGGCCAACGCAATATTAAACCCTACGGACTAAGACTGGGATGCCACTTAAGTTCATGTGAGTGTAAAGGCAGGCATCCCAATACCTTTGACAATGTAGTGTATGTGCTCCTACTATGGAGGCTCTTAACATTTATAGAATTAGGGTTGCAGATAATATTAGTGTGCCTTGTTGCGGCCCCTGCAGCTTACACATGTATTTTCAAATGTATGCAAACTAAGTCCCTGTTTTTAGACAGGACAATTTGGTTTGTTGCAAGCTGGTAAGTTGAGCTGGGAATTTTTCTTTGTTGTTCTATAATCATACCCCAACTCACCTGTACATCACATTGGTTTTTTACCACAATTTTCACGACTTTAGGCCCCACTTACACTAGTACACTATTGTTTTGTTTATCTAAATGCAGGAAAGACAATCTAAGATTTATAAACAGATGTTATGCTTCCCAGATCAATTTTTCCTGCATTTAGATGTATCTGCCTTTACACGGGTTCAGCCATGATTATGTGTTTATACAGGTTAATGCATATTTACATGCGTTTATGAGCTTTCAGCTATGTCTAGACTTTCTAATTGGACACTGGATCCTGCTAAATTGACTGCACCTAAAAGGGGAGAAATAGACAGTGTGAATTTAAATTTATTACATGCATTATTATGTGTAAGGAAATGTCCTATAAACATATATAAATGCATGTATGTCACTGCCAGTGTTAATAGGGCCCTAATGTTTTCCTGGGGTGAATGCAGCCCACTACATAGATACAAGTTTCCAAGATAAATTATTTATTATCATATGAGTTACTTTTATCTTATTTTCAATTATGTAGTATTTATTATATAATACTAAATTTACAACTAGCAATGTTATATTGGCGAGTATGCCTTACGATATATATTTTTATTCCTCTAGGTTTCTGAAACACATCCCAGTGATCAGACACCCCTGAATGATGATACAAGCTGAGGAATATGACAGAGAGCCTGCTAATAGAATAATTCTACCTTTCCCACTGTCTTGTGACTACGGATTACTAAAATGCACATATGCCATGCATATTTTTATATTTATAAATACCATATATTTAAACAATGTTGCTGTAAATACATACCTCCTGAGATCGTTTTTTTATAAAAGATGTGAGTTATATATTTTCATAAATAAAAGTATTAAAAAGACTTATAGTGTACCTACTCTGTTTTGTTGGCAGCAAAAAAAAAAATGGTTGTATACATTGCAATGAGTACTGTACCCCAAAAGCCTGATTAGTCACAAAACCAACTGCCATCAACCCCCCTCTATCCCCTGATCCATGTTTGTTTATAAATGAGAATTTAAATAGTCAAGAAGACCTATATCTGACCAATGGATACCGTCACTCCTGTAAAGTCCAGAAAATCAAACCTATATTTCTCAATGTCTGAAAAATGTTAACTATGGGCATGAATTTTTCTTTGGCTCTGTTTATTCTTTCCTGACTTTCTCAAAAGTCTTCAACATAGGGGCATCAAGCCAATGAAACCTCGGAATAATCTCAATAAATAAGAACAATATTTGTACCAGGGGATGTCATAATACAAAGTATGTCATTTCTAAAAAATTAACAATCAGATCCAGTGTTCTTTGTTAGCCTATGTCATTACCTCCAAGATGCTAAATTAACCAGTTCCAAAGCGCCCACCACAGATATACTGCGGCAGGCAGCCCCTCCTGGGCAAACTGACATACGGGTACGTTGGTCGAGCACCTGGTGTTGGGGGGCGAGTGCACGCTGCCGGTGGTGCACTTCCGCCCCCACTAGGCAGCGGGGATTCGGATGCACGGGGCCGGTGTCAACGATGGCCTCCGGCCACCTGTTATCGCTCCCCGCTGAGAGAGAAGAACACAGCTGAGCACCTGTGATCCTTCTATAAAGGATCACAGGTCTCTGTGATCACTTCAAAACCCCCCACAGTTAGTAATCACTCCCATAGGCTTACATTTAACCCCTTGATCACCCACTAGATTAACCCCTTCCCTGCCAATGTCATTACAGTAACAGTGCATATTTATAGTACTGATTACTGTAGTAATGTCACTGGTCCCCCCACAAATGTCAAAAATGTCAGTTAGGGGTCCGATCTGTCCGCAGCAATGTTGCAGTCCCGTTACAAATCGCAGTTCGCCGCCATTACTAGTAAAAATAAATAAATACGTAAAAATTACATACATTTTTCCCCCAATTTGTAGATGCACTAACTTTTGCGCAAACCAATCAAAATACGCTTATTGCGATTTTTTTTCCCAAAAATGTGTAGCAGAATAAAAATTGGGATGAAAAAATTAGATTTTTACATTTTTTTTTTGGGAATGTTATATAGCATAATAAACAGGCAAAAAATTTGGGGGAGCATACCCATGTATTTCCAAAGCTGCTGCAGCTATGAACCAAAAGACATGTATATTAAAAAAGAATAGCGCGCAAATGCAAAAGAAATTACTACCAAGTCTGAAGAGAGTCCATAAATAAAAATGGGGGTTTGGTCCCACCATATGGCCATATCGTGCTCAAGCCCACTACTGCGTCAAAGTACCCCATTATCAGTGGGTCCTACACTATCCATGAAAAAGAGATGAATCCAGCCTTTGACGCAGTAGTGGGCTTGAGCACGATATGGCCATATGGTGGGACCAAACCCCCATTTTTATTTATGGACTCTCTTCAGATTTGGTAGTAATTTCTTTTGCATTTGCGCGCTATTCTTTTTTAATATACATGTCTTTTGGTTCATAGCTGCAGCAGCTTTGGAAATACATGGGTATGCTCCCCCAAATTTTTTGCCTGTTTATTATGTATTCGGTCTGACCAGACTATCGAGGTTGAGCAGCCCTCCCCACCCCCCACACACACCTGTACTCAATCAGTGTCCACCATCAAGTGGATATAGGAGGAGTCCCCTGTAGTGCATTTGCACATCTTCCCCAGCAAGGAGTGTTATCTCCAAGGGTTAGAATGGCTGGATTCATCTCTTTTTCATGGATAGTGTAGGACCCACTGATAATGGGGTACTTTGACGCAGTAGTGGGCTTGAGCACGATATGGCCATATGGTGGGACCAAACCCCCATTTTTATTTATGGACTCTCTTCAGATTTGGTAGTAATTTCTTTTGCATTTGAATGTTATATAGCAGAATGTAAAAAATATTGCTTTTGTTGCAGAATTGTCGTTCCTTTTTAGGTTATAGCGCAAAAAATAAAAATCGCACAGGTGATCAAATACCACCAAAAGAAAGCTCTATTTGTGGAAAAAAATAATCTACAAATGATATCATACTGTATATTCTAGAATTTTTTTTATTAATTTATTTATTTTTTATACTACTAATGGCAGTCATCAGTTACTTATTGTGGGACTGTGATAGTGGACAATCTGACACGAACTGACACTGGCTGGGAACTGACTAACTGACACTGACATTACCAGTGACACTAATACAGTGATCAGTGCTAATATTATACACTGTCAATGTACTATTGATATTGGCTGGGAAGGGGTAATATTTAGGAGGCAATCAAAGGGTTAAAGTGATTGTTACCCCAACACTTCATATTCCTGATACATGCCTGCTGTACAATGTACTTGTGTAAAAAAATATCCTGTATTGCTTTATTTGTGGAAAACCCCTGGTGTTCCTGCCAGTCCCTCTGCTTTCTTATTAAAAACTGACCACACTAAGCAGCAGAACACATCATGGTCAGTTCTCTAGCTATGCTGGGAACTCAGCCTGCTCTCTGCCAATGATAAGACTTGTACTGGCACGCCCCCACCCTGCCCGGCCTTTCACTGGGAAGCTGAGTGTACTGTTGCTTCTCCTCCCCCAGCTCTTATGCAGCAGAGAACATGTATGTGATTCAAAAGAGGGGATAGGTGGGACTTTAAATGAGGCAATGACTGGGTAGAATCATATGCCTCAATCCCTGGTACAAATAAAGGAGGACTGAGATTTGGGACTTTAAATTATTAACACGGCTATAAAATGATGAAAAATTGACGTATAATATCATGTTTATTTGTACCTATACACATATTGATTCGTTGCAAAATGCAATGAATAAATAGTATTGCTCATTCATAACACATTATATACTCAGACATATCGCCACAGCACCGTGGTGTGGGTGGTGTTAATTAGTGACCTAGACCTCTCTGTATAGATACATTGATGGATGATGATTGTAAGAGCGAGCAATAGATCAGATGGTAGTAATGGCGTAGCATCGAAAAAGGGCTCTACGCGTTTCATTAGCTCTTTCCGCTCATCAGGAGCCAATGCAGGGTAAATATGCTTGTATCTGCAAAAAAGTGCATATAAATGTAGTCTGATGTTAAATACAAAAAAAGAAGAAGAAGGAAGAGAGAATGGGGAATGGGGGGGGGGGAGAACCCTCCTGGTTACTCACAGGTCAGCTAAAGATTCCAAATGAGATGCTGGAAGCTGAAGACATGGTGGGGAACACATCTCCGGGAACTGTGGCAGTGGCCAGCGGCATGAAAACAACACAGACTATGGTGAATAGACTATCAAACATGGTGCTATATTTGTCTCAAAGGACACTCTGTGGAGAGTAATGAAATATATATCAATGTAAATGCTGCACGTCTGATGATATAGTGAGGACTGAAGTCCAAAAGCAAGGTGTCAGTAAGAGTAAACCCAGGTGAGAAGTGAAAGTAGATAATGGCATAAAATGGAAACATGTAGCTCTCACCAAAGGAGTGAATGATATGAGAAAAACACCAAGAAAGACCAGTGAAAACAAATCCGCCAGAGTGAACAATGTAATCAAGTGATACCTGAATCCTAGGTGAGCGAGCATGATCCAAACAGGTGTGTGGTATAACAAACAGCAAGAAACAGGAAGTAAGTGCTCAACCTGGAAGTGATATTTGTAGTGAGGTCATGCCACTAAAGCACTCCCAAACGCTACATTATTGGTGTGCTCTGCAAGGGGGGGGGGGGGGCAGCGCCAAAGCAGCCATATTTGCTCGGCACCAAGGAGCTTCCCCACAGCATGCAGATGGAAAACAGCGTGCCAGCACCATTAGTGACACCCTATGCACAGGGCGGAGGAGTGGTTTCGATGCACATCGAGAGCCCATCAGTTCCCCTGCACAAAGGTGGAGCAGAGGGGGGAAATGAAGGCCCCTGGTGGGCATCGCAGCTCCCAAAAATATGTAAAAACCCCAAAACTCTCAAGCAATCAGTCCCATTTGGAAGAAACAGTCATTTAAAGTCACCTAAATTAACATTTACGCTACAGTGCCTTGCGAAAGTATTCGGCCCCCTTGAACTTTGCGACCTTTTGCCACATTTCAGGCTTCAAACATAAAGATATAAAACTGTAATTTTTTGTGAAGAATCAACAACAAGTGGGACACAATCATGAAGTGGAACGAAATTTATTGGATATTTCAAACTTTTTTAACAAATAAAAAACTGAAAAATTGGGCGTGCAAAATTATTCAGCCCCTTTACTTTCAGTGCAGCAAACTTTCTCCAGAAGTTCAGTGAGGATCTCTGAATGATCCAATGTTGACCTAAATGACTAATGATGATAAATAGAATCTACCTGTGTGTAATCAAGTCTCCGTATAAATGCACCTGCACTGTGATAGTCCCAGAGGTCCATTTAAAGCGCAGAGAGCATCATGAAGAACAAGGAACACACCAGGCAGGTCCGAGATACTGTTGTGGAGAAGTTTAAAGCCGGATTTGGATACAAAAAGATTTCCCAAGCTTTAAACATCCCATGGAGCACTGTGCAAGCGATAATATTGAAATGGAAGGAGTATCAGACCACTGCAAATCTACGAAGACCTGGCCGTCCCTCATAAAAAGTGTTGTTTAACCACTTGCCTACTGTGCACTTTAAACCCCCTTCCCATCCAGGCCAATTTTCAGCTTTCACACTTTGAATGACAATTGCGCGGTCATGCTACACTGTACCCATATGAAATTTTTATCATTTTTTTCACACAAATAGAGCTTTCTTTTGGTGCTATTTAATCATCTCTGGGTTTTTTATTTTTTACAAAAAAAAAGAAAAAAGACAGAAAATTTTGAAAAAAAAAAGTTTTTATTTTCTGCGAGTAAATTTTGAAAATAAATACATTTTTCTCCTTCACTGATGTGCGCTGATGAGGCGGCACTGATGGGCACTGATAGGCTGCACTGATGGGCACTGATGAGGTGGCACTTATGGGCACTGATGAGGTGGCACTTATGGGCACTGATGAGGAGGTACTAATATGCCGCACTGATGAGCACTGATAGGCGGCACTGATAGGCGGCACTGATGAGCACTGATAGGCGGCACTGATGAGCACTGATAGGCGGCACTGATGGGCACTGAGAGGTGGCACTGCTGGGCACTGAGAGGTGGCACTGAGAGGTGGCACTGCTGGGCACTGAGAGGCGGCACTGACGGGTGGCACTGATGGGCACTGGCGGATGGCACTGATGGGCACTGGCGGATGGCACTGATGGACACTGACGGGTGGCACTGATGAGCACTGATGGGCGGCACTGATGAGCACTGATGGGCAGCACCATCAGTGCCCACACTCAGTGCCCATAGTGCTGCCAGTCAGTGCTCATCAGTGCCTAGATGAGCAGGCACTGATGGGCACTGACTGGCAGCACTATGGGCACTGATTGTGGGCACTGATGGGGGGCACTGATGGCGGGCACTGTGGGCACTGAGTGTATGTTTTTTTACCTTGTGTAATCAGGGCACTGGTGATTGGTGCCCTTATTACATTCTTCTGTGTTCCCGGCGCTGGGCAGCTCTCCCTCCTTCCTCACACTGCAGTCTCCGTGTGAGGAAGGAGCGCTGGCGATGAGAGATGATCTCATATGTTTACATATGAGATCATCTCTCATTGGACGTTCCGATCACGTGGTGAATGGCCGCTGTGATTGGCCATTCACCACGATCTGTGATCGGCTGTGTCCAAGGGATATGGCCGACACAGATTTTCCCCGATGCGCACTCGTGGGAGCGCGCGGGGAGACTGTTTCTGGGAGGCTTTAAAAACGGCCTCCCGAAAATGTGAGTCCGCGCTGCAGCCGTACATAGGCTGTAGCGCGGATGGGAGGAAGTTAAAGTTTGCCACAAGCCACCTGGGAGACACACCAAACATGTGGAAGAAGGTGCTCTGGTCAGATGAAACCAAAATCGAACTTTTTGGCAACAATGCAAAACGTTATGTTTGGCGTAAAAGCAACACAGCTCATCACCCTGAACACACCATCCCCACTGTCAAACATGGTGGTGGCAGCATCGTGGTTTGGGCTTGCTTTTCTTCAGCAGGGACAGGGAAGATGGTTACAATTGATAGGAAGATGGATGGAGCCAAATACAGGACCATTCTGGAAGAAAACCTGATGGAGTCTGCAAAAGACCTGAGACTGGGACGGAGATTTGTCTTCCAACAAGACAATGATCCAAAACATAAAGCAAAAACTAAAATGGAATGGTTCACTAATAAACATATCCAGGTGTTAAAATGGCCAAGTCAAAGTCCAGACCTGAATCCAATCGAGAATCTGTGGAAAGAACTGAAAACTGCTGTTCACAAACGCTCTCCATCCAACCTCACTGAGCTCGAGCTGTTTTGCAAGGAGGAATGGGCAAAAATTTCAGTCTCTCAATTTGCAAAACTGATAGAGACATACCCCAAGCGACTTACAGCTGTAATCGCAGCAAAAGGTGGCGCTACAAAGTATTAACTTAAGGGGGCTGAATAATTTTGCACGCCCAATTTTTCAGTTTTTTATTTGTTAAAAAAGTTTGAAATATCCAATAAATTTCGTTCCACTTCATGATTGTGTCCCACTTGTTAATTCTTCACAAAAAATGACAGTTTTATATCTTTATGTTTGAAGCCTGAAATGTGGCAAAAGGTTGCAAAGTTTAAGGGGGCCGAATACTTTTGCAAGGCACTATATATGTCAAACACATATTTTGGGTATATCCCCTGACCCCACAACCTGCCAAGTGGCCACCCCGCCACCAAAGCAGCCCATGCATGGGACTGTGCATGAGCTGGGTAAGCCATGAAATAAATAGCTGCGTGCCTCTATCCCTGTGTACTGGTTCAAAAGGGGGGATAGGTGGGACATGGGTATATACATGTACTATGTGTTACTAATGAGCAATACTGATTATTCATTGCATTTTTCAATGACTCAATATGTGTATATGTACAAATAAACATGTAATTATACGTTGATTTTTCATCACTTTATAGTCGTGTGCTTCATTTAAAGTCCCAAACCTCCCTCCACATGTATGTGATCACATGTAAAAAGTGCAAAAAGGAAAAAAAGGTACAGTATGTATAATGTTTTTTTTTTTATATCTATACACAAATGATTATCTTTCATTTCTATTTTACATTGAATGGGTTGTTTTACAAGGTGATCATTTACAATCACTTTAACTGCATGCCTAACAATGTGTAATGTGTGTAATGTATGCTGGTTTTAAAAATTAATGTGGCTGGTTTCTCTCCCTGGTTTTTTATTCATTTTTTGTGATATTATTATTATTATCTTATCAATTTATTAGTGTATGTATTGATTTATCCACACATTGTTTATCATATATCTACTCACTTTATTATCATTTTTTTAGCGCAGCTTCACGTTACATAATTCCTTAAGTGTTATCCCACTATAAGCTGCAGTTTTCTTTATTTGTTACTAGCGCGGTTACTCTTGTATATACTTTATTGATAACCTTGTCTAGATGGGATTAGCCATGAGTCAGCTGTACCTCGTTATCTAACCATTGTGTGATGTTTTGAGTAAATATTTAGGTCACTGTTCATGTATTGACTGACATACTTTTCAAGTGTATAAAAAGTCTGTTTCTTGTGCAATAAAGGAGTTGTTGTTTTCAGAAACATACACGCTAAGTTACAGGCTAGTTTTGTATGTAGGCTGGCTGGAATGGCTGGAATATCTGATACAGTATCTATGTTCAAGACCGGAGGAAGACGTAAACTGATGGAAGCCCACAAACACAGTGTGGGTCGCAGTTCTGTTACAATATGCAAAAGGCCTGTAACCAGTTTTTGGAATTTCTGTTAAAGGCCAGGGTCTGTCTTCATCAGCTTTGTCTTCTTTTTGTAATTTTTAAAAAGGTATTCTTTGGAAGATGGAAGCAATTAAATAAATCAGTGATACCCTATGCCAACGTTTTTCTCTTTAAATTAGCTGATAGTTGAAAACCTAATGAGGCTAATTCACAGGGCATGGATTATTTTAAGCAAGTTCCAGGAATACACTGAGATCTGTGAGACTTTTCTGTGTGTACCAGCATTAATGTGATTCTAAAGGCTCATTTTAAAATAACGAAAACAAATATGTGATCCTTACCTGCTCCCCCACCAGTGTTCCTACCTCATCCCCTTTGACTAGAGTTGTATAAAGTACTCAAAACCCATACTTGAGTAAAAGTACAAGTGCTCGATCAAAAAGTGACTTGAGTAGAAGTGGAAGTGCTCGATCAAAAACTGACTTGAGTAGAAGTACTAAAGTATTCAACATTTTTTGTACTTAAGTATTACAAGTAGTTTTTTAAAAATTTTGCTACTCAAGTACTGAAAGTAAAAGTACCAGTAGTTTTGAAAAAAAAATTGCTACTCAAGTACTGAAAGTAAAAGTACAAGTACTGTCTTATGTAGTTATTAAAGAAAGAATTCAAAAGTTTGAACATCATATTGTTTTTTATTATTTCAAATGCAGCTTTTATTTATACATACAGTAGCATTTATTTTCGTATGCGCTGATAATACACATGTTTTGAGCTTCATGAAACCTGCCATCTACTGTTCTGGCAGTGGTAATTTGGATAATTGTAACGAGTAACTATGCAGCACAAAAAAAAAAATATCGGAGTAGAAGTATTGAAATCATTGAAAAAATGTAGTGAAGTAAAAGTGGAAGTAGGAGAAAAAAATTCTACTCTAGGAAAGTACAGATACCGCCTTTCGGTACTTAAGTACAGTAGTGAAGTAGTTCTACTTAGTTACTATACATCTCTGCCTTTGACCAGTGTCCCCAATACTAAGCCACTTGCTATGGGGGCACTGGTGCATTCTTGCTCCCGAGCCCTGTTCTATGCGTCCATAAGACACATAGTGCTGGGGCTTCGAACCTACCCTCCACTCTCTTCTCATTGGCTCACTGGCTGTGATTGACAGCAGTGGAAGCCAATGGCTCCTGCTGCTGTGTCTCAGCAAATGAGGAAAGAGAGACTCCTCCTCTTCGGACAACTACCTGCTGCTGTCAGGGCCCGGATCTGCAACCTTTTCGATATCTGGCTGGGACATTTCTCGCTGTTCCACCTGAGATACTTGACAACAACAACTTGTACTTTGGATGCCTTGCATAAGATGTCACTTCCTGTTGACGTCTGCGGACTGGATTGTAATGCACCAGGGAGAGTGTCACTTCCTGGTGCGACCGTATATGATGCAATGGGGGCGTCATATGCGGCCATCTGAGGCGAACAAGGAAGTGTCTGCAATGTGTGTTACCCACAGCTGTATGGGATTAAAGTTGGCGCCAATACAAGAGAGGGAGGGGATTAATTCCCCTGCCTATATATCACCTATGGAATTCAATACTCATCAGGCAGGCTGGCTGGCGTGAATGACCACAAGGTAAGTACCGCTGACACTATTACATATGAGCATGTATTGCCCTTACTGGCTATACACAATAGAGTGATACAACATAAGCTGACTTGGAATCGGATGGATATTTCCTACAGGACCGGTTAAACCTGGGATATACCATCCCTTCCTCCCACCATTTCTTGAATAGGATGAGATGATATTATAGGTTCCTGCCTGAAGCCATTCATACACTGCACATATTCTCTGGTGATTTATCCCCCTCTCTCCCTCCTCCCCACTCCTTCTTATGGAGATATATGAAGTATTCACATCACAAGCATACCTACTTAAACAGGGTTTTTACCCCCCCCCCCTCTTTTTAGGCTAGAAGGACTGCAGGTCTAAATCGTATATATATATAACAAATAAACCATCCCATCGGCCCTGATCAAGGGAAAAGGAAACGATAGGTGGATATATTGAGTGCAGCCACCAGGTATGAATCAATTGTTGCATTTGAGTATTAGAGGCTATAAAAAGTGATATAAGTGATTTTATAGAATTGTTTGTTTTTTTTTTTTTTTGGGTACTATGTACCTTACACCTATACTCTTCTGATTCAGTGTGGTAACCATCGTGCTTCCACAACAGAACAGCTTTAGAGTCCTGACTATCAAGCTATAACATAGTGCCATCCTATTCAGCATAATAAGGTGGGTTAGTGTTGAATATCCTCTAAATATATCCACAGTAATATGCATATAATTAAATAGACTCTACTCTTGCAGCGGTGCTCACTGCGGTGATCAGGAGGCTGGACACTTAGCCTAAAATAAATGAGTGAATATATGTATACATTGAAGGCTATACACAAATACTAAGGGGACAATATTTGGTGCTTTTTCGTGTCGCCACTCTGTCATCTTCCGAGTCATTGAAAAGGGTCAGTACAAAACCAGAGCTCTACATGATTATATTTGACTAATGATGATTGATGTAACTTTTTGGAATTATAAGTCACTAATTGTTATTTTGTTTGATTTCATATTACCTATAGAAATACCGGTCTGTTATGGTCTCACAGGCCCTAAGGAAGCCTTGAGCGAAACGCGTCGGATTACTGGGGACCTACATTGACCGTATTCCATCAGACACCTACTCTTTCCATCCTATACAGGCTCTTGGTTATTTCTCCCTTCTGGGATGTATTTCTATTCATGACTCCTTTATATCTGATTTTATCAATATTATTCTATGTTATGATGTTTGTGCTAACATGTGCTAATACGCCCATTTTTTTTAAGAGGCCACTTTAATAAAATGTAAAATATTTTTAGAAATTGGTTTGTGCGTGATCCTTCTACTCCCACTGGCCCGCAAAGCCCCACTTTTCTCTATCTTTTGTGTTCTTATATCAGTTAGGGGTAAGGGCCTATATGCACGGTACCTTTTGTCTTGATGCTTGACAACTCCCTGTCTGTTCTCTCAGGACACTCTTGCCTAGTCTCTGGTTCCTGGTGAACCTTGAATTCTTTGTTCCTTCCATGCACTCCCCGATTTAAGCCATGTCTCTGCCTTTCCTGTTTGCCAGATTATTGTGCTCTCTACAGCCAATATCTTTCTCCTTTGCTCACTTGCAGCTGTCCTTATCCCTACTACCATTCATTATCGACCTTCAGCTTGTTCCTCGACTATGCTTAGACTTGATCCCTACCTGCTGTATCTGCTACTGGACCCCGAATTGCTCACCTCCTGGTGAGGCGATCCCGAGGACCACGACCTGGTACTAACACACAGAAAAACCCATCTCCACCATCTCTGGTGAATACCGGTTACTGCTTAGACCCCGCATCTCAAATGAGCCAGGGTGACCTGCTTGTGTACTCATCTTGCGGGTTGGTGGAAGCCTCTCTGCTGCTATAGCTACTGGTCTCTGAGCATGACCCCTGACCGTGACAGCTGCATTGGTATAACCTCCTCTGCAGTGGAATCTTTTTCCACTTCTCCACTACACTCTTTACTGCTTGCAGCAGCGACTTCTTCCTGGGCAGCAGCAGATGTATGTTTGGATGTTGACCCCAATAACTGAGGTGGGTCTAGACACACTCCAGGATCTGCCTTAGCAATATTTTAATGCCAGCAGAAGAAAACACCACTTTAAGCCCAGTATTATAGCTCAGTGTATTATAACTCAGGAGTTCACAGGTGGTATTCTTCTGATCTTCTGACAGCTGGCACCCTTGACAGCTCCCCTCACCCTTATATAGAGTCACCAGACCCCTCTAGACCTGTCTTAAAGTTCACCTGACCTTTCTCTCAGATTTTTCCCTCTTGAGACCCAGGTGTAGGGTACCTAGAAACCTGCCACTGCCACAATCCCATGAAGGAAGGGGTTCCCTAAAACAGGCTTCCCTCTTTTTCCTTCTTACTCTCCACTGTTTAGCAAGTCTTGCCACAGATTGTTTTGTGGTTCATAAATTCTTAGCCTGAGTACAGATGAACCGAAATTCAGCCGGTTCAGCAGGGACCAGCCAAAATTTGATCTGTGTGTGGCCCTCCCTGTTCAACATAAGTCGATCATTGGACAAACAAATGAATACGCTGGAAAACTTTCATTGATCAGCCAATTAACTGCAGCAGTTGATCAGTGTATTCTGACAGAGGAAAATCCCACTCTCACAATACAACATCCCGATTTGGTGTTGGGAATTCCTCTATCCACCTCACCTCACTTGTGTGGATGGAGGAATCAATTTGTACCCTTCCATCTATTCCCAGCTTTACCCTTCTGGGAATACATTCAATACATTTCTCTCAGAGGTTGGCCTGGTCCGAGTGGACAACACCCACCTGCCTAATACTTGATCAGGGACTTTTTTACTGCTGAAATAGGCAATATTCGTGTCTTAATGCAATGACAGGCCATCCATCTGTCACAATTAAAATTTTGGTAGTTACCACTGTCAAAGGAGAAATGTTGGGCACCCATATTATAACCTGTGCTTTCCTATTTTAACACTGCAATGTCTCTACTCTCTTGGAACATCTGTAGAAAGTGGAACATTTACATGTTTCATAAAATGGGAAGTGTTTAAATATATATATGAACAGATGTGTCTAACAGTAGTTGCTCTGTGATGTCTATTTCCGTTATGCCTTAGCAGTGAAACTGAAAAACCTGTTTCCTTGAAATGGATAGGTTTTGTTTTTTTGTGCCAGTTGTTATAGGAAAATGAAACCAGGCTTCAGTTTTGCAGAAAATAACATCATTTCATTTACTTTTGGATAAACTGAACATCTACTACACTGTAATGCATACTTAAGGTTGACTTTTCTCCCCTTACAAATACATCTAACATTTTTTAAAAATTTTTATTTTTTTGTTTTGACCTACCTTTTTTGTGTTCACTTCCTGGTTTCTGTGAAGGCAATGGTGATGGGCCCGACCACACAGGTGGCCTGTGGAAGGCCATGTCAACATTGCCTTTAGGAAAACTCATTTTTACCTGCAAGATCTTGCAAGTTCTCAGGAAAAAAACTTTTTTTTACACATTAGTATAATTTTGTAAGGCACATGGGTGATGTGAAGTGCTTGATGTCATGCACTTAATCTTGTGGATGCACCATCCAAAATGTAAATGTCATCTTTTTGATCCCAGAGGAATGTCTCAAGCCCCCCCCCCCCCCAAGGTATTGATATATTATGCTGGATGAGGTGCATGGCACCTCACCTTACACTGGGCTGACATTTCTTCTCTTAGAAGGAGAAAATACAAGTGAATAACAGCACACATACATAATCCTTAGAGGTAAGGCTACACTATTATATCAACTTAAAGTGGACCTGAACTGAAAGAGTAAATGTTTGCTACTTTAAAGGGAACATCTAGATATTCATTTACCCTGAAAATATACCCTTTGTCTTAAATTGCTCCTGAAAAATAGCAAGCGCATTTCCTTACATGTGACACTCCCATCTGCTGCTTTTTGGTCAATACCCCATCACTCATTATATCCCCAATAGTCAATTGGGCAGCTCCTACATTAAGAAACAAAGTCCAGTCTTTACCAAGATGGCCATGTCCATACAGAGATAAAAAATGCAGAGCAAGATGACGTTCAAGTTAAATATGGAAAAGATCACTTGCAGGGTGCCCACAGGCCTAATGGTAGAACTCTTTTCTTGGCAATATACATATTCTGTACTATATTAAACTTAAAGAGGAATCCGAGTCTTTTGTGTAAGACTTCTTTACTGTATTACTGTACCTAAACAGGATAAAAAGTCCATCAGTCCAAACATCCAATAGCAGCATGAGTCCTAGCAGCATGAGTCCCTAACTAGGCTTCCAAAAAACGGGTGGTAAATTAGCAAAGTGTTCTCAGCAGCACTCTCCTTCTTTTTCCATGTAAGAACAAACAGCAAGCCCTGACCTAGAGGTCTCCTTTTTTATATGCTTTGTCCAACAGGGAGTGGCACTCTGCAGAAAAGCCAGGGAAACCTGAGTAGCAGGGTTAACCCTTACCCACCAAACAGCAACACTTCTGCAGGGCAACATTAACTAAATAGTACAATACACACAGTAGACAATACATTTGACTCAGAAAATAATGAGCACAACCAACACAGTAATACCTCAGTAAGCACCTGCTTACAAACTGCACTATTCATTTCAGGATTCATGTCTAAGAAGGTAAAGAAAATGTTTTGATTGCACCACATTTTTGTCTATCCTCTAATTTCGGCAGCAAGGCAAGGTTTGCCTGGTTGAAAACGATATACTTTCTGTTTCTTACATAGAACTATGTGGGGAGTGGCACTTACAAAAGGCTTTCAACATCGTTTTTTTTTTTTTAAGATTATTCATTGTGTACAGATTATATTGTTAGGACATTTTTTAAACACTTTCACATGAGTGTCATCTATTCAGTCAGGTTTTTGCAAAGAAAAAACTGATTCAGTCTACATCCATTTTTACATTTGCCCATTGGCATCTCTAGCAGCCATGATTCATCTCTGCTGTCAGCAGGGGATTCCCCGCTGACATCAAAATATAAATAAGCAAAATGACATTAATCGACATGCAGGCCCGCCACCCTGAATCAGACTGGGGGGATTTCACACCAGAAAACAGAAAAAAACGTCAATGGTCCCTGACAAAATCCATCCCAGACCACTATCTGAGCATGCAGCCTGGCAGGCCAGAAATGGAAGATGACAAACGTGCAATTTCCCTGCCCCCCAAAAAGTATACCAGACCACATGCACCCAACATGAAGAGTACTTTGACAGGGGGGGGTCTCATATTGATGAGAACAAGGGCCTCTTACCTAAAACCCTGGCCCGGTGGTTGTGGGGATGCGGGGGGGGGGGGGACTGATTGGATACTTGAAAATCCCCTTTTACATAGTACCCCTACTCATTCACCAAAAAAAATGTCAATAGTAAATAAAAACATAAAGACAGTTTTCGACAAGTCCTTTAATAAAAAAAAATATAACCCCCCTGAAGTACATGCATCATTAATCACATCATCAAGCGAGGTAGGTCCACATCAATCATGTTGAACGACGGCCGCCAACATGCACAGGAAGAAAAACCCCACCATCTGTTGACACCCAACCGCTATGTTGCTTGCCTCCCCCTATTGACACTCTGGTTCCCCCTGCCTCAGCAGTAAACCAAGGGTAAAGGTCACCAGGTGACATAGTTGACCATACAAGTCCATACTTAGTCAATGACAACATAAGAGATCGCCCAGGGAACCTCATGCTATTTTTTTGGCATGAAGTTCCCCCCAAAATCTATACTTGACCTGACCCCTGCATTGTATAGATTAAGGGACCTGCATTTTTTTTTTATTTTATTTTTTTTTATATCATCTTTCTTGTATACATTCTGCTGTCAGTGGGGGAATCCCCTGGTGACAGCAGGGATGAGTTGTTAGGACGCCGGCGGGTGCCATCTCCTTAACAATCAGCAATTTATCCCTGCTGGATGACAATAGGAATGATTTGCAGCAGATGCAAAAACGGACGTTGTCCATTTACATCCATTTACCTGCATTCAGGTCCGTTTAACTAAATCAAGATGGAGACTTGTTCCATTTGAAAAACAGACCTGAGCAGGAGCAGATGTAGACTGGTGCTCATCCATTTATATCCATTAGCCCATAGAGGTGCATTGCTGTCCATCTGTCAATGGATGTCAATGCCAAATGCAATAAGAATAAAGATGGTAGCCTGGCTATTTTCTGACTACAACTGCTGACCATTTCCTGAAATGCCTGACTGGTCATGTTGACAATTGAGTTGATTGTTGGAAAAAGCTGTAATCAACTCTGAAGCCAGGGCTGGGCAACAAACATCTGGTATAATGAAGAATAATTTTAAACCAATGTGAAAAACATATGCTTGTCAAAAGTCATTATTGATAGTGATTTCCCCAGTTCCAAAATTGCTTTTAATTATTGAACCATTTGGACCACCATGGAAGTGCTAACAAATGCCTCTGTCAGTCAAATATGCTTGTTTGAACAAAGGAAGATTGCCCAACACAATAACAATCTCCCGGCAGCAATGGAAAGGGTCAGAGAACATCATGTGCACTGCTCTTATCATGGGGGAATCCCATTGGCAACTCATTGAATCAAGAGAAAGTATGCCCACACCTGACATTCTGGAGGCAATGTCTGTCCATTTCTGCTCAACCATAATGTTACATTATCTATAGTCACAGCATACACTTTTATGTTGTGAGTGCTGCCTGTCCTCTGGCCATCTCTGTCCACAATTTCCCTGAATGATTTGTAGCTTCTCCTCTGTTGTTCATTTCCATTTTTAAGGACTACATATCCCATGGTACCTTGGTGCCTGCAAGGAGTGACTCCTGTACTGATTCCGCCTCCTGAAACTCCTTCCCTCAACACCTTTGTAATCCAGAAGGAATCTTCACAAAGTAACTTCAAAATCATTCAGTGTAATTGGAGTGGGACAGAAATAATTGTAATACAGTGTGGAAATGAGTATATGATTTTACATTTTGACCATAGATACACTTTAAGGCTTAAAATGGCAGTTTAAAAATTCTAATTAAAGTGCTGCTGTTTTCCTCATTTATAATGCAACCTAGACTTATCGAACAACCCAGCTTTGGCATTAACATCACATTTGTATTGTACTGCTAAGCAGCTCAATATCTTTGTGTATATCATTGATAATCTAGTAACTGAGGCAGATGCTTGAAGCTCTGATATATTTGTGAATACTAAAAGCTGTGGCGATGACAGTCTCAGATCCTGTCACTGCCAATTTGTGACAATGGCTTTAAAAGCCTAGTACATAGGTGTGTATGGCAGCCGGAGTGACGGAAGCTGGCCATTTTGCCAGCTTCGGTCGGAGGAAAAACCAGCAACTGACCGCCTCCCGATTTACGCTTTCAGCCAATGGCTGAGAGCACTGACCGGAGTGTTCTGGCTTCCCCCGGTCATAACACAATAGCACATCAGGGGAGATCGCTGTACTAACGTTGATTCATTAGTACAGCATCTCTGACCAGAACTGTCAGTTTTCTTTCCATTCAACCTGCTGGGATGAATGAAAAAAAACTAGTGGTGTGTACCAGGCTTTAGTCTCACCCTGTACAGAGATTTTCCAGCCCTCAGGACAACAATTTATGTGACAACAAAGGACAGTGATCGTTCCTGGTGTATGCACACACACACATGCACAAACAATAGCTACCACCACACATTTTAACTGAAAAAAATGCATATTCAGCCATTTTGCACCACAGTTATAAAAGTAATATTAAAAAAAAGTATATAAAAAAATATAAAAGTAGAAACTCTATAACACTCTCTCTTTTTTTTCTTTATCGACCACAGGTTTCTGGGAAAGCACCATCATGACTGGCATTAACAGAAACGGACATTGAGTGTTTTTTTGTTGACTGGAAAAGGTCTTCAACGGTGCTTTCACTTCCTAAAATCCTTCCTACAATACTGAAATATAGATGGAACATAGAGAATTTCAGTATCCCCCGCTGATGACATCATGGGATTATGCAATCCAGTGCAAGTGTATATAAACAGACCAATGCTGCTGTACTTCACACAGCTGTCTACTCTAGATCTTGGTCAGAGAGAATCCAACATCATAAATATGGACAAGAAGTGTGCTGTCATCATGTGCTTTCTCCTGCTCTCTACTCCTCTTATACAAGGTACAGTCAATTATATATTATAATATTTAGAATCTATGTATAAGCATAGACTGCATATCCTACTGTTTTTGCCATTGTCTGTATAATCACTAATTGATCTATTTTTATTTTTGTATTCAGGATTTGCCGTTCCTCGTGGGAAGCGCTGCCTGTGTAACACGCTATCCAATCAGGTGCATTTCAAGGCCCTGGCTCAACTGGACATTTATCCAAGCAGCTCTCTGTGTGAAAACACTGAATATATGTAAGTAGAATGTACATTATGGAATACATAATGTAATTGCTATATCTATTGTATATGTACTCACCCAATGGCATAGCAGATGACAATTTTCAACAGCTTAGGGTGGTCATACACAAAAAAAAAGGTGAACAGATGTTGCAAACATCTGTCTTTCCTTAAATCTGTTCGGACCCATGTTCATCTTGGTTAATATGTTAAAGTAGCATGCTTGCAATTAACACTTTTTTCATTCTACATTAAACGTATTAAAAAAATCTTTGTGCAAAGCAAGAATTGAAATAGGTTAAAAGCACTTGTTATTGCCCTTTACCCAAAGCCTTTTATGGTCATCACGTGTAATATTCAAATTAGAGTGATTTGGCCCCTGCATACCCCATAGAGTGATTGGTAGCCAAGAGTGGCTGCCCACCTAATATTCTTTGCAGTATGTATTAAGAATAGCCATTTCAGTTTGTACATAAGAATACCATTTTTAAAAATCTAAAGTAAATGAAGCAAACCTAAAATCATGTTAGAATTTTTATTTTTCACAATTTTGGATATTTTAATATAAAAAACAGGAATATCCATGGAAATTTTCATTATTGTAATTTCGTGCCATTTTTAATAGTACTATTTATTCATGTTGCATGTTATAAATTTATTTGAAGGACCTAAATGAATTTGAAGAAAAAAAAAATTAGGATATTTTTAACTATTTACCAAGCATACACCTTGCACTTCCGCAATGTTTAACTTTAAAAGAATGGTGGCCTGCTGATAAAATAGACAAGGTAGTGTAAAGGCAGGATATAGAAAATCTCAAAAGAGACATGAGATGAAATAGATTTTTGTTTCATTCAATAAAGTAAAAGTCCACCCTAACACTAAAATCCCTGCATCTACAGACATCCACGATCTAACACTAACCTATCTAGCCCTGTAAAGAAGAAATCAGTATTTATACCTTTTTTGAAGCCGATCCAACTCATTCCCACGCTGAGCTGTCAGCCGCAGCGTCGCTGTGGAGGCGGGTGCAGAGGACACATCTGACAATGGAAGCCCCATAGTAAGTCTTTGGGTGACGTCACTCCCCATTAATTTCACAGCCATTGTTTGCCGTGTCCTCTGCCGCTGGAGACCAGATCGGATCTACTTAAAAAAAGACATGTATACTGATTTCTTCTTTACAGGTTTGAATAGGTTTGTGTTAGATCATGGATGTCTATAGATGCAGGGATATTAGTTTTAGGGTGGACTAAAGCCTGCTGTCAGCTGACAGCACAGAGCTGGTCTGGTCCCATATGGTTGGGATCAAACCAGATGCCTGGACTGGCAGCTGGCTCAGCCTCTCAGCAAGCCGCTGAGAGACTGAGCCAGCCGCTTATGCCCCGTCATAGCCCATGCTCCAGTAAGCATGGGGGAGCAAAGCAGAGAACCATTGACTGAAAGTCCCCAGCCCTCTGCTCAGTGAAGTCTGAGAACTGAGCAATCAGCATTCTTTGATTGCTCAGTTCTCAGCCTTAGAAGCGGCAGGGGACAGATGCAGCATCAGATCGATGCTGCATTTACCTAGGTGAGTATAATTATTTTTTTCCTTGAACCCATACTTCTCATTTAATAAGTGTTCAAATATACTAATGGCTTTCTAAATTTTGTTCTTCCTCAGTGTCACATTAAAAAGCACCGGTGCTACAAAATGTGTCAGTCCTGACCTGAAAGAAATAAAAGTTCTGCTCAGTGGAACAAAACGGTAGGTACTATTTTTTTAAAGAAGTCTCCAGATATTGGGTTATTTCAAAGTTCGATGTGCACACAGCCCAAAACTGTGTATAGAAGTTTGTTTACAGTACTAAAAAAGTGGGTAGGAGTGATTTTTTTTCCCAATGTATTGAAATTAGATATATTGGAAAGAGTGAAGGCACAGCTATATGTTTCTAAAAAGATACCACATCTCACCTGTACATTACATGGCATTTACCACAATTTACACTACTTTAGGTCTCAGACCCCTTTCACATTTGTACGACCTGAAAGTCGCACAACATTGACGTGACTTTGGCGCGACTTTGCCAAGTGACTTTGCTGCGACTTCGACAGGACTTGAAGCAATGCCTGTGTAATCTTGAGGTCTATGGACCTCAAGTCGCATCAAATTCGGAACAAAGTAGTGTAGGGACTACTTTGAAGTTGCAGATATGGTATGGTATAGATACAGGTACTCATTGTAGATCATGGGATACGAGTTGTCATGCAACTTTGCAGTCCCAAGTCGCAGGACAAGTCGCACCAGTGTGATAGGGGCCTTACTCACACTAGCACTCCAGTGTTTAGATTATCTAAACTCAGGATAAAGATTCTGAGAAGTATGAACAAACAATATATTTGCTTCCCAGATCAATTTTTCCTGCATTTAGATGTATCTAGTGGAAAATATGTGAATAAACTGCGCTAACTTAAAACTAATCTGTAAAGTAAAACACAATATAAAGCTGCTAACACTCCAACCGACAGTGATGGTGATCAAAATATTAAGAAAAATAGTGCAGCCCTAAAAATGTGTGAGTAAATGTGCACGAAGTAAAACGTGAACAATCAAACCAAAATGTAAAAAATATGCAAAAAAATCAAAGTCCAGAATGTCCATAAAGTGTAAACTGTGACTTGAAAAAGGTGTTGACTCCAGCATGTGAAATAACTGCAACAAATGTTAAATCCCACACCAAAGGAATCAAGATGTGCTTCACCAGATGGTATGGACCCATAGTACAGCAAAGTACATTCCGCACGGGAATGCCTAGGAGTCCCCACTCATGGGATTGTGGAGAGGGATAAACCAAAAGGACACCATAGCATAATACCGTATGGGCAATTTATTGGAAGATAAAGGAATACAGTTACAATTTCACAGGTGGTAAGAAGCATTCAGAAAAGATAGGCACTCATGATACTCCTAACGCATTTGGGATTGTGGATAGGGATAAACCAAAACGACACCATAGCATAATACCGTATGGGCAATTTATTGGAAGACAAAGGAATACACTTACAATTTCACAGGTGGTAAGAAGCATTCAGAAAAGATAGGCACTCATGATACTCCTAATGTGTTTCCTTAAAAATAACATCCTCAAAGGAATTAGCCTTATTCCTTTGAGGATGTTATTTTTAAGGAAACGCGTTAGGAGTAGTGTTGAGCGAACACGGACTGTATTATTCGTGTTCGTACCGAATAATTGGATTTTTTGTACCCGAACACGGACACGGACACTTTACTGTATGTTCGGGTAAAAATCCGTGTTCGGTCGTTTTATTTCCGGGTTTTGCATGCTTTGGCGCTCTTTTCATGGCGGGCTTTCAACAGCCAATCAACAATCGTTTAACTGGTGTGCCTTAAGCCATCCCAGCCATGCCTGCAAATGTCTCAGTAGCTGTGATTGGCCGTCTGAAGCATGTGACCAAGTCTTTATAAGTTCGAGGCAGCCGCAGCGGCGTCATTATGCTGCTTAGATTCAGGGACAGAGCACACATCAACGTGCTGGCTGCTGATTAGGGAAAGATAGGCAGGAAAAAACCATTTGTGTCCGGATAGAATTGAGGGACAGGTCGGAGTGTTTAGGCAGGGCGAGTTGTAGGCATTTTAGGGATAGAGTCTGCTGAATTATAGGGTCAGTGTCTTCTACAAACTACAATCGATATTGCTGTGTGGGGGGTGGGGTCTGCACTCAATCCTGATCTACGATCTCTTCTCAATCCTGTTAGGGACAGAGTCTGCTGAATTTTAGGGAAACTGTGTTCTACAAACTACAATCGATATTGCTGTGTGGTGTGGGATTGGAGATAGGCAGGTGTCAGTGATCCACATCCATTTTTCTGTGTGTGAGCTGCAGTGAACACAATCTTTTTGGGCTGCAGTGAACACAATCTTTTTGGGCTGCAGTGAACACAATCTTTTTGGGCTGCAGTGAACACAATCTTTTTGGGCTGCAGTGAACACAATCTTTTTGGGCTGCAGTGAACACAATCTTTTTGGGGTGCAGTGAACAAAATCTTTTTGGGGTGCAGTGAACACAATCCTTTTTGGTGTGCAGTGAACACAATCTTTGTGGGGTGCAGTGAACAAAATCCTTTGTGGGGTGCAGTGAACACAATCTTTTTGGGGTGCAGTGAACAAAATCCTTTTTGGGGTGCAGTGAACAACATCCTTTTTGGGGTGCAGTGAACACAATCTTTTTGGGGTGCAGTGAACAAAATCCTTTGTGGGGTGCAGTGAACACAATCTTTTTGGGGTGCAGTGAACACAATCTTTTTGGGGTGGAGTGAACAACATCCTTTTTGGGGTGCAGTGAACAAAATCCTTTTTGGGGTGCAGTGAACAAAATCATTTTTGGGGTGCAGTGAACACAATCTTTTTGGGGTGCAGTGAACACAATCTTTGTGGGGTGCAGTGAACACAATCTTTTTGGGGTGGAGTGAACAACATCCTTTTTGGGGTGCAGTGAACAACATCCTTTTTGGGGTGCAGTGAACACAATCTTTTTGGGGTGCAGTGAACACAATCTTTGTGGGGTACAGTGAACAGAATCTTTGTGGGGTGCAGTGAACACAATCTTTGGGGGGTACAGTGAACACAATCTTTGTGAGGTGCAGTGAACACAATCTTTGTGGGGTGCAGTGAACACAATCATTGTGGGGTGCAGTGAACTCAATCTTTGTGGGGTACAGTGAACACAATCTCATACTTCTGAAGGTTTGAGGGTGCTGCCTGTTCCATACTCCCCCTACTCCTCATCTAGCCTTTTAGGGGTACAAACAATAGTAATTGGGGCCTAGTGTGGTTGTGTACGTGTGATATACATACACTTTTTTGGGATCATATTTTCTATTCCGCTATTTAATCAAAAACCTTTGGGGATCAGTTAAATTGGGGGATAGTCTGTGTTGGTACGTGTGAGAGAGATCCACCTTTCCAAGTTGTTGGGGTTCATCTCATACTTCTGAAGGTTTGAGGGTGCTGCCTGTTCCATACTCCCCCTACTCCTAGCCTTTTAGGGGTACAAACAATAGTAATTGGGGCCTAGTGTGGTTGTGTACGTGTGATATACATACACTTTTTTGGGATCATATTTTCTATTCCGCTATTTAATCAAAAACCTTTGGGGATCAGTTAAATTGGGGGATAGTCTGTGTTGGTACGTGTGAGAGAGATCCACCTTTCCAAGTTGTTGGGGTTCATCTCATACTTCTGAAGGTTTGAGGGTGCTGCCTGTTCCATACTCCCCCTACTCCTAGCCTTTTAGGGGTACAAACAATAGTAATTGGGGCCTAGTGTGGTTGTGTACGTGTGATATACATACACTTTTTTGGGATCATATTTTCTATTCCGCTATTTAATCAAAAACCTTTGGGGATCAGTTAAATTGGGGGATAGTCTGTGTTGGTACGTGTGAGAGAGATCCACCTTTCCAAGTTGTTGGGGTTCATCTCATACTTCTGAAGGTTTGAGGGTGCTGCCTGTTCCATACTCCCCCTACTCCTAGCCTTTTAGGGGTACAAACAATAGTAATTGGGGCCTAGTGTGGTTGTGTACGTGTGATATACATACACTTTTTTGGGATCATATTTTCTATTCCGCTATTTAATCAAAAACCTTTGGGGATCAGTTAAATTGGGGGATAGTCTGTGTTGGTACGTGTGAGAGAGATCCACCTTTCCAAGTTGTTGGGGTTCATCTCATACTTCTGAAGGTTTGAGGGTGCTGCCTGTTCCATACTCCCCCTACTCCTAGCCTTTTAGGGGTACAAACAATAGTAATTGGGGCCTAGTGTGGTTGTGTACGTGTGATATACATACACTTTTTTGGGATCATATTTTCTATTCCGCTATTTAATCAAAAACCTTTGGGGATCAGTTAAATTGGGGGATAGTCTGTGTTGGTACGTGTGAGAGAGATCCACCTTTCCAAGTTGTTGGGGTTCATCTCATACTTCTGAAGGTTTGAGGGTGCTGCCTGTTCCATACTCCCCCTACTCCTAGCCTTTTAGGGGTACAAACAATAGTAATTGGGGCCTAGTGTGGTTGTGTACGTGTGATATACATACACTTTTTTGGGATCATATTTTCTATTCCGCTATTTAATCAAAAACCTTTGGGGATCAGTTAAATTGGGGGATAGTCTGTGTTGGTACGTGTGAGAGAGATCCACCTTTCCAAGTTGTTGGGGTTCATCTCATACTTCTGAAGGTTTGAGGGTGCTGCCTGTTCCATACTCCCCCTACTCCTAGCCTTTTAGGGGTACAAACAATAGTAATTGGGGCCTAGTGTGGTTGTGTACGTGTGATATACATACACTTTTTTGGGATCATATTTTCTATTCCGCTATTTAATCAAAAACCTTTGGGGATCAGTTAAATTGGGGGATAGTCTGTGTTGGTACGTGTGAGAGAGATCCACCTTTCCAAGTTGTTGGGGTTCATCTCATACTTCTGAAGGTTTGAGGGTGCTGCCTGTTCCCTACTCCCCCTACTCCTAGCCTTTTAGGGGTACAAACAATAGTAATTGGGGCCTAGTGTGGTTGTGTACGTGTGATATACATACACTTTTTTGGGATCATATTTTCTATTCCGCTATTTAATCAAAAACCTTTGGGGATCAGTTAAATTGGGGGATAGTCTGTGTTGGTACGTGTGAGAGAGATCCACCTTTCCAAGTTGTTGGGGTTCATCTCATACTTCTGAAGGTTTGAGGGTGCTGCCTGTTCCATACTCCCCCTACTCCTAGCCTTTTAGGGGTACAAACAATAGTAATTGGGGCCTAGTGTGGTTGTGTACGTGTGATATACATACACTTTTTTGGGATCATATTTTCTATTCCGCTATTTAATCAAAAACCTTTGGGGATCAGTTAAATTGGGGGATAGTCTGTGTTGGTACGTGTGAGAGAGATCCACCTTTCCAAGTTGTTGGGGTTCATCTCATACTTCTGAAGGTTTGAGGGTGCTGCCTGTTCCATACTCCCCCTACTCCTAGCCTTTTAGGGGTACAAACAATAGTAATTGGGGCCTAGTGTGGTTGTGTACGTGTGATATACATACACTTTTTTGGGATCATATTTTCTATTCCGCTATTTAATCAAAAACCTTTGGGGATCAGTTAAATTGGGGGATAGTCTGTGTTGGTACGTGTGAGAGAGATCCACCTTTCCAAGTTGTTGGGGTTCATCTCATACTTCTGAAGGTTTGAGGGTGCTGCCTGTTCCATACTCCCCCTACTCCTAGCCTTTTAGGGGTACAAACAATAGTAATTGGGGCCTAGTGTGGTTGTGTACGTGTGATATACATACACTTTTTTGGGATCATATTTTCTATTCCGCTATTTAATCAAAAACCTTTGGGGATCAGTTAAATTGGGGGATAGTCTGTGTTGGTACGTGTGAGAGAGATCCACCTTTCCAAGTTGTTGGGGTTCATCTCATACTTCTGAAGGTTTGAGGGTGCTGCCTGTTCCATACTCCCCCTACTCCTAGCCTTTTAGGGGTACAAACAATAGTAATTGGGGCCTAGTGTGGTTGTGTACGTGTGATATACATACACTTTTTTGGGATCATATTTTCTATTCCGCTATTTAATCAAAAACCTTTGGGGATCAGTTAAATTGGGGGATAGTCTGTGTTGGTACGTGTGAGAGAGATCCACCTTTCCAAGTTGTTGGGGTTCATCTCATACTTCTGAAGGTTTGAGGGTGCTGCCTGTTCCATACTCCCCCTACTCCTAGCCTTTTAGGGGTACAAACAATAGTAATTGGGGCCTAGTGTGGTTGTGTACGTGTGATATACATACACTTTTTTGGGATCATATTTTCTATTCCGCTATTTAATCAAAAACCTTTGGGGATCAGTTAAATTGGGGGATAGTCTGTGTTGGTACGTGTGAGAGAGATCCACCTTTCCAAGTTGTTGGGGTTCATCTCATACTTCTGAAGGTTTGAGGGTGCTGCCTGTTCCATACTCCCCCTACTCCTAGCCTTTTAGGGGTACAAACAATAGTAATTGGGGCCTAGTGTGGTTGTGTACGTGTGATATACATACACTTTTTTGGGATCATATTTTCTATTCCGCTATTTAATCAAAAACCTTTGGGGATCAGTTAAATTGGGGGATAGTCTGTGTTGGTACGTGTGAGAGAGATCCACCTTTCCAAGTTGTTGGGGTTCATCTCATACTTCTGAAGGTTTGAGGGTGCTGCCTGTTCCATACTCCCCCTACTCCTAGCCTTTTAGGGGTACAAACAATAGTAATTGGGGCCTAGTGTGGTTGTGTACGTGTGATATACATACACTTTTTTGGGATCATATTTTCTATTCCGCTATTTAATCAAAAACCTTTGGGGATCAGTTAAATTGGGGGATAGTCTGTGTTGGTACGTGTGAGAGAGATCCACCTTTCCAAGTTGTTGGGGTTCATCTCATACTTCTGAAGGTTTGAGGGTGCTGCCTGTTCCATACTCCCCCTACTCCTCATCTAGCCTTTTAGGGGTACAAACAATAGTAATTGGGGCCTAGTGTGGTTGTGTACGTGCGAGATACATACACTTTTTTTGATCATATTTCCTATTCCGCTATTCAATAAAAACCTTTGAGGATCAATTGAATTGCGGGATAGTCTGTGTCGGTACGTGTGAGAGAGATCCACCTTTCCAAGTTGTTGGGGTTCATCTCATACTTCTGAAGGTTTGAGGGTGCTGCCTGTTCCATACTCCCCCTACTCCTCATCTAGCCTTTTAGGGGTACAAACAATAGTAATTGGGGCCTAGTGTGGTTGTGTACGTGTGATATACATACACTTTTTTTGGATCATATTTTCTATTCCGCTATTCAATAAAAACCTTTCTAGGGCAAGATCTTAAATTACAGAAATATGAGGAGACCGTCAAATAAGGGCCGTGGCCTGGGTCGTGGTGCTGCTGGTAGAGCTCCTGTTGCAAGGAGAGGACATGGTCGATCTGTGCCAGCTACACGCACAAGTGAAACACCTTCCTCAAGTGTGAGTAGGCGACAGAACCTGCATCAGTATTTGGTAGGGCATCAAACGCCCCTAGAAGTGATGAGGCCAGAACAAGTTGAGGCGATAGTAGATTGGTTTGCTGCTGACAGTGCCTCCAGTTCCTTCACATTGTCTCCCACCCAGTCTACTGCAGAAAGGTCAGAGTTGGCACCTGCAGCCAATGTCCAACCGTCTTTCACCTCACCCCCTTGCAAATCAGGCCAGCAGTCTGAGCCCCAAGCCATACAGCAGTCTCTTATTCTTTTTGAGGACTCTGTCAGCAGGGTTTCCCAGGGCCATCCACCTAGCCCTGCCCCAGAAGTGGAAGAGATTGAGTGCAGCGATGCCCAACCACTTATTTCTCAAGATGAGTACATGCAAGGATCATCGCAGCACGTCTCCGATGATGACGAAACGCAGGTGCCAACTGCTGCGGCGTTCAGCATTGTGGAGACCGACAAGGAGGGCAGGGGTGAAGACTGGGTGGAAGATGATGTGGAGGACGATGAGGTCCTCGACCCCACATGGAATGAACGTCATGCAGGTGACCTGAGTAGTTTGGAGGAAGAGGCGGTGGTCGCACAGAGCCACTAGCACAGCAGAAGAGGGAGCAGGGTGCAGAAGCGGAGCGGCCGTGCCCTAGACACTACGCCCGCTACTGCCCAACGCAGCAAGGGAACGAGCGCACCAAAGTCAGCTCAAAGGAGTTCTCTAGCGTGGAAGTTCTTTAGAAAATGTGCTGATGACAGGACACGAGTGGTTTGCACCCTGTGCAATCAGAGCTTGAAGCGAGGCATGAACCTTCTCAACCTGAGCACAACCTGCATGATCAGGCATCTAAGTGCAAAGCACGAGCTGCAGTGGAGTACACACCTTCAAAACCAAGAAACGTCTCTGGCTCATCCTGCTTCCTCTTCTGCTGCAGTCTCGGCCGCTCCAGCCACATCTGTAGTGATACCGGCACCTGCCACCCCGCAAACAGACGATCTGTCAGCAACACCACCACCTGGGTCACCAACAACCATCTCCACAATGTCCCGTGGAAGCGTTCAGCTTTCCATCTCCCAAACACTTGAGAGGAAGAGGAAGTACCCCCCTACCCTACCGCGATCCCTGGCCCTGAATGCCAGCATTTCAAAATTATTGGCCTTTGAAATGCTGTCATTCCGTCTGGTGGAGACGCACAGTTTTAAAAACCTTATGTCGGTGGCTGTCCCACAGTACGTCGTGCCCAGCCGCCACTACTTTTCCAGGCAAGCCATCCCTTCCCTGCACAACCAAGTGGGGGAAAATATCAGGTGTGCACTGCGCAACGCCATCTGTGCCAAGGTCCACCTAACTACGGATACGTGGACCAGTAAGCACGGTCAGGGGCGTTATATCTCCCTAACGGCACACTGGGTAAATGCAGTGGCGGATGGGCCTGAGGCGGATAGCAATTTGGCGCATGTCCTTCCACCACCGAGGATTGCAGGGCGCTTCAGTTTGCCTCCTGTTCGTAACTCCTCCTACTCCGCTTCCTCATCCTCTACCGCCTCCTCATCCAGACAGCGTAACACCTTCACCACCAACTTCAGCACGGCCAGGGGTAAACGACAGCAGGCAGTTTTACAACTTGCCTGTTTGGGGGACAAACCACACACCGCGCAGGAGTTGTGGAGGAGCATGGAACAGCAGACAAATGAGTGGTTGCTGCCAGCGAGCCTCAAGCCCGGCCTGGTGGTGTGTGATAACGGGCGAAATCTCATAGCAGCTCTGGGCCTAGCCGGTTTGACGCACATCCCTTGCCTGGCGCATGTGCTGAATTTGGTGGTGCAGAGGTTCCTTAAAAACTACCCCGATATGTCAGAGCTGCTGCAGAAAGTGCGGGCCGTTTGTGCGCACTTTCGGCGTTCTTACCCTGCTGCTGCTCGCCTGGCAGCGCTGCAGCGTAACTTCGGCCTTCCCGCTCACCGCCTCATATGTGACGTGCCCACAAGTTGGAACTCCACCTTGCACATGCTGGAAAGACTGTGCGAGCAGCAGCAGGCCATAGTGGAGTTTCAGCTGCAGCACGCACGCGTGAGTCGCTCTGCGGAACAGCACCACTTCACCACCAATAACTGGGCCTCCATGCGAGACCTGTGTGCCTTGTTGCGCTGTTTTGAGTACTCCACCAACATGGCCAGTGGCAATGACGCCGTTCTCAGCTTAACTATCCCACTTCTATGCCTCCTTGAAAAAACAATTCGGGCGATGATGGAAGAGGATGTGGCACAGGATGAGGAGGAGGAGGAGGATGAAGAGGTAACATTTCCAAGGCTTTCAGGGCAGTCATTCGCAAGGGGCTCCGAGGGTGGGTTCCTGCACACGCAAACGCCAGGGACGCAATTGTCCAGCAGGGGCACAGTTCTGGAGGATGAGGAGGATGAGGAGGAGGAGGAGCTGGAGGAGGAGATGGAACCATGTTCACAGCAGGGTGGCACCCAGGCCAGCTCATGGCCATCACTGGTGCGTGGCTGGGGGGATACAGAGGACACGGACGATACACCTCCCACAGAGGACAGCCTTTCGTCGCCTCTGGGCAGCCTGGCACACATGAGCGATTACATGCTGCAGTGTCTCCACAACGACCGCCGAGTTGCCCACATTCTAACTTGTGCTGATTACTGGGTGGCCACGCTGCTGGATCCCCATTACAAGGACAACGTACCGTCCTTAATTCACTCACTGGAGCGCGATCGCAAGATGCGCGAGTACAAGCGCACGCTGGTAGACGCCATGCTGCTGGCATTCCCATCTGACAGCGGGGCCACAGTGGAAGCACAAGGCAGAGGAGGAGGAGGAGGAGGTCGCCAACGCAACCAGGGCACCGCCAGCACCTCAGAAGGCAGGGTTAGCATGGCCGAAATGTGGAAAAGCTTTGTCAGCACGCCACAACAAACAGCAGCACCAGCAGCTCAGATGGAACGTCTTAGCAGGAGGCAGCATTTTACCAACATGGTGGAGCAGTATGTGTGCACACGCCTACATGTAGTGAATGACGGGTCTGCCCCCTTCAACTTCTGGGTCTCCAAATTGGGCACATGGCCTGAGCTTGCCCTTTACGCCTTGGAGGTGCTGGCGTGCCCTGCAGCCAGTGTATTATCTGAACGGGTATTTAGCACGGCTGGGGGCGTTATAACAGACAAGCGCAGCCGCCTGTCCAGAGACAATGTGGACAAGCTCACGTTCATTAAAATGAACCAGGCATGGATCCCACGGGACTTTTCCGTACCTTATGCAGAATAGCAATGGATACCGACCTTACCCACCCATTGTTCCATTTTTGCTCTTTCTCACTCTTTTGGGGTGTACCCTCATTTAAAATTTTTGAAAAGAAGCAGTGTTGGCTACCTCGTCCTCCTCCTCAGGGCCAGATTAATGTAGGGGCTATTGGAGCTGCAGCTCCAGGCCCCTACCTTTTATATAGGCCCCGGGTTGGCCATATTCACTGTTACCGCTCTTCTGTCACTTGTAAACACAGAAGTCTGGCTTCTATGCTCGCTTCCCCAGGCAGCACCCTCAGAACCTCCCCACACAGCGTGAAGGCCGGACAAGGAGGGACAGTTGGCGATGCATGGATGTGTTTATGGGCTTCAGAGACAGCATCCCATGTTGAATTAGGCATGCATGGCTGCACCCTTCCTCCTCTGGGTGCATGGCAAGGCACGGCCCTTAAGGCCCTTCAAAATCCTCAGCACCAAGCCCATGATGCTGTTAATCCGGCCCTGGTCCTCCTCCACCGCCGCTTCCACCTACACCGCCCATAGGTGTGCGCAGCCTATTGCATTAAGGTGTGCACCCCAAAGTTGAAATACACATGCATGTGTTTGCCAGCAGGGAGAGTAATGTATCGGGGCCATGTACCTGTAGGCAAGGAGAAATAGAGCAGAGCAGGTCCCAGGGAGATCTTTCCCATCTCCTCACTGGCAATGCTATGTGCCCTAGGTGATTAGGGTGTGCCCAGGCACACCCAGCACACCCTGTGCGCACGCCTATGTCACCGCCACATCCACCACCACCTCAACCTCCCTCCTACTCCATATGGGCCTCGTCCTTCAGAGATGAAGAAGAACATTGTTTTATTTTTCTGTTTTTTTTTTGTTGTTTTAAGTTATTTCCCTATCCACATTTGTTTGCAGAGCACTTGCCATGCTCTTAATTACGTTTTGCTGCCATTTGCAGCACTCTAGCCCTTTCCTTTGGTGTTTTAGAGCCATTTTAGTGCCTTAAAGTTCGGGTCCCCATTGACTTCAATGGGGTTCGGTGTCCGGGAAAAGTTCGGTAAAAGTCTGGGACACGGACCCGGACTTTTTTTTAAAGTTCGGCCGAACCCGTCGAACACGGACATCTAGGTGTTCGCTCAACCCTAGTTAGGAGTATCATGAGTGCCTATCTTTTCTGAATGCTTCTTACCACCTGTGAAATTGTAAGTGTATTCCTGTATCTTCCAATAAATTGCCCATACGGTATTATGCTATGGTGTCCTTTTGGTTTATCCCTCTCCACAATCCCATGAGTGGGGACTCCTAGGCATTCCCGTGCGGACCGATTTGGAAGATATTCATCAACACCTGTGATCCAGAGACGCTGCTGAGGTTCCTGCCTATTCGGTACCGAGGACATCTACATATACAGCGTGTATGACCCATTTGCTGTACAGTACTTTGGGTCCATACAATCTGGTGAGCACATCTTGATTCCTTTGGTGTGGGATTTATCATTTTTTGCTGTTATTTCACATGCTGGAGTCAACACCTTTTTCAAGTCACAGTTTACACTTTATGGACACTCTGGACTTTGATTTTTTGCATTTTTTTGCATTTTGGTTTGATTGTTCACATTTTACTTTGTGCACATTTTTTTAAATTATTTTTATTATCGGAGAAAAAAGCACAAAGTACATACAACAAAGCACTCAACAGGAATGCCAACACATCAGATAAAAAGTAAACAAAAATGGTACATCAAGTTAGGTAGGCATACACGAAAGATAGTTTCCATGATAAACATTGTATCTCAATCATGTGAACTTAGAAAGCGAACAGCACACAGCAATCCAACACGGCATAAAGTAAAACCGTCAGACATGACATACGAGCAATGTAGAAAATGGCATATGCAAAAAGAAAAATAAATAAATAAAAGGGACCAGCTCCACAAGGTCAAAGCTAAACAGCAGAGTTGGTAAGATCAGAGGCGCACCACGCCCCCCAGACCTTATCATACTTAGCCGGGCATCCCCTATGTTCGAACACTAGTTTTTCATATGGTAACACTTACTTCGTGCACATTTACTCACACATTTTTAGCGCTGCACTATTTTTCTTAATATTTAGATGTATATGCCTTTACACAGGCTCAACCATGATTAGGTGTGTTTATACAGGCTTACACACATTTACATGCTTTTACAAGCTTTCAGCAATTTCTAGACTTTGTAATTGGACACAGCTAAACTGACGGCACCTAAAAGCAGGCACATGCACAGAGTGAATGATATCATTTAAACTCATTACATGCATTATTATGCATTTAGAAATGTCTTATACTGTAAATGTATAAAAATTGCTTGCATGTCAATGGCAGTATGACTAAAACAATAATGTCCTCTTGGGGCGAATGCAGCCCACAAAATAAATACCGCTTGCGGAGATAAATATTGATTTATCATATACAGTATGTTAGTGTTTATCTTATTTTTATTTAAGTTGTATTTAATATATAATGCTAAATGTACAACGTGCTATATCGTATTGGCATGTATGTCTTATGAAATATTTTTTTATTCCTGCAGATTTCTGAAACACATCCCAGTGATCAGACATCCCTGAGGGACTATACAAACTGAGGAATATGACAGAGAGCCTTTCAATAGATTCATTCTACCTTTCCCACTGTCTTGTGATTACGGATAACTGGAATGACCTATGCCATGCATATTTTTATATTTGTAAATTCATCTATTTAAACAATGTTACTGTAAATACATACCTCCCGAGATACTTTTCTACCTTAAAAGATGTGAGATTTATATTTTTATAAATAAATGTTTTAGAAATGTTTAAAGTGTGCTTACTCTGTTTGATGGCAGCAAAAAAAAAAAAGACATTAAACAATAATGCAGTATAGATGAGGTCAATACTCCTCTGATTACTACTGGTATTAAACTAGTCAAAAACCATACTGTTCGGTGGACACACCAAGTGAATAGGAATCACCTTCTTGGTTTTTCAGATACAGATGCAACAACCAGTCTTATCTATACACATAACATCAAAGTTTGTCAGTGACGATTGCTTTTTCCAATAGTATAGCAAGTCATGCCACAATTTGGTTTTTGGTTTATAAGTTCTTACTCCCCTGAGAGTACATGGGATTGCAGACAGCAGGTAAAATAAAAACATTGGCAGTGGCCTTTTATTATTGGTTGAATAAAAATTAAACTTTAGTATGAACATCAGCTTACAACATTTCTTTCTTTTAAAAGAAAAAAAAAAAGCAACCAACTTAAGTTAGTTCAAACACTACAACTCGAGTCATATTCAATATCAAATTTGAACCTTACCAACTGTCCTGAAAGGTGGGATGGCCTGTAGAGCAACACCTGGCAAACCATCCTCATGCTCAAAATGCCTGAAAGACTGGTAATGGTTAGTATAAACTTTTCAACAGCCTTACTAATTTTATCTAACCTTTCTAATGTTTGAGTCTGAGACTTGAGCCAGCATAAACTAGCAATCTAGAAATAATTTCAGAAAAGATGATCACTGTACTAGGAGATGCCCTTTTAGTCCTGGACGTTTTGGACGTTTTTATAGCTGCTTCTAGAGGTGTCTGACATTTTTTTTTCCTGCCTCCAATAGCCTCATGCATGTTAGCCTATGTGTCCATGCACACATAGGCTTTTAGTAGCGTTTAGTGGCAGGAGCTTTTAGAGGCTTTTAGAGGCAGGAAAAAAAAAACACTACCAGTGTGTCTAGGAGCAGCAGAGTTTAGCTAAAAAAAATACTTGACGCTACTAAAAGCTGCTAAAGACACCTAAACGCTGGTGCTTGAGCATTACTTCATTTCAATGGGCAGAATAATAATAATTATTTTAAATAAAATAATATAATAATATATATTTGTTGGCCAATGAAATGAATTAACGCTCAAGAGCTTGATGCCTGTGAAAGCTCTTAAAAGCTTGTAAAAGCTTTAGACACTTTCACAAGTGTCAGACATTTTTTTCTGCAAAACACTGCTGGCTTCTAGGAGAGTTAAAAAAATGTCCTGTGTGCAAGAGGCCTTAATATGCTGTATGCCATTATTAATATTAAATATTATATCTAGAGTTTTCTGCTGACCTTATTCACTTCCACCTAAGTGAAGAATTATTATATCTGGGGCTGGCCAACGCTAATATAACCTAGCTAGTTCATACATGGGATCCTCCCAAACCATACCTCTTCTAATACTCTAATATATTTTAAAAAGCCTAGGATCCAAACCTACATTCTCTGAATAGACCCTTTTTGCAACTCACTTTTGTACCCAGAAAATGAAAGAGTGTCCAATAAACCAGATTGTACAGGGCTGACCTAAAATAACAATTTAGACAAAAGAATTAGGAAGAATGCACAATTTCTAACTGTTTGAACTCCATCTACCTAATTTTTTAAGCACACTATTACATTAAAGTTTGTTAAAGGGGGACCGTTCTAATGAACAAAAAGCATGTTGCTTTTATCAGTTCTAGCTTCAAGGTATTCATTTAGAAGATCAGGGCTTGTTTTGAATCAAACAACTTAATTAGTGTGCTGCGCTATATTCCTCTATGTCATATATAATAAATGCAACTAAAAATACATGATATATAAAGGTCAAGTGTGTCACCATTCACAAAAGTGACGAACAATAATTACATGCAATCCAATTGCATATATAAAATGATCATATGTGCAGTATAATACAAATGCATATGTGCTGTATAATATAAATGCTGTATGATATGGCCCCTCCAACCAATTACCAATCACCATCAACGTAAGGTGCTTCTTAGTCCATCTGCTTCTTGTAGTGCTCAAAAATCAAAACGCATTTGTGCTCCCCCCTATTAGGTGTATTCTCACCTTATGCAGTGTGACCTCACAACTAAGTTTGGTCATAAAGTGCCTTTTAGCCTCTCCAGGGCTACAATCAGTGCAATCCAGATCTCCATGATCCTCTTCCTTCAGGAACATTGCCTCACAGTATGCCGGTCATATCAGAATGCATATAAGCAAGAAAAAACCCCAAGAGTGCTAATACCACAAAACCATAGGCTTTTATTAAAAAATTTAAGATAAGGTACTCACATTTCCCTGGTGCTTCCAGCGCACCAGACTATACATGCTATATACTCTTATTGGGTATTTCCTTTTGGTCGCACAAGCCACATACACCCCGCAAGCTGCTGACTCCACACTAGGTACGGGTGCCGTCACCATCCTTAGGGGCATGTTTTGAGCCATATCTGGCACTTAAATTATTCCATGCACCTTTGCCTAGCTAATCGTACTTAGCTTACCTTACAAAAACCTTAATTCTTTTTTGCTCCATGTCGATATTATTAAATCTAAGCCCTGACCTACCTCCAGTATTGACAGATACTATCTCCGAAATTCGTAGGGCAGCAAAGAAGGCTAAGGAAAAAAAATGCTTTAAATAAGGCTGATTCAAAGGGAGAAGACAAACTGCATTAATGGGCTTACAAAACTTTAAGAGGCTATCGAGAGTTATAGACTTACTGCTATCTGCTTTAATAATTAGGTTTTCTAAATTCTTTAAGAGCTTATTTAACTGAAAAAAACTCAAACAAACTGGTAAATTGTATAATTCACCAGCTTGTTTAAGCTTCCTTTCTGCTAGTGTCTCAACTAGCTATGTAGCTGAGAAAAAAATGAGACATCAAAAGGAATTTTGTTAATAGGAGACTATGATTTTTTTTAACCAATAAGGAACCAGTAAAACCAGGTTCTCAGAAAAAGTGAATCAAAGTTATTCAAATATAGAACTGATATCCACAACAGCCAGGCCGATGTATATCTGGCCCAGGTGAAATGTGCTATAGACCTTTTAATTTATCCTAAATGTAATCCTACAAATGAGGAGGGCATACAATTCCTGATAGATCTGACATCAAAGCATAAAAAATTCAACAGGAAACAGGTAATTTATTGCAGATAAAACACCACATTACCTGCTGTGGGGATCATTATTCTGCACTGCACAAAGTTATAAGATCTTGAAGATTGGTATTACAAAAATCCTCCTTGTGCATCAGCTAGCTTCTTTCATTTCACTGGATAGTCTGATTGGGTGGCAACCCCCTTTTCTTATGCAATATATAACGATAGAGGTCCAAAATTAACTCCCACCTGAGAAGTAGGGATGTTTCCAAGTTTTCTATCCAACCCTAGAAGGAAGGTTGTCAGATTATTGTCAGAGTTATCACCACCTATGAGCCAGATTTTATATCCTTGACAATCTGATGGCATCTTGTGGCCTGCACCTTGTATTTCAACACTTTACTGATATAGAATGTGATAGCATATAGACTAGTGTCAGTGAGTAAATGTTATCATAGACAGGGTCAGATCTCATTGCCAAGCAGAGATCTGTGTGTCTAATGCGTGTGCATGTGCGTGTGCGTGTGTGCGTAGTGGGAAAAGTGACTGCTCACAGGAAAATCTGGGGAATGTCAGAGGTGTATGGAAATCACTTAGGCTGCCACATAACCATTAGGGTGCACCAGATTATAAATGAGATTTGCCCCTGCCGATGTATGTTCAGCCAACTAGATATTGGGTGATTCTCTCTAGAGGCTGAGTGAGTGTTCTTCTAAAGCTAAAAGTAACATAAAATGGTTTTAGCTAACATGTAACTGCTAGTGGGAGCAGTGTGTGGGGCCTGTGAAAGCCTGTGTGCTTGCTTGCTTAAGAGCGGAGTGTACTCACTAGATGTATCAGAAGCAACTTTTCCCACAAGCCTTTAGTTTGTACTGGTGACAACTTACATATAAGTGCGTAAATGTTGTGGGTTTTATAACCCCTACCTAGTGTCCATATTAGGGGGGATTCTGGGGTTCTCGTGATAATCAACCAGCACGATGTTTCCAAATATAAGCAATGGACAGCAATACCTTAACGCATCTACCGAACTCCCACGTCCCATACTCCCTTGGTAACCCCCCTCTGTGATCTGTGATAAAGTACGACATTAAAATAATATTGAACAAAAATAGGTTAATTTCCAAATATACAAAAAAAAAAAACCCCACTTGGGCAGAGGTAATTTGGTTATGTAAATAACAATCAACTATTGGCAAAACCACAAATTGAATCATACAGCCACATTTTAATGAAAGGAGTGAGAGCTTCAGCAGCGACTAGTGAACCAATAAAAAAACAACAGAGATAGTGATAAAAGAGTGGCACAGAGCTCACCCGTAGTGTAATAAGCATAAAAAGTCCTGACTGATAAATGAGTAAAAGGCCAGAAGTTACCGACCAACTCATTTTTTCATAGGAAATTACATCATCAGGAGCTGGAAACACATTGGGTGGTAACTTCTGAAGTCACCTTCAGCACCAAGAATACATGGCGGCAATCTTTAATGTGGGAAAGCAATGGTTTTCTAAGGCAAACACTGCTTGGTATTATGTAAGTGCATTGCTTTTGTATTCCACATAAAAAAGCATTACTTTTTACTATGTGGGATTCCCTTACTTCTTCCCTACTGTCTGAATATGGAGCACATTTAATAGTTTAAAGAGGAGCTCCAGGCTCCCCCCCCCCCCAAAAAAAAAAAAAAAAATTAAAAGACAGCAGCTACAAATACTGTAGCTGCTGACTTTTAATAAAAGAACACTTACCTGTCCAGGGATCCAGTGATGTCCTCACACAAACTTATTCTTCAATTGGCTTTGGGTGCAGGCTCTGGCACAGCAAGTAAGGGAAACAGGAAGTGAAGCCCTGTAGCTTTACAGCCCGTTTCCTACTGCACATGTGCGAGCTGTGCTGCTCCTTGTGAATGGTCCTTTAGTCTTCTGGGACCTGTGATGAATGCCAGAAGACTGCGAGAGAAGAAGGGGGGCAAACTGATCTGAGCCAGAAGTTGGAGTGGGTACCTGTCAAAACCAGGTACGCGCTCCCCCCCAAAAAGTTCCAAATGTGACAGTGGAGGGGGGCAGGGTCCAAAAAAAGCAGAAATTACCCTTTTGGGGGAAGCTCTGCTTTAAGCCGGGATAACTAATGATACTGGGTGGACAGCAGGAAGAGCTCTGGAGTACACAAAGGCTACAATACCCACAATACAAAGACACATGCTGGTTTTGACTTTCTTGTTTAAACATGAAGTCAAAACCCTCTGGTGTGTTTGGTGCGAAATCTATGTGAACAGAGTCTTCTTTAGAGAACACACTACGAAGCACTGTATCTGAGAAGTGGGACAGTCACTTTAATAGACATTGATGTGCATATTTTATTTACTGGTTTATATTAAATGTCACTTTGTATATTTACCAGTGAAGTGACCTATAGTATTGCACATGATGTTAGAATTCACATCTATGGTTTTTGTTTATATATTTTTGTTTATATATTTTAGGTAGCACTGTTACCCATAGGGTAGTTCGGGGTTCATTTTGAGTATCACAGGTGTAATTCACACAGCATAACAGCAGCAAATTGTTTCAGTTATCTGGATAGGTCCTTTTTTATTGCGCAGGTAAACTGTATCTATAGCGAGGGTATTCCTTTTAGATAAAAGCCTTGCAGTGGTCCCCCTCCCCCACACCACAAGGCTAAATGCTTGTTTTTCCTGAGGAGTAGAGGAATAAAGTGCAATGCTTACCAATATTCCTTGCTCAAGCAGAGTCCCTCCTCTAAGGTGCTCTTGGCCATGGTTGCGTTTCTGCCTCCTCCCTGTACAATGCAAGGTAATAGCTCTACATTATACGTGACAACGCTAAAGGACGCCACAGCCTGGAGTGCCAGAGGGAGAAAAGGATACCAGCCAGAGTGGGGGTATGGTAAGTAATTAATCCTTCTCATCTCCACCTAGACCCTATGAGTATTTAACCTGTTCAGTGGTGTAGTCCCCCATTGTAAGTGTTTTTTTTTTTTTTTCTTCCAGCCCAGATGTGAGGAACATACTGGGGAAGATTTACTAAAACTGGTGCACACAGAATCTAGCTTCTAGGGTTTTAGACCCTGTTGACACCTGTGCGACTTGTCATGCGATTTGATAGTTACAAATCGCATGACAAGTCGCTCCCCATTGCCGGCAATAGAACTGTTTATATCGCTGTGACTCATGTTGCAGCGATTATAAAAAAGGTTTCTGCAGTTTTTGCTGATTACTTTGCGACTTGCATAGGCTTCTGTTAAACAAACACTTTCATGTTGTGAGTGCTGCCTGTCCTCTGGCCATCTCTGTCCACAATTTCCCTGAATGATTTGTAGCTTCTCCTCTGTTGTTCATTTCCATTTCCATTTCTAAGGACTACATATCCCATGGTACCTTGCTGCCTGCAAGGAGTGACTCCTGTACTGATTCCGCCTCCTGAAACTCCTTCCCTCAGCACCTTTGTAGTCCAGAAGGAATCTTCACAAAGTAACTTCAAAATTGTTCAGTGTAATTGGAGTGGGACAGAAATAATTGAAATACAGTGTGGAAATGAGTATATGATTTTACATTTTGACCATAGATACACTTTAACCACTTTACCACCGGAGGATTTTCCTGCTAAAAGACCAGGGGTTTTTTTGCGCTTTTTTACTGCGTGACTTTAACGGACAATTGCGCGGTCGTGCGACGCTGTACCTAAACGAATTTCACGTCCTTTTTTTCCCACAAACAGAGCTTTCTTTTGGTGGTATTTGATCACCTGTGTGATTTTTTGATCACGCGCTATAAACAAAAAAAGAGCGTAATTTTTGCAAAAACAACAATATTTTTCACTTTTTTTTATATGAAATTCCTCCCCAAAAAAATGTAAAAATCAAAATTTTTTAAAATTTTCGGCCAATTTGTTTTACGCTACCTATGTTTGGTAAAAAAAATCGCAAGAAGCGTATTTTGATTGGTTTGCGCAAAAGTTATCGCGTTTACTAACAAAGGGAAAGATTTTTGTCATTTTTGGTGTTTTTTTTTTTAACGAGTAATGGCGGCGATCTGCGTTTTTTTTTGCGGTACTGCAACATTGCGGCGGACAGATCGGACCCTTGACTGACATTTTTGACACTTTTGGGGGTACCAGTGACATTACTGCAGTAATCAGTGCTATATATATGCACTGTTACTGCAAAAATGACACTGGCAGGGAAGGGGTTAACAGTATTGGACAGGGAGGGGTTAAGTGTGTCCTAGGGGCGTGATTCTAACTGTGCAGGGACAGGTCTACTAGTGTAAAAACAAAGATCAACAGTTCTACATAGTAGAACTGTCTGATCTTCACTTTTACACAGGGAGAACTGACAGGCGGCTTGTTTACATAAGCCGTTCTGTCTTTCTCCCGCTGTACCGGCGATCGTAGTGTGACCGGCGGACATCGGGTCCGCCAGTCACACTCCCGCACTCCTCCATGAACGAGCCGAGGCGGGTGCGCGTCTCAGCGGGCGCGCGCCCGCCCGCTATTGGCTCTAGAAGGAGTGACAGGCGAGCGACGTAGACCTACGTCACTCTGCCTGGCCGGGGCCGACTGCCGCAGTAAATATACTGTGCGCAGTCGGCAACCGGTTAAGGCTTAAAATGACAGTTTAAAAATTCTGTTTTCCTCATTTATAATGCAACCTAGACTTATCGAACAACCCAGCTTTGGCATGAGCATCACATTTGCATTGTACTGCTAAGCAGCTCAATATCTTTGTGTATATCATTGATAATCTGGTAACTGAGGCAGATGCTTGAAGCTCTGATATATTTGTGAATACTAAAAGCTGTGGCGATGACAGTCTCAGATCCTGTCACTGCCAATTTGTGACAATGGCTTTTAAAGCCTAGTATATAGGTGTGTATGGCAGCCGTTTTGCCAGCTTCGGTCAGAGGAGCATGCTGGAAAACCAGCAACTGACCAGCTCCCGATTTATGCTTTCCGGAGTGTTCTGGCTTCCCCCGGTGATAACACAATAGCACAGCAGGGGAGATCGCTGTACTAACATTCATTTGTTAGTACAGCGTCTCTGACCGGAACTGTCAGTTTTTTTCCATTCAACCTGCTGGGTTGAACAAAAAAAAAACTAGTGGTGTGTATCAGGCTTAAGTTTCACCCTGTACAGCGATTTTTCAGCTCTCAGGACAACAATTTATGTGACAACAAATTACAGTGATCGTTCCTGGTGTATGCACACACACACACGCACAAACAATAGCTACCACCACACATTTTAACTGAAAAAAAAATGCATATTCAGCCATTGTGCACCACACTAATATACAGCCTTATAAAAGTGGAAACTCTATAACACTCTCTCTTTTTTTCTTTAACAATTTATCGGCCACAGGTTTCTGGGAAAACACCATCATGACTGGTATTATCAGAAACGGACATTGAGTGTTTTTTTGTTGGCTGGAAAAGGTCTTCAACGGTGCTTTCACTTCCTAAAAGCCTTCCTGCAAAACTGAAATATAGATGGAACATAGAGAATTTCAGTATCCCCCGCTGATGACATCATGGGATTATGCAAACTAGTGCAAGTGTATATAAACAGACCAATGCTGCTGTACTTCACACAGCTATCTGCTCTAGATCTTGGTCAGAGAGAATCCAACATCATCAATATGGACAAGAAGTGTGCTGTCATCATTTGCGTTCTCCTGCTCTCTACTCCTCTTATACAAGGTACAGTCAATTACATATTATAGTATTTAGAATCTATGTATAAGCACAGACTGTTTATCCTACTGTTTTTGCCAATGTCTGTATAATCACTAATTGATCTATTTTTTATTTTGTATTCAGGATTTGCCGTTCCTTGTGGGAAGCGCTGCCTGTGTGACACACTATCCAATCAGGTGCATGTCAAGGCCCTGGCTCAACTGGACATTTATCCAAGCAGCTCTCTGTGTGAAAACACTGAATATATGTAAGTAGAATGTACATTATGGAATACAAAAAATGGTGGGCAGATGTTGCAAACATCTGTCTTCCCTTAAATCGGTTCGAACCCATGTTCATCTTGGTTAATATGTTAAAGCAGCATGCTTGCAATTAACACTTTTTTCATTCTACATTAAAAGTATTAGAAAAATCTTTGTGCAAAGCCTTTTATGGCCATCACATGTAATATTCAAATTAGAGTGACTTGGCCCCTGTATACCCCATAGAATGATTGGTAGCCAAGAGTGGCTGCCCACCTAATATTCATTGAAGTATGTAATAAGCAGCCATTACCGAGACGGAGGTGAGCAGGGTGGTATCTGGCTAGCCTGCAGGCAAGAGCCCGGGCCCGGACGGCTTCACAAACCACTATTATAAGTCCCTGCTCCCCATTCTTGGCACCCATATGTGTACCTACTTTAACGCGGTGTCGGATGAACGGCCCCTCCCACCTGAGGCGCTGTTGGCCCACATTGTAGTACTCCCGAAACCGGGTAAGGACCCCCACCACTGTGCCAGCTATAGGCCCATCTCTCTCCTCAACGCTGATACCAAGATTTTGGCCAAAATTATGGCGCTTCGCCTCCAAGACCATATCGCGTCCTTGATCCACCCTGACCAGGCGGGATTCATGCCCCTCTGAGAGGCCCGGGACAATACTGTCCGGGCTCTCCATGTGCTCCACTGGGCTCAGCATGGACCAGACAGACTTCCCTGTCTGGCTCTATCCCTGGATGCGGAGAAGGCCTTCGACAGGGTGGCCTGGCCATACCTGTCGGGGGTTCTTCGATCTCTGGGGCTCGGGTCCCGTATGTTGGGGTGGATCTTGGCCCTATATCACGGCCCAAGTGCCAGGGTCAGGGTGAACGGGTTGCTGTCGGATCCCTTTCCCATTTATAATGGCACCCGACAGGGTTGTCCCCTGTCACCCCTTCTTTTCGCCCTGGCCTTGGAACCCTTTTTGAGGAGAGTGAGGGCACTGTCTGACATTGCTGGTGTTACGGTGGGTGGTACGGAACATAAGGTGTCGGCATATGCCGATGACCTGCTGTTCTATCTTACCCGACCACAGCTCTCCCTCCCTGTACTGGTACGAGAGCTGGATCTGTTCGGGCGACTTTCCAATTTCAAGGTCAATTATGATAAATCTGAATTGCTACCTATTCATGTACCCCCCGACCTGGCTTCGACTCTACGGCGATCCTTTGGCTTTAGATGGCGGGAGGACTACCTCTCATACCTCGGCGTGAACATCTCCCCTGACTTGAAAACTCTATATGACAAGAACTTCGGCGACCTGCTGGCGCGTATCCATCTTGACCTGGAATCGTGGGCATCCCACTCGGTAACTTGGTTTGGCCGCATTAACGTGCTTAAAATGACCATCCTTCCCCGGCTGATTTATTTGTTCAACACGGTCCCCATGCATTTACCGGTATCCTTTTTTAAACGTCTGCGGCGGGCTTTTCTAAAATTCGTCTGGAGGGAGGGGAGCCCCCGCCTGGCCTATGCTGTCCTCAGGCGGACGAAAGCCGACGGTGGCGTCGGGCTTCCGGATGTTACATTGTACTATAAAGCTATGGCATTAGTTCGTATGCTGAATTGGGCGCACGACGGTCAGTCTAAACTTTGGGTCCCCTTGGAGAAAACGCTGGCGGGCCGGAATCTTGCGGGTGCCCCGTGGATTCCTTCGGGCGATCGTGGACTGTCGGCCTGGACGTCACCCCTGACTGTGGCCACACTCCGCATCTGGGATGGCCTTAATGCGTCTGACGCCATGTCTTCCGGCGTGTCCCCTTTGGCTCCCCTGGGGGGATTTCCCTGGTTCCCCCCGGGGGAGGATGTACGCTTTTTTCGCTCTTGGAACGCTGATGGCAAACTGTACTGCGGGAAATTTGCCCCGGCAGGCACTTTGCTGCCCCTTGCGACTTTGCGCGATCGCTTCGGTGACTTTCCGATGTCTGACTAGCGCTATAGGCAACTGACTGACTTTTTCGTCACACTCCCAACTGCTCCACGCCCGATAACTGGCCTCTCGGACTTCGAGAAGTGGTTTGTCGACCCTCCGGAGTCCCGCCACCTACTGTCGCACATGTACAAATTGTTATTGAGCGGGGTCTCCTCCTCGCCTCCCTATTTCATGAAGGAATGGGAGAGAGAGCTGGGGGTGGAATTTTCCCCTCCACAACTCTCTCGCATTCTGCGTTTGACCCATGTCTCCTCTATTAGCACCAGGATACAGGAGTCGGCCTATAAATTTGTGGCCCGATGGTACAGGACCCCTGCCAAGTTGGCTCGGATATTTCCGGGCTCGGACCCCCATTGTTGGAGGGGCTGCGGTCAGGTGGGCACTTTCCTCCACATTTGGTGGGAGTGTCCCCTACTGCAGCCCTTCTGGGACGCTGTACATCTTTGGGTATCCAAGCTGTCGCTCACCCCTCCTTCCCGTGCTCCCCTTCAATACCTGTTCCATGATACACACTCCTCGATCAAACGCTACAAACGTAGTATAGTTCCTTTCCTGCTGAACGCCGCCAAGTGCCTCATACCGAGGCATTGGCGGAGTTCCGCCTGCCCCACGCTCTCTGAATGGAAAAAGGAGGTCAACCTAGTGATGGAAGCCGAAAGACGTGTTCTCACGTCACAGGGTAGGGAGGAACGCTTTAAGGACACTTGGACGGGGTGGATGTATTACTCTGATGAGATCTCGGATGAACACACTCCTAATATTAGCGGCTGAACTCTAGGACTCCTACCTGGTCTTCGCCAGCCTGGGGCCCGCGCCCCCTGCCCGGACCTCCCTTTCTCTACCTGTTTTATCCTTCATGTTTGTCTTTTCCCCTATACTATCTCTCCCCCCCCCCCTCTTTTTTTCCCTTTTTTTTTCTTGTCTCTCTGAGGCCAGTAGTCGATTCTGCGGCTGTATAAACTGTAACATGGACGTTAATGTGTACAGATGCTGGAACTGTGTGTGGTGTCTGTCGGGCCCTCCGGCCCCCTCTGCGGGGATCCCTTTTTTTTGGGCGGCACTGACAGACACAGCGCATCCTGGGGGTCCATAATTGTATTTGCTGTTTGGCCGATATTGGCACACGCTTTCACAATGACTGATTAATTGACCCCTATGGATTTGTTTTTGCTTCACTAATGATGTCCGGACTGAACATAATGCCGATTGTGCCTTTTCTGTATTTTTTTTTTTTTCCTACATGCATTTATGCACTTCTTTGCTATTTTATATTTCTGTATGTTGTTTTGAATTTGTTAAATAAAGATTATTTAAAAAAAAAAAAAAAAAGAATAAGCAGCCATTTCAGTTTGTACATAAGAATACCATTTTTAAAAATCTAAAATGAATGAGACAAACCTAAATTCTTGTTTGAATTTTTATTTTTCACAATTTTGGATATTTTAATAAAAAAAAACAGGAACATCCATGAAAATTTTCATTATTGTAATTTCGTGCCATTTTTAATAGTCCTATGTAATCATGTTGCATGTTATAAATTTATGCGAAGGACATAAATGGATTTGAAGGAAAATAAAATTAGGATATTTTTAACTATTTACTAAGCATACACCTTGCACTTCCACAATGTTTAACTTTTAAAGAATGGTGGCCTGCTGATAAAATAGACAAGATAGTGCAAAGGCAGGATATAGAAAATCTCAAAAGACATGATATGAAATAGTTTATTTGTTTCATTCATTAAAGTAGAAGTCCACCCTAACACTAAAATCCCTGCATCTACAGACATCCACGATCTAACACTAACCTATCTAGCCCTGTAAAGAAGAAATCAGTTATACATACCTTTTTTGAAGCCGATCCGACTCAATCCCACGCTGAGCTGTCAGCCGCGGCTTCGCTGTGGAGGCGGGTGCAGAGGACACATCCAATGGAAGCCCCATAGTAAGTCTATGGGTGACGTCACTCCCCATTCATTTTACAGCCGTTGTCAGCCGTGTCCTCTGCAGAGCTTCCGCAGCTGGAGACCAGATCCGATCTGTTTTAAAAAAGGCATGTATACTGATTTCTTCTTTACAGAGCTAAATAGGTTAGTGTTAGGTCGTGGATGTCTATAGATGTAGGGATTTTAGTTTTAGGGTGGACTTACACTTTAAGAAGTATAGCCAAAGCTTTTTTGGCTTTTCTTCTCCTCTGGATCACAGGAGTGCAGATTGTTCTGCACACTTGAGACCCGTTTTCAGGCGACAGCAGCTAAAGCCCACTGTCGGCTGACAGCACAGAGTTGGTCAAGTCCCATATGGTTGGGTTCAACCCAGATGCCTGGACTGGCAGCTGGCTCAGCCTCTCAGCATGCCACTGAAAGACTAAGCCAGCAGCTCCCGCCCCTCTTCATAGCTCAGCGCTCCAGTGAGCATGAGGGAGAAAAGCAGAGAAGCATTGACTTACAGTCCCCAGCTCTCTACTCAGTGAAGGCTGAGAACTGAGCGATCATTATTCTTTGATCCCTCAGTTCTTAGTCTTAAAAGTGGCAGGGGACAGATGCTGCATTTACCTAGGTGAGTATAATTTTTTTTTTCCTTGAACCCATACTTCTCTTTTAATTAGTGTTCAAATATACTAATGGCTTTCTAAATTTTGTTCTTTCTCAGTGTCACATTAAAAAGCACCGGTGCTACAAAATGTGTCAGTCCTGACCTAAAAGAAATAAAAGTTCTGCTCAGTGGAAGAAATCGGTAGGTATTATTTCTTAGAAAATCTCCAGATATTGGGTTATTTCAAAGTTTGATGTGCATACAGCCCAAAACTGTGTGTAGAAGTTTGTTTACAGTACTATAAAAAGTGGGTAGGAGTGATTTTTTTTTTTTTCAATGTGTTGAAATTAGATAGATTAGAAGGACTGAAGGTACAGCTATATGTTTCTAAAATCATTCCACATCTCACCTGTACATTACATGGCATTTTACCACAATTCACACTACCTTAGGCTTCAGACCCCTTTCACATTTGTATGACCTGAAAGTTGCACGACATTGATGTGACTTTGATGCAACTTTGCCACGACTTCGAAGGGACTTGAAGCAATGCCTGTGTAATCAGTGTAATGGTACTCATTGTAAATCATGGGGTATGACTTGTCATCAGGGCCTGTGCTCCCAGTAGGCGAACTAGGCTGCCGCCTAGGGCGCACTGCTGCTTAGGGGGTGCAGCTACAGCAGCTGGTTTCCCTACTAGCCTGGCTGCCACCCTAGGGTGACCAGTCGTCCACGGTGCACTGTGAACTGGAACAGGGGGGCGCCATAGATCCCACTTGGGCTGCCTCCGTTAGATGGGGGCACTGGACCCTCTGCATTGGATGGGGGGCACTGGTCACTCTGCATTGGATGGGGGCACTGGTCACTCTGCATTGGATGGGGGCACTGGTCACTCTGCATTAATGGGGGCACTGCGAGTGATGCAAGTATAGGGGGGAGTATGGGAAATGCATAGAGTGTGCTGCGAGAATAGGGAAATTTTGAAGTTTTTTTTTATTTATTTGGGGGGGCGCAAGTAACTGGTCTTGCCTAGGGCGCAAAATAGTCTAGCACCGGCCCTGCTTGTCATGCAACTTTGCAGTCCTAAGTCACAGGACAAGTCACACAAGTGTGATAGGGGCCTTACTCACACCAGCACTCCAGTGTTTAGATTATCTAAACTCAGGATAAAGATTCTGAGAAGTATAAACAAACCATATATACTTGCTCCCCAGATCAGTTTTTCCTGCATTTAGATGTATCTGCCTTTACACAGGCTCAACCATGATTAGGTGTGTTTATACAGGCTTACACACATTTACATGCTTTTACAAGCTTTCAGCAATTTCTAGACTTTAAAATTGGACACAGCTAAACTGACGCACTCAAAAGCAGGCAAATGCACAGTGTGAATGATATCATTTAAACTTATTACATGCATTATAATGCATTTAGAAATGTCCTATAAATGTATAAAAATTGCTTGCATGTCAATGGCAGTGTGAATAAAACAATAATGTCCTCTTGGGGCGAATGCAGCCCACTAAATAAATACCGCTTGCAGAGATAAATATTGATTTATCATATACAGTATGTTAGTGTTTATCTTATTTTTATTTAAGTTGTATTTAATATATAATGCTAAATGTACAACGTGCTATATCGTATTGGCATGTATGTCTTATGAAATATATTTTTATTCCTGCAGATTTCTGAAACACATCCCAGTGATCAGACATCCCTGAGGGACTATACAAACTGAGGAATATGACAGAGAGCCTTTCAATAGATTCATTCTACCTTTCCCACTCACTTGTGATTACGGATAACTTGAATGACCTATGCCATGCATATTTTTATATTTGTAAATTCATTTATTTAAACAATGTTACTGTAAATACATACCTCCCGAGATACTTTTCTACTTTAAAGATGTGAGATTTATATTTTTATAAATAAATGTTTTAGAAATGTTTAAAGTGTGCTTACTCTGTTTTGATGGCAGTAAAAAAAAAAAAAAAAAAAAAAAAGATATTAAACAATAATGCAGTATAGGTGAGGTCAATACTCTTCTGATTACTACTGGTATTAAACTAGTCAAACCCATACTGTTCGGTGGACGCACCAAGTGAATAGGAATCACCTTCTTGGTTTTTCAGATACAGATGCAACAACCAGTCTGATCTATACACACAACATCAAAGTTTGTCAGTGACGATTGCTTTTTCCAATAGTATAGCAAGTCATGCCACAATTTGTTTTTTGGTTTATAAAGTTTTACTCCCCTGAGAGTACATGGGATTGCAGACAGCAGGTAAAATAAAAACATTGGCAGTGGCCTTTTATTATTGGTTGAAATAAAATTAAACTTTAGTATGAAAATCAGCTTACAACATTTCTTTATTTAAATAAAAAAAAAAAAACAACGTAAGCTAGTTCAAACACTACAACTCGAGTCATATTTAATATCAGATTTGAACCTTACCAACTGTCCTGAAAGGTGGGATGGCCTGTAGAGACCCGACGTAAGGTGCTTCTTAGTCCATCTGGTTCGTGCTCAAAAATCAAAATGCACTCGTGCTCCCCCCATTAGGTGTATTCTCATCTTATGCAGTGTGACCGCCCAACAAAGTTTGGTCATAAAGTGCTTTTTAGCCTCTCCAGGGCTACAACCAGTGCAATCCAGATCTCCATGATCCTCTTCCTTCAGGAACATTGCCTCAAAGTGTACTGGTCCTATCAGAGCGCATATAAGCAAGAAAAAACTCCAAGAGTGCTAATAAAATAAAACCATAGGCTTTTAATAAAACATTGAAGATAAGGTACTCACATTTCCCTGGTGCCTCCAGCGCAGCAGACTATACATGCTATATACTCTTATTTATTTTATTTGATTTATTTCAGGTACTTATATAGCACTGTCAATTTACGCAGCGCTTTACATATACATTGCACATTCACATCAGTCCCTGCCCTCAAGGAGCTTACAATCTAAAGTCCCTAACTCACATTCATACATAGTAGTGTCAATTTTATACAGGATCCAATTAACCTACCAGCATGTTTTTGGAGTGTGGGAGGAAACCGGAGTACCCGGAGGAAACCCATGCAGGCACAGGGAGAACATACAAACTCCAGTCAGGTAGTGTCGTGGTTGGGATTCGAACCAGCGACCCTCTTGCTGCTAGGTGAAAGTGCTAACCACAACACCACTGTGCCGCCCATATTGGGTATCTCCTTTTGGTTGCACATGCCACATACATTCCGCAAGCTGCTGACTCCACGCTAGGTACGGGTACCATCACCGTCCTTGACCCTCCCCTACGCATTAGGCCATAGGGTCACGTGGCTTCCTAAGGGGCATGTTTTGAGCCATACCTGGCATTTAAATTATTCCATGCACCTTTGCCTAGCTAATTGTACTTAGCTTACCTTACAAAAACCTTAATTATTTTGTGCTCCATGTCGATATTATTAAATCTAAGCCCTGACCTACCTCCACTATTGGCAGATACCATCTATCTATGTATCAGAAGCAACTTTTCCCAAATGCCTTTAATTTGTGACTGATGACAACTAACTTGCTTATTATGTACAACTTACATATAAGTGTGTAAATGTTGTGGGTTTTATAATTCCTACCTAGTGTCCAGATTAGGGGGGATTCTGGGGCTTCTCGTGATAATCAACCAGCACAATGTTTCCAAATATGAGCAATGGACAGCAATACCTTTACACATCTACCGACCTCCCATGTCCCATACTCCCTTGGTAACCCCCTTCTGTGATCTGTGACAAAGTACGACATTAAAATAATATTGAACAAAAAAGGTTAATTTCCAAATGTATAAAAAAAAAGCCACTTAGGCCGAGATAATTTGGTTATGTAAATAACAATCAACTATTGGCAAAACCACAAAATGAATCATTCAGCCAAATTTTAAAGAAAGGAGTGAGCTCTCCAGCAGCAACTAGTGAACCCATAAAAAAACAAAAGAGATAGTGGTAAAAGAGTGGCACAGAGCTCATCCGTAGTGTAATATGCATAAAAAGTACTGACTGATAAATGCGTAAAAGGCCAGAAGTTACCACCCAACGCATTTTTTTCATAGGAAATTCCATCATCAGGAGCTAGAAACACATTGGGTGGTAGCTTCTGAAGTCACCTTTGGCACCAAGAATAAATGGCAGCAATCTTGAATGTGGGAAAGCAATAGTTTTCTAAGGCAAACACTGCTTGGTATTATGTAAGTGCATTTCTTTTGTATTCCAAATAAAAAACATTACTTATTACTATGTAGAAATCCCTTACTTATTCCCTACCGTCTGAATATGGAGCACCTTTCATAGTTTAAAGAGGAGCTCCAGGCTCCCCCCACCCAAAAAAAAATTAAAAGACAGCAGCTACAAATACTGTAGCTGCTGACTTTTAATAAAAGAACACTTACCTGTCCAGGGATCCAGCGATGTCCTCACAGGAATTGATTCTTCAATTGGCTTCGGGTGCAGGTGCTGGCATAGCAAGTAAGGGAAACAGGAAGTGAAGCCCTGCAGCTTTTGAGCCCGTTTCCTACTGTGCATGTGCGAGCTGCTTTGCTCCTTTAAATGGTCCTTTAGTCTTCTGGGACGTGTGATGTATCCCAGAAGACTGGGGCCCAAACTGATCTGAGCCAGAAGTTGGAGCGGGTACCTGTCAAAACCAGGGGCGCCCCCCCCGTGCCAAATGTGACAGTGGAGGGGGTCAGGGTCCAAAAAAAGTGGAAATTACCCTTTCGGGTGAAGCTCTGCTTTAAGCGGGATAACTAATGATACCGGGTGGACAGCAGGAAGAACTCTGGAGTACACAAAGGCTACAATACCCACAATACAAATACACATGCTGTTTTTTTTTACTTTTTTCTTGCTTACACATGAAGTCAAACCCCTCTGGTGTGTTTGGTGTGACATCTATGTGAACAGGGTCTTCTTTAGAGAACACACTGCAAAGCACTGTATCTGAGAAGTGGGACAGTCACTTTAATAGACATTGTTGTGCATATTTTATTTACTGGTTTATATTAAATGTCACTTGCGTTTGGATATTTATCAGTGAAGTGACCTATGGTATTGCACATGATGTTAAAATTCACATCTATGGTTTTTGTTTATATATTTTAGGTAGTACTGTTACCCATAGGGTAGTCAGGGGTTCATTTTGAGTATCACAGGTGTAATTCACACAGCATAAAAGCAGCAAATTGTTTCAGTTATCTGGATAAGCTTTTTTTTGCGCAGGTAAACTGTATCTATAGCGAGGGTACTTCTTTTAGATAAAAGCCTTGCAGTGGTTGCCCTCCCTCAAGCAGATTCCCTCCTCTAAGGTGCTCTTGGCCATGGTTGCGTTTCTGCCTTCTCCCTGTACAATACAAGGTTACTAGCTCTACATTATACGTGACAACGCTTCATACACATATGTCCTTTTATTAGCATTTGAAAAGGACAGGACCAGTCTCTAGGATAGAGGTGACACCTAGATGCCAATAAAAGTCTCCCATACAAGTAAACAAAAATTGTCACCTTCCTGGAGCCTCAAAGACAAAAATTGTCACCTTCCTGAAGTCTCAAAGAAAACTGCTAGTCATCTTGGCTACGAGGATCCGCAGGGGGCAATGAGAGGCTCCAAACAGTCTGCAAGCTTTGATTGGTATCATCAGATCTAAGGAATGTATTTTATCTCTCATAATAGGTAAAATATTAGTGACAGAGAGATGAAAATAATTCCTTCTGATGGTTCACGTGTTGGGCTACAAGTACATGTAAATCTGTAATTGTAGTACGTGTAGAATCCTAGAGAAACGCACAAAAACGTTATATGGTGCCTGATTAAGGCATGCAGGCTGTGGTTGGTACTGTCGCGATCAGACCGATGCGCTGGTGTCAGAATTCCTATCCCTGATTCAGCGGTCAGTGCCGTTCTGGGCCAATTCACCTCTGGTCAGTTCAGAACACTAAACCTCCTGTGGGCTGAGATGGGGGCACCACCCTGGGGTTGATTGACCAAGGGCTAAAGTCCAGCCCACATTCATATTCCAATAAATTGGGGAACCTGAGATATCGACATTGTTCTTCCATGAAGCCAGTTCTAAACTGGGGAGTCCCCACACGGTTTCTGGTATGCTTCTACCAAGGGATAAGCTTTGGTAAAGTTTATTTCTGTTTTTATTCCTTTTTATTTTCATAGCAAATTGCCAATTGTGTGTCTTTTTGTATTTTTTGTAACTTCCTTTTTCTTGTGTTTATTTCTCATGCACTGCCCACTTTTGGGATATTAAATTATAAAATTATTAAGTGACTTCTGTGTACTAAGCTAGGGCTCATATCTCTGGAGAAATTGTTGCATTTTAGTGCCTAATTGCTCGGTCCAAGCTACGTGCCAATCTGTATGCAATTGCACTGCGTGTTGGCAGATTGCATGCAGATTGTAAACTAGAAGGAGATCTGTGTGTGTGTGGTGGCCCAGCAGACCAGTCTGCGAACAAACTGTTGGGAGGTGGCAGGCTATCGTTTGTGGTGAGTGGGTGCATGGACAGTGGGAAGAGTGATTAACACCAGGGTTCTAGCTTGTAGGATAGCTGGAGGAATCCCAGTAGTGTGTGATAATTGCTAGACTGCTCCCCAACCCTTACAGTGCACCAGATTGTATGTAAGATTTGTATCTGCCTGTGTGCGGTCAGCCAGCTGGATTGGAGTGTAGTCTCCCTCTAGTGGTGACCAAAGGCAGTGCAGGTTGTGAAAGTGTCACATCCATTCTTATTACTCAGTAGGAGTTTCCCTTATTCCCTTATACTCCCCAGTCACGGAACCACATCCTGGTTAGCAAGTCTCCGTGGGCGTGGATAATCGTGACAGGGGGTATGGTAAGTAATTAATCTTTCTCATCTCCCTCTAGGCCCAATGAGTATTTAACCTGTGCAGTGGGGTGGGGCCCACTGCAAGTGTTTTTTTTCCTCCAGCCCAGATTTGAGGAACATACTGGGGGGGGGGGGGGGGATTTACTAAAACTGGTGCACACAGAATCTAGCTTCTAGGGTTTTAGACCCCAATTGACACCTCTGTGACTTGTAATGCGATTTCATAGTTACAAATCGCATGACAAGTGTAACGCTCCTGCGTTTCTTATATGGTGTGGATTTTCAGCTGCAGAAATAGTTCCACGTCAGTAGTCATGTAAGAGATATGCTGAGATACCATTCCCAACCTCAATGACTCATCATGTGTGGAAGGTCTTATTTCAGCCAGTAAATACACACAATTAGCAAGCTGGTTCCTAGAATGACTTTATGTATGTGGTAACACAATGATGAAGGTTGAGGGATAGGTTGAGTGGAGGTGGTAGGTGATAGACACTTGAAGGTGAGACAGTAGCAGATGGATGCAGGAAGGTTTAGCAATGTTGTATGGTAGCAGATGACAGAATAGCAGGTGGACATACAAAAGAGATCAACCCAGTGCAGAAAAGTAGCAGTAGTCTCAAGAGCTAACAATCTAGTTATGCAGATGTGATAAACAGTCTTTACTATGCAGAGCTAGATAGTGTAAGCTTAGTATAAGTTTATAGAGAATTCCCCTGCGGGGTACTTAGCACTATTAGCGATACAGCCGAAGGGTGGTTCAGGAGAGGCGGATGATCCAGTAGCGGGATACAGGGATCAGCGCGGCGAGGTTCCGTCAGCGAGGTAAGCTTGCAAGCATGGAAGCTTCAAGCAAGGTTAGTATCCAGATAAGGGTGTTTGAACGAACACATGTGAGTGAGAACCGGCGCTTTAAATAGCCATCTAGTCCGGCGCTGGGTGATGACAGCTCCAGTCTTAAAGGTGTATGCGCACCTTTCCAAAAGTAATTGGTGGGGCGCATACACTTGTGGAAAGTGTAATTTAGGGTACCAAAGGTACCGGAACATTACAATACCCCCCCTTAAGGCCTGCTCCTGAAGGCCTCTGGAGCTGGTTTGTCTGGGTATCTCACATGAAAATTGCGGATTAATCTAGGGGCATGTATGTCAGAGGTGTTTAGCCAGGTGTCGTCTTGGGGCCCATAGTTCTTCCATCTAACCAAGTACTGAAGTCTTCTTCTGTAGATACGAGAATCCAGAATCTCTTTTATCTCGTATTCTTCTCCACCTTCAACTTGTACAGGAGGGGGAGGTGGAATATTAGGCCTTATTCCTTGGTCAGGAACATCGGGTTTTAGTAGCGACACATGAAAAATGGGATGGATTTTTAGGTCCATTGGCAATGTAAGCTGCACTGCAGCTTTTCCAATAAGTTTCTTGATTGGGAAAGGTCCCAAGAACAGAGGTCCAAGCTTTTTGCTAGGGATCTTCAGTCTCAAGTTTTTTGTTGAGAGCCAAACGAGGTCCCCGAGAGTATACTGTGGAGAAGGTCTTCTACGAAGATCATAGTACTTCTTTTGTTGACTGTGAGCGTGTGCAATGGTAGTATTTAGTAAACCCAGAGAATCCTTTATTTGGGTAAGATAGTCTGAGGCTACTGGGTTATTTGAAGGAAGGATGCGTGGAGGGAGAATAGAGGGATGGAACCCATAGTTCAAGTAGAACGGACTCTGCTTGGTTGTACTGTGAGTTGCGTTGTTGTAGGCAAATTCTGCCAGGGGGAGAAGATCCAACCAATCATCCTGTTGGTAAGAAGTGTAACAACGTAAATACTGCTCGATGCATTGGTTGACTCTTTCAGTCTGTCCGTTGGTCTGCGGATGGTAAGGAGAAGTGAGCTTCCGCTCAATCCGTAGTATGTGACATAGTTCTTGCCAGAATTTAGAAATAAATTGGGATCCACGGTCAGACAGAAGAGTTTTTGGGATACCATGTAATCTGAAGACATGTTTCATCAGGAGTTCTGCCGTTTGTTTGGACGAAGGTAGTCTGCGAATAGCAATGAAATGTGCCATCTTTGTCAGATGGTCCACTGACACCAAGATGGTATTAAATCCTTTGGAAGGAGGCAATTCTACGATGAAGTCCAATGACAAAACCTCCCATGGAGTTTGGGGTATTGGTAGACTGCATAGTAGACCGGATGGTCTCGTAGTGTCAATTTTGGACCTGGCACAGACATTGCATGAAGAGACGAATTTTTGTATAGATGTTTTCATGTCAGGCCACCAGAATTGTCGAGAAATCAAATTGAAAGTCTTTGTCATACCCATATGTCCTGCCATAGGCACATCATGCGATAATTCCAAGATCTTGGTGCGTAGGGTAGGTGGTATGTAAAGTTTGTCGTTGTAGTAGAGGAAGCCTTCTGCATCAGTATTTAGTTGTGGTGGGGGTGAATCCAAACTTATACCATGCAGAACCTCTTCCTTTAAGGAACGGACAACTCCAATAATGCGTTTGTTAGTCGTGATAGTGCATCCGCCTTTTTGTTCTTATCTGCAGGTGTGTAGGTCACTAGGAAGTTAAACCTTAGAAAGAATAGTGACCATCGTACCTGTCGATGCGAGAGAGTTTTGCTAGTCTGAAGATATTGGAGGTTTTTATGGTCCGTGTATATAATTATTGGTAGTTGGGTGCCTTCGAGTAAATGTCGCCAATTCTCCAGAGCCAATTTTATAGCATGCAGTTCCTTTTCACCCACGGGGTAATTTATCTCGGGACTGCTCAGGGATTTAGAAAAAAAAGCGACTGGATGAAGTGGTGAAGTGTGGGTAGGTCGTTGGGAGAGTATTGCTGTAGTCGATGATAGGTCTGAGACTTGAATCTTTATTGCGAACAAAAAAGAGTCCTGCTGCTGTGGAAGAAGTGGAAGGTCTAATAAAACCTTTTTCCAAGTTCTCATCCAAATAGGTTTTGAGATGGGCAAGTTCATCCTGTGAAAGAGGATAAACATGACCGAACGGCAATTTGCTATTTGGGAGTAGATCAATGCTACAATCATGGTCTCGATGAGGAGGTAATGCTTGAGCATTTTTCTCAAGAAAAACCTCAGAAAGATCTTGATAACATAGTGGTGCAATCTCATCTGTCACCACAGACAGAATCTTCCCGGAAAACGGGAGGTTACACGTTTCCTCGCAATAACAAGAAGGGAAGGTCAAGGACCATTTCTTCCAATCTATGGTTGGTTGGTGTGTGTGCAACCAGGGAAGTCCCAACACAATGGGAAAGTGGGGTGATGGTATTAAATCGAAGGTAGAAGTCTCCCTATGAGACTCGTTAATAGTGACTAGAAGTGCTTGTGTCTGATCGGTGATCGGACCAGAGGATAACGGAACACCGGTAATAAGACTTACTGAGACAGGTTTGAGTTTAGAAATAATAGGAATTTTATTTAAAGCAGCAAAACATATATCCATATAATTTCCACAAGATCCTGTGTCAATCATGGCCTTAGTAGTAATCCTGTTCTGGTCCCACTGTAATGTCAAAAAAACAGAAATGTAGGGGTTAGTGAATGAAGTTGTCAATCCTCCTAGGGAGACATGTGAACACTCACCCTTCTTTTTGTTGACTAGGGGACAGACGTTTATCTTGTGATCCGGGGATGCACAGTACAAGCAGAGATTTTCATTTCGTCTTTTGGCTTTTTCCATAGTTGATAGCGGTGGGCGTATGGTTCCTACCTCCATAGGAACGGCCAGACTCCGAGAGGAAACGGATAATGGCATTCCCATCTTTTCAGCCTTTCTTTCTCGTAGTCTTCTATCTATGGTAATACTGAGTTGTATTAATGCATCCAGGGTTTTTGGCAGATCCGCTCGGGCGAGCTCGTCCTTAACGGCTTCTGATAGGCCAAGCCTAAATTGGGTTTTCAGAGATGCATCATTCCATTCTGAATCAAGGGTCCATCTCTTGAACTCTGCGACAAAGTCTTCTACAGGCCTCCTTCCTTGTTTCAAGGATCTTAACTGAAGATCAGCAGTACTCTGCCTATTGGGGTCATCATATAGGCTAGTGAGCTCTGCCAGGAACAAGGCATAGGAGTTGAGAAGCTGGTCGTTTTTCTCAAAAAGAGAATCTGCCCAGGCTCGAGGATCGCTTGATAGGTAAGAAATAATAGTACAAACCTTAATGTGATCAGTAAGGTAGGTACGAGGTTTTAGCAAAAAAAGTAACTCACATGCGTTTTTAAATTCGCGAAATTTTTTGCGATCGCCTGTAAATACCAAAGGGGGATTTATCTTGGGTTCAGGGGACTGAGCAGAGGTAAGTTGTGTCAGTCTAATTACCTGCTGCGACAGAGCCTGATTGTCTTCTTTTAATTCAGCAAGTGCGTGTATTAACGCAGATACTTGCTGTTTTAATTGTGTCACCTGAGTGGTTATTTCTGCTGAATCCATTTTTTTGGTTCGTTCAATCTGTAACGCTCCTGCGTTTCTTATATGGTGTGGATTTTCAGCTGCAGAAATAGTTCCACGTCAGTAGTCATGTAAGAGATATGCTGAGATACCATTCCCAACCTCAATGACTCATCATGTGTGGAAGGTCTTATTTCAGCCAGTAAATACACACAATTAGCAAGCTGGTTCCTAGAATGACTTTATGTATGTGGTAACACAATGATGAAGGTTGAGGGATAGGTTGAGTGGAGGTGGTAGGTGATAGACACTTGAAGGTGAGACAGTAGCAGATGGATGCAGGAAGGTTTAGCAATGTTGTATGGTAGCAAATGACAGAATAGCAGGTGGACATACAAAAGAGATCAACCCAGTGCAGAAAAGTAGCAGTAGTCTCAAGAGCTAACAATCTAGTTATGCAGATGTGATAAACAGTCTTTACTATGCAGAGCTAGATAGTGTAAGCTTAGTATAAGTTTATAGAGAATTCCCCTGCAGGGTACTTAGCACTATTAGCGATACAGCCGAAGGGTGGTTCAGGAGAGGCGGATGATCCAGTAGCGGGATACAGGGATCAGCGCGGCGAGGTTCCGTCAGCGAGGTAAGCTTGCAAGCATGGAAGCTTCAAGCAAGGTTAGTATCCAGATAAGGGTGTTTGAACGAACACATGTGAGTGAGAACCGGCGCTTTAAATAGCCATCTAGTCCGGCGCTGGGTGATGACAGCTCCAGTCTTAAAGGTGTATGCGCACCTTTCCAAAAGTAATTGGTGGGGCGCATACACTTGTGGAAAGTGTAATTTAGGGTACCAAAGATACCGGAACATTACAACAAGTCGCTCCCCATTTCCGGAAATAGAATTGTTTATATCGCTGTGACTCATGTCGCAGCGATTATGTTCTCTGCATTACTTTTTGCTGATCACATTGCGACTTGCATAGGCTTCTTTTAAACAAAGTTGCAAGCTGCAATGAAATTGGCGGTGCAAATCACACTGATCTACAGCTTTGAAATCGCAATGAAGTAGCGCAATTTCAAAGCCACACTAGTGTGAACCAGGGCTTATTGTTAGAGTTTCATTTAACAAGCTTAAGTTAGAAGCTGATTGCTTATTATGTACAACTAAAAAACAAATAGTGCAGCACAATTGTAACGCTCCTGCGTTTTACGTATGATGTGGATTTTCAGCTGCAGAAATATTCCACTTCAGTAGTCATGTAGAGAAACGCTGAGACACCATTCCCAACTCTCAATGACTCATCATGTGTGGATGATCTCAATTCAGCAAGTAAATACACACACTCAATAAGATGTTTCCTAGAGTGACTTATGTATATAGTAACACAGTGATGATAGGCTGAAGAGACAGGTTGGGTAGAGATGGTAGATGACAGACACTTGAAAGGAAATGTTCTTGAAAGTAAGATAGTAGCAGATGGGATGCAGATAGGTTTAGCAATCATGTATGGTAGTAGATGACAGAGTAGCAGGTGGACATACAAGAGAGATCAACCCAGTGCAAGAACAGGTGGTAGTAGGCTCAAGAGCTAGCAATCTTAGATAATGCAGATGTAGTAATAGTCCTTAGTATGCAGAGCTAGATAGTGTAAGCTTTAGTATAAAGGTTATAGAGGTTTCCCCTGTGGGGTACTTATCACTAATAGCAATGTAGCAGAGGAGAGGTTCGGCAAGAGAGGATGATCCGGTAGCGGGATACAGGGATCAGCGCAGCGTGGTTTCCGACAGCGAAGTATGCTTGCAAGCATGTGAGCTTCAAGACAGGTTAGCATCAAGGCACAAAGCAGTTTGAACGAACACATGTGAGTGAGAGCCGGCGATCTAAATAGCCATCCAGTCCGGCGCTCAGTGATGACAGCATCAGTCTTAAAGGTGTATGCGCACCTTACCAAAAGAGAATGGTGGGGCGCATACACTTATGAAAGAGTAATTAGGGTACCCAAAGGTACCAGAACATTACAACAATAAGATAATGTATAGAGTGTAAACAGACTTCTATAATAAAGCCCAAAAGTCCCTTAAATGCAACACCCAGGTCCAACTGGTCAGTGAAGAAAAAGGAAACAAACTTCAGGTGACAAGTCGTTTCATCCACGACATCACACCGCTCTCATCTAATCCAAAGACCTCTGTATTACCAGTAGGTCATAAGCGCTTTTCCCCTTTAGGGATCACAATAGATGTAACGGTGGAAGCTCCTGCCTGGTCGATAAGGGTGGCGGGATCTCCTGGACTTTCACTCGTACACGTATTAAGACATGTAACAAAAAAATAATCGAAGTGCTCTCTGCTTAACTGAAGTAAACACTATTTATTATGATTAAAAACTCACAAGATCATCCTCTTGATAAAAAGCATTAAAAGTTTCCACAACGCCGATATCACATGCTGGTCAAACAGGATAGCAGCGGGTGACGTGTTGCGCTGTAACTCCTCCTCCCATAGGCTTTACGTCCTGCGGGACTTCTTCAGCGGGGTGGAGTCACACAGTCACCCTGATCTCTCATATACACATACACATGGAAACCACGGAGCTCGCTATGGCCATTACGGCCTTGAGTGGCAGCATATGGAAATCGGAACTTGCTCACAAATGCACAATGCCAAAATGGAAAACAAAAACTCCCATAAGGCCGATACGACCTCTAGTAGCAATATATAGGAGCGCAGCTCTCTCACATATAATACTATAAAAACCAGTAACAATTACTAAAAATGGCCAAACCTAACCTCCGGGGAAAAGACCTACCCAAAAGGAACAAGAGTGGCCACCTACCAATTAAATATGCACCCACGGCTATCCTTCACAAAATCTACAATACTCATCAACCTTAAAAAACTAAAAAATACTAAAGACAACATTGGATAAATTATCTATCAGAAATAAAGCAGTTTAAGTAAAATTCTACATTCATTCCTGAAGGCACAAGTACCACAGTCTCAAAAATCCAGAATGACTCTCTTTGACTAGTTGTGCTTGTTCACTCTCTCTATTCCCCAGAATTTCAATCTTCTCAGGTCCCTATTATGATAGAGCCTAAAATGTTTGGCCACATTATGGGATTTTTAGCCTTTTTTAATATTATTCACGTGTTCCCCTATACGTATATGCAATGCCCTTGATGTGCCCCCCCCCCCCCCCCCCACATATTGGAGTCCACAACTGCACTCCAACATATAAACTACTCCTTAATTGTATAATTCTTACCTGTCACCAATGCGGAAAACTCTTTACGCTTTTTGATATTACATTTTGAATTCTTACAGGCCGAGCACCTACTACAAGCATAAAAACTTGATATGAATCACTTATTCTGCTTCTGGGGGGGGTGTGCCCGGTCTATATATAAAACGTGGGCGAACGGCAATTCGGGACCCAAAACAAACTCTATCCCTCAGTAAAATACCCCAGTGTCTGGAGATAATCCTCCTTTTTAAATTCAACATTATAATTTAGGACAATTTTAATTTTTTGCCTAATCTCCCTAACTTTCTTAGGGCCTGAAACCAGATCTTTCCTGTCCAGATTTTTACCTTTCTCTACTTCCTTCTGCAACTCTTCTTGTTTATAACATTTCTGGAGAAATCTATCCACGAGAATATGTGTGATATATAATCAGCTTCAGAAAAACAATTCCTTCTTAAAAAGATATATTGTCCTCTGAGAATATTAAACAGCCATGAGCTGTGATGGCAGCTGTCTAAGGGAATATAGCCATTCCTGTCCGTAGGCTTAAAATAATTACGAGTTCTAAGACTCCTTCCTTCTTTAAAAATCTCAAGATCCAGGAAAACCGTCCTGTCCAAATACTTATTCCATGTAAACACTATATTCTTATTATTTAAATTGAAACTATCCATAAAAGAATTGAGGCTGATCAAATCTCACCCCCACCCCCAAATGAGTATGGGGGCACCAGAGCCGAGCTGCAGCTCCGTGAGTTCATTCAGACACAAAGCTGCCATTCGGCCCTGCCCCCTCTCTTTCCTGATTGGCTAACTGACTTTAATTAACAGCAGTGGGAGCCAATGATGCCGTGGCTGTATCTCATCCAATCAGGAGGGAGAGTCCCAGGACGGCCGAGGGACTTGTGGACATTCCTTGGCAGAGAGGGAGTAAGTAATTAGGGGTTCTGGGTAAGTATTAGGGGGTGCTGGGGGGCTGCCACACACAGAAGGCTTTTTAATCTTAATGCATAGATAACACCCACACCCTTTTCACTGCTTCCCATGGAGGTCCATGTCCATACACAACCCCCCCCCCCCTTTTGTACCTGGTTACTTCATTTGTACCACTGTATGGCAGTGCTGTTTTTAAGCAAGATGACATGACTTTGTATGTGAGTATGGTGTCTTCCCACTTGGGTCGTACATTTATTGATTATCCATGCCCCATCTGTCATTCACTCTGCATGTCGACTAACAACATTTATTATATTTTCAGATATGATTTTATACACATACTGCTGATGATTTGGCAATGCGACCCATGAAACGCGTCGAGTTCAACGTTCAAAATGTATTTATGTGCATACTGTTATTACCATGTCATGTTTTACTGATAATTTGAATTATTATGCCCATGTAATGATGTTTTACTTGGATATGCATTTTTATGGCTACTATTCTACACATTGCGATTTTGTTAATAAACCAGACGCATTGCATTTTAATGACACATTGAGTCCTCCTCATTTAAAGTCCCACCAGGCTCTCTTTTCCTGTTTTGCATTAAAATAAATAACCTTCCTGACTTTACAACTCCTTTAAAGTCACTTTCATTAACCACTTGCCGACCGCCACAAGTACATATACTTCGGCGGTCAGCCCCTCACAGGCAAAGTGACGTATGGGTACGTCACTAGCCTGTGAGGTTCTGGGGAGCGAGCACGCGCCGCCTGAGGCGCGCTCCCGCTCCCGCTCGGTCACAGACCCCCGCGCGGGTCCACCGGGCACTCGCGATCGTCCGTGACAGATCGTTCGCGATCGTCCGTTGATGTAAACAAGCCGCCTGTCATTCTCCCCTGTGTAAGAATGGAGATCATACGGTTCTACTATGTAGGACCGTTGATCACTGTTCCTACACCTCAAGCCACAGCCAATCACAGTAAGAATCACGCCCCTAGGGACACACACCACCCCTCCCTCTCAAAAAAAGTTAACCCCTTCACTACCAGTGTCATTTTACAGGAACAGTGCATATGTATAGCACTGATTACTGTAGTAATGTCACTGGAAACCCCAAAAGTGTCAAAAATGTCAGTCAAGAGTCCGATCTGTCCGCTGCAATGTCGCAGTCCTGCAAAAAAAATCGCAGATTGCCGCCATTACGCGTTAAAAAAACAAACAACAAAAATGACAAAAATCTTTCCCTTAGTTAGTAAACGCAATAGCTTTTGCGCAAACCAATCAAAATACGTTTTTTGTGATTTTTTTTTACCAAAAATATGTAGCATAAAACAAATTGGCCTAAAATGTTAAAAAACTTAGATTTTTACATTTTGGGGGGGGGGGGGGATTTCATATTAAAAAATTTGAAAAATATTGTTATTTTTGCAAAATTGACGCTCTTTTTTTGTTTATAGCGCATGATCAAAAAATCGCACAGGTGATCAAATAGCACCAAAAGAAAGCTCTGTTTGTGGGAAAAAAAAGGACGCCAAATTAATTTAGGTACAGCGTCGCACGACCGCGCAATTGTCCATTAAAGTCACGCAGTGCCGAATCGCAAAATACCCCCTGGTCAGGAAGGGGGTAAAATCTTCTGGGGCTTAAGTGGTTAACACAGTCCATTACTCATTTTATCACTAATCACTTCTTGCTTAGTGTACTATGGAAGTGCTCTGTTTTACTTTTTTGTTTTTTATTTGTTTGCCTATGTAGGTGAGTAGGATTTGATTTTTTATGGGAGAGAAGTTATGCATGGAATTTCTTAGATCCAGAACAAGGAGATTTTGCTTTTCTGGTTTATCTGATTGTCTTCATTTAAAAGGAATTTAAAAACACTGGCTTTTCTTGGCTAAGAGCTGCTGTGAGGACAAGTGTTTAGAATATTCCATACTTTACTCACCCAATGTTCCTAATGAGTACATTGCCCTTTTTTCTTAAAGGGTTTTGTTTGATAGATATGTGGGCAAAATTCAGAATGAGTTTGGCATGTGGGCTTGTAAGAATGGGTTCATTGTGAACTTTAGGAAGGATCCCATCTTCCAGCTAGGTTCAAATTGGGGAAGATCAATAGTGATGCTTTTTGATGGCATGGGTATTTTCTGCAGGAATTGCAAGAAGTATGAACACAAAAAGTGTAATATCAGGATGTGTGGTATGCTAATTGCAAGGCCATGTTTCCAGAGAATGATGAAAAAAAATGAAAAAAATGTGCTTTTTATGCCAAGGATCGCGGAATTTGTATCATTTGCAGTACTCCCAAAGGAAAGGAGAAAGACAGCAAAAAGAGAATAGTCTAGGGGGGTGGAGAAAAAGGTGGAATGGAAAAATGTTCCGGAAGAGAAAGTCCCTTCTAAAAGGGAAGCTGAGAATCGGGAGACAGAAATGGAAGAACCTGTGGTAACCAAGAAAGAGGAAGTAAGTACAAGCTAAAAAAAGCAAAAATGACGCCATGTAAAGATCATAAGGATGAACCAGGAAGGATTTCTAAACAGGAGGAAACAAACCAAATGCTTAAAGTGTTACTAAACCCAGGACTCTGCATTCACTATATCTGGTTTCCCACAGTACACAGAACATGGAAATGCAATTATTTTAGTAAATTGAAGATGCTAAATATCTTTTCTCATTAGCAGTATGTAGCATTCTTGTGTCCAATTGAGCACTTGTTAAAGCTTGTAGGGGCAGTTTTAATCCTCACTGACTGTCCTTTGAGGCTGCATGACCCCTGTCCCTCTGTCTGGATAGTGCTGACTGGCCCTGTGCTGATTACATGCACCCTCCCTCCCAAAAAAAAAAAAAACTCTCTAGCAATACATACCAAACTGAGCATGTGCAGAATGTCTCCTAGAGCTCTGTGCTATCAGCAGATGAATTAGGGACAGTAAAAGAAGGGGAGGATGAGAGCAGACAGGATCAAACAGCCTTTTTACACAATGTGTAGGATTACCCCTTAGGTTCCACAGTGAGTATAACAAGCATGCTTTACTGCATATACAGACTGATTTCACTGTTGTGGGTTTAGTAACACTTTAAGGAAAATTCAATGTTTAAAAGGTATAACATATGTGAAATAAGTTATAAAAGTGCGCTACTAAGTAAGCAAAATATATGACATAGCATCCAATGTGACAATATAAATGAAAAACAAAAGTCCAAACTATGCAAAAGTATACTGATATGGTGAAAAAGTCTCTTTCATCTGGAAGTGAAGGTAAACCTATAATTGCCCAAAGTGACAGGTGAAAAGGGTCCAATTGCTGTAATATTGGAAAGGGGGCAAAATTAGCCCCCCCTTTCATATGGGCTGGTGGAAGGGGTTAAAAGAACTTAGGATAATGAGGCCCATAGCTCTCCTCAGCCATTTTCCCGCCAGAAGGAGTTACCAGGCAGTTTAGTGGTTGTTTAGAAAGAACAGGTGGTTGTTAGGCAGTTTAGGTTCTCTCTCTAAGGAATCAGCGAATGAGCCCCTTCTCCGCCCGCTCACCTCAGCCTATGGGGTGGAGGTTACCTCAGGAAGAAGCATATTTAAGCTGCCTCCCGCCCCTCAGGGGCTCACATCTCTTCAGACCTTCCATCTGGATTTTTCTTTTGCTTGGACTTACCTGCTCCTGGTACCGATTTTCGGTCGAATATGTCCCTCATTCGTCAGCTGCTGGAGCGTGCGGGAGAAGAGGGCGGTGAGGAGTGGCTCCGGAGATGTCTGCAGTTACCCAGGACTGTGGAAGCGGTGGAACCTTCGGAGACCGTGTCTGCGGTGGCGGCAGAGGATGTCGGTGGCACTGCAACCGGGTCGGAGTTCACGGCAAGTCAGGTGATGTCGGGCCCGCCGGATGTGGACGCCAGTCACCGGTCGGGTGACGTCGGCGGAGATGCGACGTGGCAAGGCATTTCCGGGGCAGTCGGCCCTGAGAGGAGGAAGCGGACACCGAGGAGACGGTACTCGCCGGTGGAATCGAGGCGCCCGGCCGGGCGGAGGGCGGAGAGCGCGGACCGGAGAGGACGTCCGGCGGAGGCCGCTGCGGGCCGTAGAAGCGGATCGGCGGGGTCAAGACGGTCTGAGCCCACACAAGCAGGAGTCAGAGCTGGAGTGAGGCCGCCTGTTGCTGCCCAAGGTGCGCCCCTCCAGGCCGGCAGCCAGCCATGCATCCCCCATCAAGAGGCACAAGTGGAGGAGTCCGAGCCAGAGGATCCGAATCCCCCCAGAAGACAGGCTGTCCCGGGTGGTGAGTTGCCGGGAGTCAATAGCCCGAATACCTTTTTTAAATTGTTCAGAGATTTCTGCCAGAATTCCCCCTTACCAAGAGCAGGGGAAGGGGGGCCAGAGGTTAGTGAGGTGTGGGCGCCCCCTAGTGTGCAAAGTAGAGGTAGTCTTTTTGAAGTGGCTAAGACACAAAATCTCCCCGAATCGGTTCTGAAGGAACCCATGACTTGTACAGTGTCACCCCTTGGTATGCATTTCCCGGACTCCTTAAAGGAGCGGATATGGCAAGGGGTTTATATAGATTTATTGTCCCTTTTGCCTTCCTCTAGGGAATTTATGACAAAAGGTGACAAGGAGGAGGAACATGATAGAAAGCGCTTTATCCCTAAGTCTATTTTCAACTGGATTCAGGCTTTCTGCATATACTCCTCTGTTATGTGCGAAAAATTCCCAGAAAAAAGCGTGGGTTTGTTTCATCATGTCGAGATCATTCTCGAAGCTTATAAGGGGTTCGGGGGGGTATCGTGGTTTAACTACGATGTAGCCTTTAGACAAAAGATGGCAGTGCATCCAGGTCTGTCCTGGGGTGCTAAGGATGTGGGACTTTGGTTGGATTTATTTCTCCCACAGCGGTCCTTTCAGCCCCGGGCAGCACCTGGTGCACAGGTGCCCCAACCAGCAGCTCCCTCGGCTTACAAGCGGGGGATCTGTTTTGCGTTTAATGATGGGCAGTGTCGATGGCCGGGTACTTGTAAATACCGGCACGAATGCGCATTTTGCGCCGGTGCTCACCCAGTGGCCAAATGCTTCAGACGAATGGCGGGGGCTCAACAAGGGAGTGTTCCAAAAGGCCCGAACGCCGGTGAAGCTAGCAGAGCTGCTGCCGTGGCTACAAATATACCCCGACCGCTGGAAGGCGGATCTGCTAATTGATGGTTTTAGTCTAGGTTTCCGACTTCCGCTATTTGCGGGTCGGGGGTGTGCTATGGTTAACAATCTGCCATCTGTTGTTGGTATGTCCCATGTGGTGTTTGAAAAGATTAATAAAGAAATAGATGAAGGAAGGTTTGTGGGTCCGTTCTGTTCCCCCCCTTTCGATGACTTTCGGATATCCCCTATAGGTATCGTTCCTAAAAAAGAGCCGAATGCTTTTCGTTTGATCCATCACCTGTCGCATCCGCGGGGTGATTCTTTAAACGATCAGATTGACTTGGACGAGGCATCGGTGCATTATTCGACTTTTGAAGATGCTCTATGTATCGTGAAAGGTTTGGGTAGGGGGGCATTACTGGCAAAAGCGGACATCAAGTCCGCTTTCCGTTTGCTGCCTCTGCATCCTTCCTGTTTCAGCTCTCTAGGTATATTTTTTGAAGGACGATATTTTTTTGACAGGTGTCTTCCTATGGGGTGTTCGCTTTCCTGTTTTTATTTTGAGTGCTTTGCCACTTTTTTGGAGTGGGTGGTGACGCAGGTGACAGGTAAGTCCCAGGTAATTCACTATCTGGATGACTTCCTTTTTATGGGGAAAGCGAACCCCTGATTGTGAGTTCATTCTTAATTCTTTTTTCATACTTTGTGAGAATTTTGGCATCCCATTAGCGGGTGAAAAGACGGTGGGGCCTTGCACCTGTATCGATTTTTTAGGCATCACCGTGGATTCAAATCTGATGGAATTTCGGCTGCCGCAGGAAAAGATTCGACGGCTGAAAGGTATGTTGTACTTGGTAATGAGAAAAAAGAAGGTATGTCTGCGAGAGATGCAGTCTCTTCTGGGGTTATTGGCGTTTGCCTCCAGGGTAATACCTGTGGGTAAGGCTTTTTCCAGGAGACTGTACCTCTCAATATCGGGTTTGAAGTCCCCCTCGGCGCACGTCAGAGTGACGCATGATATGAGGGAGGACATATTGGTATGGCTTCAGTTCCTGCTTCATTTTAACGGTAGAGCCGTTTGGCAAGAGGAGTTTGTTTTGGATTCGGATTTCAGGCTTTTCACTGACGCTGCGGGCTCGGTGGGCTTCGCCGCAATCTGGCGGACCCATTGGTGTGCGGAGCGTTGGTGCGAGAGATGGAGGCGATCTAAATTAATTAAAAACATTGTGTTGCTGGAACTGTTCCCGATTGTGGTGGCGTTGGAGGTTTGGGGTGATTTCTTTAGGAACAGGCGTTTGATGGTTAGTACGGATAACAAAGGTGTTCTGTACGCCATCAATTGCCTGTCCTCTAGGTCTCCGCCGGTCATTGCTTTGCTCAGGTACTTGGTTTCACAATGTTTAAGGTTGAACGTGTGGATTAAGGCTACTCATGTTCCTGGAAAAAGCAATGACCTGGCGGATTCTTTATCTCGTTTCCAGGTTCAGAAATTCTTTCAGCTCCTCCCAGAAGCGGATTCTGTAGGCGTGCCTTGCCCGACTCACCTGTGGGATTTGGTTTAGAGCTGGTGATGGAAAATGTACAGCATTCCTTGGCGCACAGCACTTGGTCGGGATACCAATCGGCGTTTGCTGTGTGGCTGTCCTTTCTTGCTTCAGTGAACAGCCCTCGGGAGTCCTTCTCAGAGGAGTTGGTCCTGTTTTTTCTGAACTCGCTTTTTGAAAAGGGGTACTCCTGGTCGCATATCAATAAGCTGCTGGCAGGAGTTTCCTTTTTTGTAAAGTTGCGGGGTCATCCGGCTTGCGCGTCTTTTTTCTCAGTCCAACAGGCAATGAAAGGTTACAGGAGGAGAACGGCTCATCCGGATTTGCGTCGCCCTGTCACTTTGGACATTTTACAAAGTCTATGTTCAGCAGTGTCGGGTATATGTTTTTCGGCGTATGAAGCCATATTGTTCAGGGCAATTTTTTCTTTGCTGTTTTTCGCGGCGTTGCGAATATCTGAGCTGATTCCGGTTCGCGCGGTTGCTGGCTCGGGACTTAAATTTACAAATGTTTGCTGTACAGCGGACAGAGTAAGTGTGTTTCTGGTCAAATCTAAAACGGATCAGAGGGGTTTGGGACATTGGTGCCACCTACACAGGTTTAGGGGTTCTCCGGTTTGCCCGGTGATGCTGGTTTCAGATTATTTAAGGGTCAGGGAGGGTGATAATGTATATTTCCTGATCCATGCGAATGGTAAGACACTTACTAGATACCAATTTGATTTTGTGTTTAGGAAGTGTTTACAGTCGCTTGGCCTGGGCCAGTTGCGGTTCTCGTCCCATTCATTTCGGATCGGGGCGGCAACTGAGGCGTCAAGGGCAGGTTTGGAGGTGGGATTGATTAAAAACATTGGTAGATGGAAATCAGATTGTTACACCTCTTATGTTCGCCCTAACCTCGTTTTTGCTCCTTGCAGGTAATCCATTGCAGGTGTGGATTGTGGGACACTCTTTTGTGTTCTGGGCACAGCAACGAGCGAGGCAACGGATATATTCCGAAATCCTTGGCTTGGACCAACATCGTTTTCAAGTTTCCTGGTTCAGTAAGAGAGGCATGAGATGGGAGGAGTTATTACCTAGCATGGAGAGTTTGTTTGAATCCCAACCCCCTCCTGACATTCTGGTGGTACACTTGGGGGGGAACGATATAGGAAAAGTGAGAACCCTAGATCTGATTTTTAAAATACGGGACGACCTGCACAGTCTGAAGCTAAGGTTCCCCGAAATGGTAGTGATGTTTTCGGAGATTGTGCACAGGCTGGTCTGGTCGTCCGGTCGTTTGCGTTTTCATGGTAAAATTAAAAAGCGTGTTAATCGTGCTTTGGAAAAGTTTTTGGCACAGGTGAATGTATTATCGTACAGGCACTCGGACTTGGAAGGTGGGGTTCAAGGTCTTTACCGGGGAGATGGCGTTCACCTCTCCGGTATTGGCCTCGACATATTTAATGCAAACTTGGGTTCGTTAATTGAATTGGCCGCGCTTCGGGGGTGTGGTGACAGGCAATGAGGTATTGCCTGTCTTTTGGATGGTGATCAAATTGTTTTGATCTTATGTGAATGACAACCCGAGTTTTTATGACTGGGTTGGTCTGTTTATTTATATTGATATTTATAAAGATGGTTTATGTTATTTTGAATACCAGTCAATAAAGAAGCCGCGGCCATTTTTTACCAAAACTATAGTCCGAGTGCCTTATTTATTATATAATAAAAAAAAAAAAAAAAAAAAAAAGGGGGGTATTGTTTATACAAGTTAAGTTTTAAGATATAAGGTGATATAAGGTAAGTTTAAGATTGCACAATCTCCTTCCTACCATCCCATATTGGAAAGGGGGCAAAATTAGCCCCCCCTTTCATATGGGCTGGTGGAAGGGGTTAAAAGAACTTAGGATAATGAGGCCCATAGCTCTCCTCAGCCATTTTCCCGCCAGAAGGAGTTACCAGGCAGTTTAGTGGTTGTTTAGAAAGAACAGGTGGTTGTTAGGCAGTTTAGGTTCTCTCTCTAAGGAATCAGCGAATGAGCCCCTTCTCCGCCCGCTCACCTCAGCCTATGGGGTGGAGGTTACCTCAGGAAGAAGCATATTTAAGCTGCCTCCCGCCCCTCAGGGGCTCACATCTCTTCAGACCTTCCATCTGGATTTTTCCCCTCCCGCCCTCCCCTGGTTTGTCGCGGCTTCAATAAATTGTCTGGTTTGGGTCACCTCTAGTTATAGAGGGGGACGTGTATTTTTTGTTATATGATGTTGATTATGATAATGTATGGTGGATGGTGATCAAATTGTTTTGATCTTATGTGAATGACAACCCGAGTTTTTATGACTGGGTTGGTCTGTTTATTTATATTGATATTTATAAAGATGGTTTATGTTATTTTGAATACCAGTCAATAAAGAAGCCGCGGCCGTTTTTTACCAAAACTATAGTCCGAGTGCCTTATTTATTATATAATAAAAAAAAAAAAAAAGGGGGGTATTGTTTATACAAGTTAAGTTTTAAGATATAAGGTGATATAAGGTAAGTTTAAGATTGCACAATCTCCTTCCTACCATCCCATAGCACTGGCGTGTGTGGAAAGTGCTCAAATGGCCTCTTACCAAATGGTCAATCCAAAAACTTGATATTAAAACAATGGTGCAATAGTGATGGTGACACCCAGTGATGAAGATGGACTCTTACCACGAATGAGTGAGAAATGAGCCAAAGCTGTGGTACCAAGGAATCCAAAATCTGATCAGCCAGAGATGGTATGGTGTCCAATGGGATGGATGGATCAAACAGCTTCCTATCTACATGGATCCGGAAACTTCCGGGAATGGGAATACCAAAGGGAATAAAAAGAAAAGGGGTTAATTAACCCCTTTTATTTATGGGGTAGTGACAGGTTCAGTTAGCTTAGCATAAGATATAGGATTAGGGATATTAATAGGGAGTTTAGGCCGGTTAGCTCATCCTTGTTGCTGATTGGCTGTTTCTGGTACTAGCTGCCCCAGTATCCAGGTAGATTAGACTTTTTACCTGCTGCATCCTGTTTTTCCCGCCTGTTTTTCCTCATCCAGGATTGGTCCAGAGCCTTCCTTCAGCCTCACTTAAGCGGTTTCTCACTGACTGGACTTCAGTTCGCCTCAGGAAGCCGAAGTCGAGCGGTTCCCCACCCCCCCTCCCTTATTTGTTGCAGTCAGTTTATTATTTTAGGGTCACCTTTGCATGCTGCAAAGGAGGACGTTTATTCTTGTGATTGAATGTTTTAATTTCGTATGGATAATTATTCTGAAGTTTGAATTTTGCTGGTGGCAACCTGGGTCGTGGTGACTGGGTTGTTTTATGATGTTTTGTATTAATATTTGAAAAGTTATTGGTTAATTTTGATAAATAATAAACGGCCGCGGCCTCTTCAATTTCCAACCTTAAATTATTGTGGTGTCATTTATTTATCTTAGTTTAAGTTATTTAGTTATCCGAGAATCCTGTCTACTACCCCAAAACCACACCAGAAGTATAGCTTGTGGTGTGGGAGTACACAGTAGAAGCCATACACAAAGTGCTGCATGTTTTTTTTTTTTTAAGAGATAAGATAAGGCCCTATTAAAAAGTAATAAAGGTTTGTAGAAAACTTTAAAATGTCACTGTAAAAATATAAACATATACTACTTTTTTATCTTCAGTCAGAAGCTTGGCATTTACTCTCATTCATAGTGAAGGGGAGCAAGTAGCACAGAGTGCAGAGGTCTGTAGCATATAATGCAGAGTGCAAGAGTCAGGAGTATTTAACGCAGCAGAGTTTAGAAACCAGTAGTATGTAACACAGAGTTCAGATGTTGGTAGTATGTAAAGCAGAGTTCAGAGTTCAGGTGGAGTATATAAATCTAAGTCCAGTAGTCAGTAGTCAGAAGTCAATAGCATATAGTGAAGAGGCAAAAGGTCAGTGGGATGTAATGCAGAGTTTAGAAGTCAGGCGTAAGTAATACAGAGTTCAGAAGTCAGTAGTATGTAACGCAGAGTTCAGAAGTTAATAGTATGTAACTTAGAGTTCACAGTAATTCTGCGGTCAGGAGTAAGAAATTCAGAGTTCAGAGGTCAGGAGTAAGCAATTCAGAGTGAGTAAATGCAGATTTCAGAAGTAATTAGTATGTACTGCAAAGTTCATGAGTAAATGCAGAGTTCAGAGGTCATTAGTATGTACTGCAAAGTTCACGGGTCCGGAGTAAGCAATCCAGAAATCAGAAGTCAGTGGTAAGTATTATAGAGTGCATTGGTCAGTAGTATGTAATGCAAAGTTCAGAAATCAATAGTATGTAATACAGAGTTTAGAGGTCAGAAGTATTGGTAAGTCCAGAAGTCAGTAGCATGTAGTGAAGCGTTAAATGGTTAGTAGTATGTAATGCAGAGTTCATAAGTCAGTAGTAATTAACGCAAAGTCCAAAATGTTAAGAGGTCAGTAGTAATGCAGAGATCACAGTACCTCAGAGGTCAGGAGTAAGTAATGTAGATTTTAGAGGTCAGGACTCAGGAGTAAGCAATGCAGTGTTCAGGGGTCAGTAGTAAGTAAATGCAGAGTTCAGAAGTCAGTAGTGCATAATGTAGAGTTCAATGGTCTAGAATAGAGTAAGCATTGCAGAAGTCAGTAGTACGTAAGATAGAGTGCAGGGGTCAGGAGTTACTAATGGCCATTGTAGGTAATTCAGAATTCAGACATCAGTAGTAAGTGCAGTAGTTAGGAGTTAAGTAAAACAGAGTTCAAAGGTCAGTAGTAAGTAATACAGGAGTCAGTGATGCAGTAAAGTTCAGGAGTCAGAAGAAGGTAACACTGAGTACAGGAATTAGAGGTAAATAAGGCAGAGTGCAGGAGTCAGGAGTAATTGATACAGACTTTAGAAGTAAGTAATGCAGAGTTCAAAGGTCAGCCAGGAGTAAGTAAGTAATGCAGTAAAGTTCAGGAGCAGTAGTAAGTAAAGTAGAGTGCACTGGTCAAAGAGTTATATACAATGTGTCAGTACATGCCAGTCTATCACATAATGTTAGGGTGGCTCATCCTCCTCACCTCCTCGAGACCCAGCGTCGGCAGTTGACAGTGCTGGCCCATGATTGGCAGGCCAAGACAAACAGTGCCCCTACAGTGGGAAGAAATCCCCACTATCTTTATCCATCTTATGTCACGGATCTGAGCAAAGCCTGGTCATCCTAGCAACAGGGGAGCCCTAAGCACCAAGGGGCAGAGCACCCCTCTGCCATAATACTGGGTCCCCAAGTTGAGGAATGGGGGTTGGCATACATTACAAGTACTCTTCTCTGATTCTTTTTCTCAGATTCCTCCTTCTGTAGAGCAGGCTCTCTTCTTTGTCTCCTCCTAGCATGATTCTGTTTACTACACTCAGCATTACACAGTCAAATGCACATTAGAAATTCCTCAGTGGCAGATGATACACCATCTCTTAGTTATCCAGTCCCACCCATGGGCACCTGAGCCAATCCAAGTTTTTTTCTTTGTATTCCCTAAAAAAGTTAAACCTGGTCCATCCCTTGCTAGAATAGACAATGCCAGCTAAAAGGTCCAATTGGCCCTTGAGGAAGGTTCCTAGCGATGTCTCTGCTAGAGTTGCACGGTTAAAAAACATGAGAAAAAATAACTGAGAAGTAGCTTTCCTTATTTGATTGATCTGCATTCACTGCCACCGGGACACTGCCAGGAACATTTTACAATGGGTGCTGTTCCTAGAAAACAAAGACAATGGTAACCATAGTGTAGCCATCTTAGGAAAGAAGTGTATTATTCTCAGGAAAACTTAGTGACAATAAAGGGGTAAAAAATAGGCCTGAAAAAAAAAAATACAGGCACCACATTGACACCAGACTGGTAAGCTGAAATAGGTAAAATTGTTGTTATTGTGTTTAGATAAGAGTTAACACTTCTGGCACACATTCTTAAACAGGGGATTCCGCAGGGTAGCAATATAACAGAACAATATTTGTGATTTCAGTTCAATTCACAGGCAGTGACAATGGCACTGCATTTGTATCAAGATCAACAGGTATTTCCAGTACTTAGAGAAAATAAATGTACTGAGCCTGACACAAAGAAAACAAATGCAGCCATCACGTATCACATTTAAGGACTAGTAAGCTACAATATATTTGATGTGAATTACGTTTAGATATTTCCTAACTGCAACAAATGTCGCTTTAATTAAATTGAAAAAAAAAAAAAAAAGCAGACTTATTTAGGCACTTTGCTATAATATTGTAAAAAGAGCCTGATAATAGTTAAATGCAGCTATCACATATTGCTCAAATATACTGTATCATGATGCTTTAATATTATTGTTAATAATAATTTATTAGCCAAACAGATCTCTGGGAAAGTCCTCAAGACAGGAATTTCCAAAAGGTCAAGGCCTAGCTTTGTGCTGACAGGAAAAGATCCTTAATGTTACTTTCACTTTTTAAAGGCTTCCTACAAAACTGAAACATGAAGAGGAGAAGTCAAGACATCATGGGATTTTGCAATCCAGCACAAATGTATATAAACAGACCAATGCTGCTGTACTTCACACAGCTGTCTGCTCTAGATCTTGGTCAGAGAGGTTCCAACATCATCAATATGGACAAGAAGTGTGCTGTCATCATGTGCGTTCTCCTGCTCTCTACTCCTCTTATACAAGGTACAGTCAATTACATAATATGTCACATGGAATCTATGTATAATTACTGACTTTTGTACTTCTTTTGCCTTTGTAAGCCTAATCATTTTTTATATTGTAATCAGGTTTTGCTGTTCCTCGTGGGAAACGTTGCCTGTGTAACAAGCTATCTAATCAGGTTAATGTCATGGCCCTGGCTCAACTAGAGGTTTATCCAAGAAGTGCTCTGTGTGAAAACACTGAATATATGTAAGTAAGATGCACATGGATTACATAATGTATAAGTCAATATGTACCGTACTTACCAAATGGTGGGTAATGTTTCCTTAATGTTATTCTTCCTCAGTGTCACATTGAAAAGCACTGGAGCTACAAAATGTGTCAGTCCTGACCTGAAAGAAGTAAAAGCTCTGCTCAGTGGAAAAAATCGGTAAATACAAGTATGATAAATCTCCAGACATTTCGTTTTTTTTTTTTTTATAGCTCAATGCGCACAAGGCCAACAATTACATACATATACATAGTGTGTAGGGCCCATTTTGTTTACTTTGCTCATTGTTTCTAATTTAGACGGATAATTGGGGAAACTATAAACTTCTAAAAAAAATAATATCACAACTCACAGAGCACAGCTAGAGTGTACGTAAACCCTAACAAATAATTTTTCTTTTTTGTTTCCTCTATTAAGTATACCATTATAGCATTTTGTTATATCTGTTGAATTAGTGAAAAAAAAATCCTGCTATGTCTATCAGAAATCCAGTAAGCTTGTAACTCCTTGTAAACTTATCAGCTCCATCAGTCATCACTCCTGCAGCTATCTTCTGTGGATCCCAGAATAGAACAGTGAGCAAGCTTTGTTACCCTAGGACAGGAAATGTTTTATGGGCAGATTTACCTGGGGCTCTCAGACTCCTCTTAATTCCTGTTTTTTGGCTGCTGTAATCCAACTTCTTGTTAGAAGGTGGCTACATTTATTCTCCATGGTCCCGTTATATGTAGGCATGCAGCTAGCTCCCGAGATGGACTAGAGACTATGGACTATAGGATTTCTATTGTGCACCGCTCGTAAAGAAGGAGGGGTTTGGGAATTCATAGAGGACATTACAAGGGGGCAAGGAGGCAAAAACACAGTAATAAAACATTTCATGAAAGGGGCTATTTTTTATAAATACAATTGAGTTTTAGTAAGCAATATAATAGGACAAAATCGGAAGCATAATGGGCTGTATTTTGAGACATTCCTGCAAAAATATCATTGAGGTACATTTGTATACATTTTTATTTTTGTATTTCTCTAGTCCAGCCTTTCTCAACCTTTTAACACAGAGGAACCCTTGAAAAAACTGTCCAGTCTCAGGGAACCCCTTCCTATAATGACTATATCTACAACTCATAATACATTGGTGTGATGGGCATTTGGAAGAATGCTCCTTATACTTGTGGTCATTAGAAAGAATTACACCCTTACAGATAGATAAAAGATTCAATGGGGTCAGTGGGAACTTGTCTGAGAGGCATAAATTGCTCATTGCTTAAGGAATCCCTAGCAACCTGTAGAGCAGGGGTCTTCAAACTATGGTCCTCCAGTTGTTCAGAAACTGCAATTCCCATCATGCCAAGCCATGTCTGTGAATGTCAGAGCTTTACAATGCCTTATGGGATGTGAAGTTCCGCAACAGCTGGAGGGTCATAGTTTGAGGATCCCTGCTGTAGAGGAACCCTAGGGTTACATGAAACCTTGGTTGCTCTATTCGATTCAAACTGCTAACCTAAAGCAGATGAAGGAACAATGGATGTAACTTGTACAAAGCCCATTAAATATATATCAGCTAACTCTTGTAAAATAGTTTATTAAATGATGTTGTACTTTATAAACTGAGCATATTTATAAAGCAGGGAATATGACTTTTACCAAACATTTTCTGAAAGTGAATCTACAGTGAAAAAAACAATAGAAGGGCACAAATTAACCCAGCATGTAGGTCAGGTTATGTCCTAAAGGGAGGGGGGATTTAAATGTGCCTCTATGAGTCACCAAATATGCATATGTTTATAAGAGTAGTCAGCAACGCATATATATTAAAAAGGTAATAAATCTTTATTTATACATATGGTAAAAACAGTAAGTACGTCATTTTATCTTTATAGATTGGAAACATCAATATATTGTACAGCATTTACAAACATATAAAGATATTGCTGGAACTACGCGTTTCGCATTGTGCGCTTCCTCAGGGTCCAGCAAAGAGATGTATATAGACAGAGAATCAATCTTAGAAATCTAAAGATACATAAAAGACTTGTTAGATTAATGAATACAGTCATACGAATAGGGTAATTTTGTTTACAATTCATTGCATATGGACTTTATTTTAAATTGTCTATTTCTTTCACCAGTGAAAAACTATTATATTAGCTAGAAACGACCATTTCTACCATTGTCTCTCTGAGAACAACTCAAAATATGTTTAGACAATAGAAATCTTCTATATATGTCTCACATGGCAAATCACTTCGTCTTATAGATCAACTAAAGAGGCTATAAAAAGTCCAAAAATCTCTTTAAGAATAAGACACAGTATCAAAGCAATCTATCAATCTACAGTCACACAGTGATTGATTCATCTGCAGGAAATGTTTGGTGGATGTCACATTTACTGCTTTATAACTATGCTCTTTTATGTGCCATGTTTTGGAAGGCAACATTTATGCAATGTCGTATCAGCATGTGTGGCTTATGATGTTTATTTTTAATGCTTTAGGTTCCTGAAACATATTCCTGTGATCAGACACCCCTGAGTGGAACATAGAAGCTAAGGAATGTTGCAGAAAGTGGAGAACCTTCTAAAAAAATAAATTCTACCTCCCCACAGTCAAGTGACTACGGATAACAGGGCATTTCAATATACAGCTGTAAAATGTAAATATGTGTGTAAAGTTGTAAAAGTTTAATGTATGTAAATTTCTTTGTTTTAAAGCAAGTTCCTGTATTTAAAATATGCCTGTCCTTTCCAAGAGACTTAGTAGCTAAGGCTGAAAATGGCACAGCTCAATCCTGCTCAGGAAAGGATTTAAAAATTAGGTAATTTATTTATTAATATTACAAGTATTTATATAGCGCTGACAATTTATCCAGCACTTTACATATATTGTACATTAAAGCGGAGTTCCACCCAAAAGTGGAACTTCCGCTTTAGGGAGTCCTGACCCCCCGACATGCCACATTTGGCATGTCATTTTTTGGGGGGGGGAGCGGGTACCTAGTTTTGACAGGTGCCCGCTCCCACTTCCGCTCGGAGCGCCGCGGCGCCCTGAGCGGAAGTTCTCCTCTCCCCCTCCCTCCCTGCAATCTTCTGGGACACGTCAGAGGTCCCAGAAGATTGCCGGCCAATCACGGCGCGCAGCGCGACTCGCGCATGCGCAGTGGGTACCCGGCTGTGAAGCCGCAAACTGTAACAGCCGGGTGCCCACAGCAGTGATGCCGGCGCCGAGGGAGAGGATCGAGGCTTCCGGCGGCCGCATCGCTGGACCGTTGGACAGGTGAGTAAATGGCTGGAACTCCGCTTTAACTTCAGTCCCTACCCTCAAGCAGCCAACAATCTAAGGTCCCTAACGTACCTACATACGAGTAACTTTCTCTGATGAGCCAAAAATCAAGAAGCCCGAGGAATATCTTTCTCTAGGAGAAAAAAAACAAAAAAAAAACAAGATCACATCTTGTCAGATGTGAAAATAATAAAGCAGTTATGTCATTTCCTCGGAAGGCATGTAGGCACAAGCCAATATTTTCTTTGGGTCTCATATGCATAGAGTTCACAAGGCTTTCTATTCACCTGAGCAGAGAGGGGCACAGAATACCTCCATCCTCTGCTCTATTACACAGTGCACTAGGTGAGCTGTAGGAGCTCAGCAGTAAGGCCTCATGCACTTGGACACTTTTACAGCTGCTTCTAGGGGCTTCTGTGTTTTTATTCTTTCCTCTAAACTCCCCTTCATGGTAGCCTATGTGTCCATGCACACAGTAGGCTTTTATCAGCGTTTAGTGGCAGTAGAGTTTAGGGGCAGGAAAAAAAGCAACTGCCAGTGCATCCAGAGCAGAAGAGTTTTGGCAGAAAAAAACACCTGTAACACACTTTATGCAAGTATACGTGTGTAATCGTGTGGAAACGCACGTAAACACTAGAAACGTTTGGCGCTTGAGCATTCGTTTCAATAGCCAGAATAAATTATTCTGGCCAATGAAATGAATTAGCGCCCAAACACTTGACGCTTGTAAATTTATTATGACAAAACACTGCTGTCAGGAGAAATGCTTCTAGGACAGTTTAGAAAATGTCCAGTGTGCAAGAGGCCTAACATTTGAAGGAGGGAATCTTGAAATAAAGGTAAAAAAATAGGAGAAATAATAAAAAGCATCTTAATTAACACTATATATTTTTATTTGTCAATACCACCTAGATGTAAATACATACCTACCAAGATCATTTTTTAAACTGTTTATTTTATATGTTTTTTTTTATATGTCCATAAATATGACATATATATTTATATGTTTTTTTTATATGTCCATAAATAAATTTATGAAAAGAAAATCATGGTGTGCTTTTGGTGTTCTCTTCTGTAACCTCTAACTCTGGGATCCATCCTGATCCTAACTCCATAGTAAATTTGGGATCGCCTTCTAGCAATTCAAAAAGGCCTTGCACATGCTAAGAAAGCTTGATACTGGAGGAATTATGTGTAAAGATAGAGACATTTATGACTACCCTTATAGTCAATGGGTCATGTACGACTTAAATGTTATCAAAATAATTAGCTCATGCAAAATTAAGAGAATATGATTTTCCTTGAATCCCTTGACAGGGTCAGTACATTACACTACATTTTCTATGGGATTTAATATATTCCTAATTATCAAACTTACTTGAATTTTGTAAAAAATAAAATTCCTCAATTGTGAATAGCAAACCACAGGATACTCCATTGTCAGAGCTAGAGAAGGCTACTTGGTTTATAGTGTTTGTAAATACAAGACACATAAGCAGGGTAAGGGCTCTTTCACACAGGCGTTCCGTATGTCCGTATATCACCCCATCCGTTTGCGGGTGATATACGGACATAATGCATGTCAATGGGATTGCGGATGTCACCGGATGACCATCCGCTGACATCCGATTTTCTTCCTTTCAGTTCTGTTCCATTTTTTGGAACGGAACAGAACCCTATTTTTCTTCCGTTAAAAAAATGGAACGGATGCAAAATCGGATGTCAGCAGTGTCATCCGCAATCCCATAGACATACATTATGTCCGTATATCATCCACAAATGGATGGGATGATATGCGGACATACGGACCGGATGATACAAGTGTCGTCCGTGTCCGTGAAAAAAAAAAAAAGTGCCGCAGCAGAAGAAGAAATCGGAGCAGCCGTGTGAAAGAGCCCTAAGTTTGACAGAACATAAATCACCTAAAAGTTATAACAAGCAAGTGTATAACTGACTATAAAGAAGGTGTGAGATTTCAATTGTGCTTATGTGATTTTTTAAAATCTGAGATAACCTATGCAATAATCTTCTTAAACATACCTTTACATACAAAAAAACCCAAAATATCAGAGAGAATGAGATAAATAAAATATGTATTCAGTAAATTAATTTTATGCATGTGGGTATGTCATAATAAAATTAAAAAATCAGCTTTGGATTTAAAAAAGCTAAAATTGCATGTATAAAAATATTTCATACATTTTACTTTTGTGAGTTTTATTTGTGCATTTAGATTTCTACCTTTCTGTAAACTCGTTTCTGATGTAGAGTATAAGGAGTCTTTAATTGGAAAGATAAGACACTTCTGCAAGGAAACTACAATAGAAATATTTTAGAAGTCACACAAATCTTTACATAGACATGAGTCTTTTTATTTGTTCCCTCCTTTCTAATGGCAGATTTTATTGGCAGACATGATGATACTGAGCAGTAATTGCACTTGAATTCTCAAATTTCTGGGGCACCTCCAGCAATGTACCCACTTTTTAGGTTAGCACACATACACTGTTGCTCAGGTCATGATAGTTAGCTTAGAGAGCTCCCTTGAAGGGAAATCCACACCTTTGGTTCCACAACCATTGACACATTCATGTATCTTTATTCATGACAATACTCTCCCTAACCGACAGTGCTGTGAAAAAGTATTTGCCCCCCTTTTTTTTTTTTTTTTTTGCATATTTGTCACGTTTAACCACTTAAGCCCCGGAGGATTTGGCTGCTAAAAGACCAGGGGGTATTTTGCGATTCGGCACTGCGTGACTTTAACGGACAATTGCGCGGTCGTGCGACGCTGTACCTAAACGAATTTGACGTCCTTTTTTCCCCACAAACAGAGCTTTCTTTTGGTGGTATTTGATCACCTGTGCGATTTTTTGATCACGTGCTATAAACAAAAAAAGAGCGTCAATTTTGCAAAAATAACAATATTTTTCACATTTTTTTATATGAAATTCCCCAAAAAAAAGTAAAAATCAAAATTTTTTAACATTTTCGGCCAATTTGTTTTATGCTACATATGTTTGGGAAAAAAAATCGTAAAAAGCGTATTTTGATTGGTTTGCGCAAAAGTTATCGCGTTTACTAACAAAGGGAAAGATTTTTGTAATTTTTGTTGTTTTTTTTTAACGCGTAATGGCGGTGATCTGCGATTTTTTTTGCGGTACTGCGACATTGCGGCGGACAGATCGGACCCTTGACTGACATTTTTTACACTTTTGGGGTTACCAGTGACATTTCTACAGTAATCAGTGCTATATATATATGCACTGTTACTGTAAAATTACACTGGCAGTGAAGGGGTTAACTTTATTTGAGAGGGAGGGGCTGTGTATGTCCCTAGGGGCGTGATTCTAACTGTGATTGGCTGTGGCTTGAGCTGTAGGAACACTGATCAACGGTCCTACATAGTAGAACCGTATGATCGGTGTTTCTACACAGGGGAGAATGACAGGCAGCTTGTTTACACAAGCTGCCTGCCTTTCTCCCTCTCCCCCGACGATCGCAGAGTGACCGGCGGACATCGGGTCCGCCGGTCACACGCGCGGGGGGGGGTCCGTGACCGCGCGGGAGCGCGCCTCCGGCGGCGCGCGCTCGCTCCCCAGAGCCTCACAGGCTAGTGACGTTTATTTACATCACTTTGCCTGTGAGGGGCTGACTGCCGCAGTATATCTACTTGCGGCGGTCGGCAAGCGGTTAAATGATTCAGATCATCAAACTAATTTTAACATTACACAAAGATAACCCAAGTAAATAGATTTAATTTATTAAAAGAAAAAATCTGTCCAAACCTGTCTGGCCCTATGTGAAAAAGTAATTGCCCCCTAAACCTAACAACAGGTTGTGTCCCCCCCATGGCGGCAACAACTGCATTAAAGTGTTTGCAATAACTAAAAATGGGTCATTCACATTGCTGTGTGGGAATTTTGACCCACTATTCTTTGCAGAATTGTTTTAATTCAGCCACATTGGAGGGTTTTCCAGTGTGAATGGCCTGTTTAAGTTCATGCCACAGCATCTCAATCGGATTTAAGTCCAGACTCTGCCACACCAAAATCTACATTTTGTTTTTTTTTTAGATATTCAGAGTTAGACTTGCTGGTTTGTTTCAGATCATTGTCCTATAGCATAACCCAAGTGCACTTGAGCTTGAGGTCAGGAACTGATGGCCGGACATTCTTCTTCAGGATTTTCTGGTAGAGCGCACAATTCATGGTTCCATCTTTTATGGCATGTCATGCAGGTCCTGAAGCTGAAAAGCAGCCCCAGACCATCACACTACCACCACCATGTTTGACGTTGGTATGATGTTCTTTTTATGAAAAGCTGTGTTTGTTTTATGCCAGATGTAAAAGGGACGCACACCTTAGAAAAAGTTAAACATTTGTCTCATCAGTTTACAGATTATTTGTCCAAAAGCCTTGGGGATAAGATGATTTTTGGGAAATGTGAAAAGAGCCTTTGTGTTCTTTTTAGTCAGCAGTAGCTTTTGCCTTGGAACTCCCCCATGGATGCAATTTGTTCCCAGTCTCTTTAATATTTTTGAATCAACACTGACCCTAACTGAAGCAAGTGAGGCCTGCTGTTCTTTGAATGATTTTCTGGGTTCTTTTATGACTTCTTGGATGAGTCACCATTGTGCTCTTGGAGTCATTTTGGCAGGCCGGCCAGTCCTGGGAAGGTTCCCCACTGTTCCAAGTTTTCTCCATTTGTGGATAATGGCTTTCGCCGTGGTTCACTGGAGTCCCAAAGCCTTTATAACCCTTTCCAGACTGATACATGTCAGTGACTTTGTTTCTCATCTGATCTTAAATGTCTTTAGATCGCAGCATGATGTATTGCTTTTGATATCTTTTAGTGAGCTTCTACAGTATTTAAGTAATTTCTTGATTCAACAGGTCTGGCAGTAATCGGGCCTGGGTGTGGCAAGTGAAATTTAACTCAGCTTTCCAAAAAATGTGGTCAGTCACAGTTCATTCACGATTTAGCAAAGTGGGGGGACAATTACTTTTCACATATGGCCAGGAAGGTTTGGACAGCTTTTTTCCCTTAACCGCTTGCCAACCGCCCACCGCACATATACTGTGGCAGGCTGGCTCGGCTGCACTAATTGACGTATGGGTACATTGGTTCGTGGGAGTGGTCCTGGAGGCGAACGTGTGCAGCCAACGGTGCATGCCCACCCCCACTAGGAAGCGGGGATGCCAATCTACGGGGCTGGCGCCCGCAATAGCTCCACGCTGAGAGGGAACGCCGGTCTGCTGTTGTAAACACAGCAGACCGTTGTTCTCTCTGAAATGATCACAGAGCGCCTGTGATTCTCCTATACAGAATCACAGGTCTCTGTGTTTTTCACAAGTCCCTCCCCCATACAGTTAGAAAACACACCCCTAGGCTTACACTTAACACTTTGATCACCACTGTTTTAACCCCTTCCCTGCCAGTGTCATTATTACAGTAACAGTGTATATTTTTAGTATTGATTACTTTAGTAATGTCACTGGTCCCCCCAAGAGTGTCAAAAATGACAGGTAGGGGTCCGATCCGTCCGCCGGAATGTCGCAGTCCTGATAAAAATCACAGATTACCGCCATTGCTAGTAAAAATGAATAAATAAAAATTACATAAATCTTTCCCCTAGTTTTACTCAAACCAATCAAAATATGATTGTTGCGATTTTTTTTACCAAAAATATGTGGCAGAATACAGATTGGCCTAAAAGGATGAAAAAATCTGATTTTTTAATTATTATTTTTTTTTTGGGAATGTTATATAGCAGAATGTGAAAAATATTGTTTCTTTTTGTTTTTCAGAAGTATCACTCTTTTTTTGTTTATAGCGTAAAAAATAAAAATCGCACAGGTGATCAAATATCACCAAAAGAAAGCTCTATTTGTGGGAAAAAAAGGACATCAATTTTATTTAGGTACAGCGTCGCATGACTGTGCAATTGTCCCTTAAAGTAACACAGTGCCGAATCGCAAAATAATGGCCTGGTAAGTAAGGGGGCAAATCCTTCCGGTACAGAAGTGGTTAATAAATTAAATCATCATTTAAAAACTGAATTTTGTATATACTTGGGTTATCTTTGTGTAATATTAAAATTTGTTTGATGATCTGAATAATCTGAATCTGAAAAATAAAAGTGTGACAAATAATCTGAATCTCAAGTGTGACAAATATGCAAAAAAAGAAAAAATCAGAGAGGGGGCAAATACTTTTTCACAGCACTGTATTTCATCGTCCTTCCCACCTCTATGCCCTACATACATCTCCAGGTTCCCATTATGTTCCTCCTGCTGCCAAATCAAGCTGAGATGACATAGAGATGTCCTATCAGACCTGTTCATTATGTTCATCTGTAAAAAGCCCGGTCACCTTTTTAGAATAATATGTACTTTGAGAATATTCTTTAACGTTGTTATTTTTATTACATAAATTAAAGTAGATGTAAACCCCAACTCAATGATATTTAGTTTTCACTCTGTTTTTCAATAAAATACTCTTTGCAGTCACTTTCTGGCTATATGTTGCACTCCTGAAATGCTGAAATACATTTCTCAGGGCGGGTTTCCAGATGTGACCAGCGGGCCATGCCTGTACAATGTGTGTTGAAATGGCCATTTGTAGTCTCCATCAGGAGCCAGTGTGACAACACAAGAGTACAGTTAGGAGACAGGGACAGGGCATTACCACCTAATAACAGGAAATGCCTAAACAACATTCTTCATGCCAGGATCACCAGGTATTTAATCAAATCTGCAGATTTAAAAGTACAGAAAATAACTTTTGAACATTAACATGGCAATATAATGGCAAAGGGTTAGTTAACCTCTTCACAAACAAGAAAAAGGTGAACTTAGGGTCTCCTCTCATAGGGCGGACTCCATCTGCGATCCAATTGCTCAGCTGGGGAGCTCTCCACTGATCCCTGCTGAGCAGGAGGATGACAGGTCCTTGTCTGCTCCGATTATGCAGAGCAGACACGGACACATCCCGCTCTCCTCTATGGGTGATTGAATTTAAAGCGGAGTTCCACCCAAAAGTGGAACTTCCGCTTTAGGGAGTCCTGACCCCCCGACATGCCACATTTGGCATGTCATTTTTTGGGAGGGGGGAGCAGGTACCTAGTTTTGACGCGGCGCCCTGAGCGGAAGTTCTCCTCTCCCCCTCCCTCCCTGCAATCTTCTGGGACACGTCAGAGGTCCCAGAAGATTGCCGGCCAATCACGGCGCGCAGCGTGACTCGCGCATGCGCAGTGGGTACCCGGCTGTGAAGCCGCAAACTGTAACAGCCGGGTGCCCACAGCAGTGATGCCGGCGCCGAGGGAGAGGATCGAGGCTTCCGGCGGCCGCATCGCTGGACCGTTGGACAGGTGAGTAAATGGCTGGAACTCCGCTTTAAATGGACTGCCATGTGGTCCGCAGGATGGTAGAGGAACTTCTGTTTTCAGCAGATTGGATAAGATTGAATGTTGGCCTGTGTAAAACCAACACATGTCCGTTAACAACCGCCTCTCCATAGAGGAAATGAAGGCTCTGATCGGGGCCGTCTGAAAAACAAACAGGCAAACCCGATTTGTGTGGTACAATAGGCAGCGCTAAAAAAAAACACTAATAACAACATAAATCATTAGGGAGAAAATCAGAGTCCATGCACAAAGCCCGTGATGAGAAGTGAACACACTTTCTGGCAGGATCAACAGGTGCTCTAAGTGTTAGAATCCACCACCGAGTGAAATGGCCTCTCACCTTAGGCTTATTGGATATAAGCATATGACTCAAAAACTCTTATAGCGATCTCCCCTTGGTGGATGGGATGTACTCCTTCTTGTACTTCACCTCCAAGAGACCTCACACTGAACAGAAGCAACACCACAAAGTTCCCAAAGCGGACTATGTTCTGCTCACAGATAGGCTTCAACCAGCAACTCCCCTTGAAACCATGGAATAGGGAAAAACACCGGGCAAGCCCATAGCGTGATACTGATAAACTTTATTCAAAATGAAATTAAAAGACAGCCTCTTACTTGTGTAAAAAGGTGAAATCGCATCAAACAATCATGCCGACGGGTCCCGTAGGTACCTCACCGGATCTCCAGACAGCAGTGGGCAACGCCTGTAAGCTCCTCCTTCCCCCCGGACGCGTGTCGTCCCCCAATGGGCGGGGACTTCTTCAGCGGTATGTCAAACATACCGCTGAAGAAGTCCCCGCCCATTGGGGGACGACACGCGTCCGGGGGGAAGGAGGAGCTTACAGGCGTTGCCCACTGCTGTCTGGAGATCCGGTGAGGTACCTACGGGACCCGTCGGCATGATTGTTTGATGCGATTTCACCTTTTTACACAAGTAAGAGGCTGTCTTTTAATTTCATTTTGAATAAAGTTTATCAGTATCACGCTATGGGCTTGCCCGGTGTTTTTCCCTATTCCATGGTTTCAAGGGGAGTTGCTGGTTGAAGCCTATCTGTGAGCAGAACATAGTCCGCTTTGGGAACTTTGTGGTGTTGCTTCTGTTCAGTGTGAGGTCTCTTGGAGGTGAAGTACAAGAAGGAGTACATCCCATCCACCAAGGGGAGATCGCTATAAGAGTTTTTGAGTCATATGCTTATATCCAATAAGCCTAAGGTGAGAGGCCATTTCACTCGGTGGTGGATTCTAACACTTAGAGCACCTGTTGATCCTGCCAGAAAGTGTGTTCACTTCTCATCACGGGCTTTGTGCATGGACTCTGATTTTCTCCCTAATGATTTATGTTGTTATTAGTGTTTTTTTTTTTAGCGCTGCCTATTGTACCACACATTATTTACACAGGAATTGTATTTTGACCTGAGGAGTGCAGCTGCTTTTTGATTTGATATTGTCCTTCTGCGCCGATATTATTTTCTCTCATATTTTTTAGGCAAACCCGATTGGAACGTTCGTGTGAAAGGGGCCTAACTCACTACACCCTCCCCACACCCCCGATCACCGCTGCACTTATTTTAGTCCTTGATTATCTTCTGCTGCCCACACCAGCTGGTGTAGTGGGTGAGCATCTGAAAAATGCAGTACACAGCCCAGAGGTTTTGTAGAATGCATAATGCTCGCAATGATGAGAAGGCATTGATCAGCGATGGCATGTGCTGGCCAATAGGAGTTTCTCTGAGTCTTCCTTGAAGAAAGGAGGGTGCAAAAGGGCATGGCTTTCAAATGTCACCAAATGTCTAGCATGGGCAGTGAAAGAGGAGTTAAGTGCACTTATATCTAAGGAGATAAATGCAGTGGGGATCGGGGATGTAGGGTGGGTGTTGTGAGCTAGTTCATCTTTTCATGTTTTGTGAAAAGATCAACCAACCCTTTAAAGCCTAAATGAGATTTCAGTGATTGGGTTTACAGATCATTTAAGTATAATGTAAGGTGCTGAAAAGGAGCTGGCTGCTGCCAAAACCTTTTCTCAAATTTTTGCACATCCACTCATATGACTCTCCTTCAATGCTATGCACACCTACAGCATCTCACAAAAGTAAGTACACCCATCACATTTTTGTAAATATTTTATTATATTTTTTCATGAGACAACACTGAAGAAATTACACTTTGCTACAATGTAAAGTAGTGAGTGTAAATCTTGTATAACAGTTTAAATTTGCTGTCCCCTCAAAATAACTCAACACATAGCCATTTATGTCTAAACCGCTAGCAACAAAAGTGAGTACACCCCTAAGTGAAAATGTCCATATTTGGCCTAATTAGCCATTTTCCCCCTGAGTGTCATGTGACTCGTTAGTGTTACAAGATCTCAGGTGAGAATAGGGAGAGGTGTGTTAAATTTGGTGTTATCGCTCTCACTCTCTCATACTGGTCACTGGAAGTTCAACAAGGCACCTCATGGCAAAGAACCCGCTGAAGATCTGAAAAAAAGAATTGTTGCTGTATATAAAGATAACCTAGGCTATAAGAAGATTGCCAAGGCCCTGAAACTGAGCTGCAGCATGGTGGCCAAGACCATACAGCGGTTTACCAGGACAGGTTCCACTCAGAACAGGCCTCACCATGGTCAACCAAAGAAGATGAGTGCACATGCTCCGCATCATATCCAGAGGCTGTCTTTGGGAAAAAGACGTATGAGTGCTGCCAGCATTGCTGCAGAGGTTGAAGGGGTGGGAGGTCAGCCTGTCAGTGCTCAGACCATATGCACACACACTGTATCAAATTGATCTGCATCGCTGTCGTCCCAAAGATGATGCACAAGAAAGCCTGCAAACAGTTTGCTGAAGACAAGCAGACTAAGGACATGGATTGCTGGAACCATGTCCTGTGGTCTGATGAGACCAAGATAAACGTATTTGGTTCAGATGGTGTCAAGCATGTGTGGCGGCAACCAGGTGAGGAGTACAAAGACAAGTGTGTCTTGCCTACAGTCAAGCATGGTGGTGGGAGTGTCATGGTCAGGGGCTGCATGCGTGCTGCCGACACTGGGGAGCTACAGTTCATGGAGGGAACCATGAATGCCAACATACACTATACTGTGACATACTGAAGCAGATCCCTTTGGAGACTGGGCCACAGGGCAGTATTCTAACATGATAACAACCCCAAAAACACCTCCAAGATGACCACTGCCTTGCTAAAGTAGCTCAGGGTAAAGGTGATGGACTGGCCAAGCATGTCTCCAGACCTAAACCCTATTGAACATCTGTGGGGCATCCTCAAACGGAAGGTGGAGGAGCGCAAGGTCTCTAACATCCACCAGCTCTGTGATGTCGTCATGGAGGAGTGGAAGAGGACTCCAGTGCAACCTGTGAAGCTCTGGTGAACTTCATGCCCAAGAGGGTTAAGGCAGTGCAGGAAAATAATGTTGGCTATACAAAATATTGACACTTTGGGCCCAATTTGGACATTGTCACTTAGGGGTGTACTCACTTTTGTTGCCAGCGGTTTAGACATTAATGGCTGTGTGTTGAGTTATTTTGAGGGGACAGCAAATTTATAGTGTTATACAAACTGTACACTCACTACTTTACATTGTAGCAAAGTGTAATTTCTTCAGTGTTGTTACATGAAAAGCTATAATAAAATATTTACAAAAATGGGAGGGGTGTACTCACTTTTGTGAGATACTGTATTTATCTGCAGGTTTATATATTCGTTAACATTTTCCAGTAGTTCATGAAAGGAGATAAAACATTGCACAGGAACGCAACTCACATACTTGTCAATGCTCCAAATATAAATCTTGATAAGAAAGGATAAATATCTTAAAATTCCAGGGTACTATTCAATCCACAAGCTAACAAGTTGTTTAAATGAGAAATGAAATTGAAAGAATTTTGTGAAATCACACATCCATGAAAATCTCCCAAACTACTTTTGTACTTCTTTTTTGGTCTTTTGGATCTGAGAAAGCTAACAGTATTCCCATAGGCAACTCTCTAATTTCTGACTTCATGGCATGTGTCTATGTCTTCCTGTCAATGTTCCAGGATTTTAACAGCTCCTCTTTATAAAAACAATGGAAAACAGGGAACCTGAATTCTGTGAACTCTTAAGGCATCAGCATACCAGGACATTTTGGATAATTTCATGCTCCCAACTTTTTGGGGACAGTTTGGGGATGGCCCCTCCTGTTCCAACATGACTGCGCACCAGTGCACAAAGCAAGGTCCATAAAGACATGGATGAGCGAGTTTTTTGTGGGGAAACTTGACTGGCCTGCACAGAGTCCTGACCTCAACCCGATAGAGACCTTTGGGATGAATAGAGTAGAGACTAAAAGCCAGGCCTTCTCGTCCAGCCTAACCTCACAAATGCGCTTCTGGAAGAATGGTCAAACATTCCCATAGACACACTCCTGAACCTTGTGGACAGCCTTTCTAGAAGAGTTGAAGCTGTTATAGCTGCAAAGGGTGGGCCAACTCAATATTGAACCTTACAAACTAAGACTTAAAGTTCATGTGCATGTAAAGGCAGGTGTCCCAATACTTTTGACAATATAGTGTACATCTTTTTTACCTTCACATTTAGCTGTTTGCTATATGGTTGGTTTTAATCACAAATGTGTAAGTTAGATAGATATAAAACTAATTATACATCTAGGATTTCTAAGGATGCTGTATTTCAGAAATCTCCAGAATTCGATGTTGTCATGTTTGCAATGTATCAAGCACACAGTAAGCAGCTAAGGAGTTCTGATGAGACTGAAAAATTCAAACTTGGAAGCCAAAGGTAGGTTTGTTTTTATACAAAGATAGTCATGGCCAAAAATGACTATGATGTTAATGAATGTGGGCCCTTTCAGGTAAAAATGATGGTTAGTAGGGTTCCTTAACCCTTGGTTTCTGGCCTAATATATATGTATTCTATTTAGCATGTGTCCCTATAAGTGACACACTAGCTGTGCCTTTAATCAACATGTAAATATCTAAAGTTGGCATTACATAAGTAGGCACTATAAAAGATACCTTATCATATATTTAAGGTGAGAGCTCAAACAAGTCGTCCCCCCCCCCCCCCCCAAACCAGAGTGACTCTATAGACCCAAACTTAAGGGAATGATGCTAATAGGCATTGCTCTTCAATTCCACAATTCAGTATTTACTGCTTGAGGTCGCTATTACCGGTGCCCATGCTTTAAATGTTCTTTTTATTAATTATGAGATGAAATGATGCTAGTCTTACATCACAGTCCAACAAGTGACTATGTAAAACATGGACACCAAGCTTCTTAGTCAGTTCTGTACTACCAAGGGGACCACTATGAATGAAAGCCTTGAATGGGTCAGATGTGACTCCACTTACTCCAGTCTATCGGAAGCAATTGGTACTTTGGAGGGACAAACCAAAAAAAAGGTACTTCTGCAGCAAAAAAAAAACAAACAGTCCTTTAAATGTGAGTGGGCATTACCTTGACTGGTGTGATATCAAGAGGGTGTCTTAAAATAAAAAATATAGACTTTCCCAAAACATTTAAAGAACTGTATGGAATCAGATACAGGTTACAAATATAGTTCAGTCCCACAGATGTACAATATACACCCTAATACACATTTTTACATTTTATAACTTCCCATTTTGAAATATGCCTTTAATTGTGAGGTTGTATGTTACACAAGTTATGCAACATTTTTTTGAAATGTAGGCAAGAACATTCTTACTGCAATCATGACAGATTGAATTTTTTTTTTTTTAACTGGACTCAAAGTGATTGCCTAGGTTTGTTATTTTCAATTACAAAGATGTGATACGTTCCCGCTCTGTGCAGAGTCCTGACCCAAATGAGGTCAGCTATGGCAGGGCTTCATTCATCCAGCCTTAGCAGCAGCAGCCCAGTCTCTTTCTCACATACCTGCTTGTTTCAAGTCTCCCTCCTCATCAGCCTGCTGACCACACTTCTCCTTGCTCTGTTTCAACAGCCAATCATTGTCCTCCAGTCTGCTCCAGACCCAGCCAAGATGGCTGTTCCCTGCAATGGAGACACTCCATAGACCAACATTACAAAGTGGACTTCTCAAAGATGGCTGCTGCATTTCTTCATTAAAGGAGAAGTAGGGCCAAAGCTTTTTTGATTAATCCTGCCACTTGGGATGAATGCGGATTAAGTCTCTTATCTTTAAGATGATTTGATGATCAACTTGTTATCTTCAGGACACTCTCCCTAGTATCCTCTCTCTTCCTCTGCTGACACCCGTCCACTGACTGTCCTACAAGCAGGGGTGGCCCCCCTCAGGTCAGGCCCTTTGACACGAGTCCCTGTACTTACGATACTGCAGTCCCATGGTCTCCAGTGTCTCCCCTCTTAGTCAGCTTCCCTGGACCTCTGGGTTCAGCTCCTCTCAACCGCACCTCTGGCCCTTAGGATGACCTTCTGTGACGGCCCCCTCCCTCCGGGACTCTGCTCTCCAGTCAAAGATCCCCGCAGAACATGTACTCCGGGCTTTTATACAGTATCCCAGAATGCACTGAGGCGACCTGACCTGTGCCAATCATCAGGACTGTATCAAAAGCCCATGCACCCATTCGCCAGGTTTCCTCCCACTGTCCAACATGCCTCCCTATTGGACCAGCGTGAAACACTCTCCAGACTGAATGAATCGCATACTGAGAACAATGAGCAGACCTCACTAACAGATCCTGCTCTATGGTAGGCAGAGAGCAACACAGATTCACCTGAAGCCCCTCTGGTAAGTAGACAGAGCTCAAAACTATACTCTCTAACTAGCAACTACCTAGGAGGGTGCTACACTAGCAACATGGTTACATTTAATGAAGGTACAACATTTTCAACTCACATGGTTGATGATTAAAAGAGGCACATCTAAGTATGCAGGCAACTGGGGTAAAGCTGTCCACATAGACCGTCCTCCTCACCATCAGCTCTCACCGCCATCAGTCTGCAGTCGTGACCGGGAAGACTACCCTGCAGTAGAGCGATCTGAAAGTGAGGTGTGAAGCTCTCAGGAGCTCAGCGTGGAAGGGATGACGTCAATGGCAGTGCGGAGGATTGTCTATGTGTACAGCTTTACCACGGATGCCTGCATACCTAGATGTGCCTGTTTTAGATATCAACCATGTGAGTTGCTAAATATTGTATCTTCAATAAATGTAACCATATTGCTACACATTAGAGGCTCCTCTCTTCTATTTTATACTAAGTTGTGACATGACACTACTTTTATATCAAGACATCGCTCATTTATCAAGTCAAAATTTATAACAAAATTTTACTTGTCTTGCAAAACGCTCCCAAATCAAGTTACTCTCAATCCAAGGTTTTACTGTATAAGATTTTTTTTTATATCCCATACTTCTCTTTAACCACTTCAGCTCCGGAAGGTTTTACCCCCTTAATGACCAGGCCATCAGTCTAGGATTCACATGTAATTTTCCTTACTGTGTATTTCTGCCTCTTTGTATTGTCCTCTGTGGATTCCTGAACCTCTCCTTTTCCCTCTCACTTCCATTGGTTTGGAACAAGCAGTGTACAGTTGATGTGGCCACATGCACTACTCTATGCACACTACATATTCCAAAGTTCATAGTTCCTAGTCCATCTGGGGAGCGGGCAAGAGTAGATGACTATGTATCTATATACATTGTGACAGAGGAGAAGAAACATAGACACAATCTAACAGGAAGTCAGATCACAGCAGCAAAGAAAAAGATTTGAAGGAGACTGAGCAATACAATACTTTTGTTTTTAGTTATTTACATACTTGAATAGAATAAAGTTTTGTGTCAATTTAAAAGCCCATGATGTCCTGGCAGTTAGACAAAAGCTGTTTTCTTCTGCACCTAACTAATCAGCTTTTAAAAATGCCTTGATCTCTTAAAGTACTTCAGTCACATGACCTTCTACAACAATTGTTATGGTGGTGTAGACCAGTGGTCTCCAAACTACGAGGCAGCATGTTGCCCTATGTTTGCCTTTATCTGGTCCTTGAGGAATTATTCCTGCCACTGACACCAACAATTGGGCACTATTCCTTCCACTGACACCAATGATGGGGCATAATTCCTTTCACTGACACCAATGATGGGGCATAATTCCTTCCACTGACATCAATGATGGGGCATAATTCCTTTCACTGACACCAATTATGGGGCATAATTCCTTCCACTGACACCAATGATGGGGCATAATTCCTTTTACTGACACCAATGATGGGGCATAATTCCTTCCACTGACACCAATGATGGGGCATAATTACTTCTACTGACACCAACAATGGGGCATAATTCCTTCCACTGGCACCAATGATGGGGCATAATTCCTTCTACTGGCACCAATGATGGGGCATAATTCCTTCCAATGATGGAGCATAATTCCTTCCACTGACAACAAAAATGGGTCATTATCCCCCCACTGACACCAACTATTTCTCCCCCTAATACCAAAGATTGGGCATTGTTTACTCCCAGTGGGCACAGTCCGGCCCCCCTAAAGTCTGAAGTACAGTAAACTGGCCCTTTCTTAAGAATGTTTGGAGACCCCTGGTGCAGACCAAATATTTCTCTGCTCTTTACTGATGCTTTGTCATTCTTCTGATTAGTCTCATTACTGACTCCTTTTGATGACACTGCATTTATCCTTTCAGGTTAAAGGAACCCAAAAAGTCTAGGGTTGCCACCTCATCCCTTTAAATCCAAACTGATTTGAATTACACAGATTCTGAGGCTAATTTAATGCAGGTAAGACACCAGGTGAGTTTAATTACTACCTTAATCCGCCACAGAACCTGTGTAATTATTCTGTGTTCAGTTTTAGGGGGTGAGGTGGAAACCCTAAGGCCCTTTCACACATATGGATCGTTCATTTCATCAGTTCAGTCACGTCAAAATGGATGAAGTATTTGTCTGTTTTTCATCCGTTTTTTTGTCCGTTTTTTTTACATCCACTACCAATGCAAAAAAACGGATGAAAAACGGACCGTTTGTCCATTTACATCCGTTATTCGTCCGATCCATTTTTTTAACGGAAGGAAAATAGGTCTTTCATCCATTCAAAAAAATGGATATTGACGGATGTAAACGGATGTTCAACCATTGTCATCCATTTTTCCATAGGAAAGCATTGATGTCCATTTTTCATCCGTCAACGGATGGACATAAAAACAGACAAACGGTCTGTATGTGTGAAAGGGGCCTAACAGGGACCCAGATGATGGACAACTGCAGAAGACAAAGGCCCCTTTCACATGGGCTTTCCGATCAGGTCCGCCTATCAGTTTTTCAGGCGGACCTGATCGGATACTCCATGCATCTTTTCATGTGACAACACTGAAGAAATGACACTTTACTACAATGTAAAGTAGTTAGTGTACTGCTTGTATAACAGTATCAATTTGCTGTCCCCTCACAATAACTCAACACACAGCCATTAATGTCTAAACCGCTGGCAACAAAAATGAGTACACCCCTAAGTCAAAATATTCAAATTGGGCTCAAAGTGTCAATATTTTGTGTGGCCACCATTATTTTCCAGCAATGCCTTAACCCTCTTGAGCATGGAGTTCACCAGAGCTTCACAGGTTGCCACTGGAGTCCCCTTCCACTCCTCCATGACGACATCACAGAGCTGGTGCATGTTAGAGACCTTGTGCTCCTCCACCTTCTATTTGAGGATGCCCCACAGATGTTCAATAGGGTATAGGTCTGGAGACATGCTTGGCCAGTCCATCACCTTTACCCTCAGCTTCTTTAGCAAGGCAGTGGTCGTCTTGGAGGTGTTTTTGGGGTTGTTATCATGTTGAAATACTGCCCTGCGGCCCAGTTTCCAGAGGGAGGGGATCATGCTCTGCTTCAGTATGTCACAGTACATGTTGGCATTCATGGTTCCCTAAATAAACTGTTGCTCTCCAGTGCTGGCAGCACATATGCAGCCCCAGACCATGACACACTCACCACCATGCTTGGCTGTAGGCAAGACACACTTGTCTTTATACTCCTCACCTGGTTGCCACCACACACGCTTGACACCATCTGAACCAAATAAGTTTATCTTGGTTTCATCAGACCACAGGACATGGTTCCAGTAATCCATGTCCTTAGTCCGCTTGCTTAAGCAAACTGTTTGCGGGCTTTCTTGTGCATCATCTTTAGAAGAGTCTTCCTTCTGGAATGACAGCCATGCAGACCAAGTTGATGCAGTGTGTGGTGTATGGTCTGAGCACTGACAGGCTGACCCCCCCACCCTGTCAACCTCTGCAGCAATGCTGGCAGCACTCACACATCTAATTCTATAAGACAACCACTGGATATGACACTGAGAACGTGCACTCAACCTCTTTGGTCGACCATGGCGAGGCCTGTTCAGAGTGGAACCTGTCCTGTAAAACCACTGTATGATCTTAGCCACCATGCTGCAGCTCATTTTCAGGGTCTTGGCAATCTTCTTATAGCCTAGGCTATCTTCATGTAGAGCAACAATTCTTTTTTTAAGATCCTCGGAGAGTTCTTCGCCATAAGGTGCCATGTTGAACAAAAATGTACGTGTATCGCTTACTCATAACAACGTGTGGTTATGAGCAAGCGATCTACAGTATTGTGAAATGCGTCAACCTTTACATGTTCCTGTGATGCACTGTCAAAGTTTTACCTGTGATGAGGAATAAATACTTCATTGATTTCATCAAGATTCTGAGTGCGGTCATTTCTCTTTTTGACTTGAACAAAAATGTAACCGTGTCAGAGTACATACTGTATGTGATTTATATCCTTTAATGTCCATGTGGGTTATATTATGTGGGGGAGACCACCCAAATAATTAAGTACAAGATATCTCAACATAAATCCTCTATTCATTTCTCACAGTCTGAATTACCAGTTGCTAAACATTTTAGACAGTGTGGTCACAGTGTAGCCCAGCTAAGATTTATAGTAATTGATCACATTCCACGACTGAAGAGAGGGGGAAATAGGGAGTTAAAGTTACAATAGAGGGAAGTAAATTGGATTTCACGACTTGACACTATTTATCCTAGAGGTTTGAATAAGGATTATGATTTAAATCTCTTTTTGTAAATATTTGTTTTAACTATATAAATATTTTGTTTCTTTTTTTCTTTTTTTTCAGATGTGTATATGGATAACCAGTAACGCTGTTATATTGTGTATCTCCTGAATATTAGCTGTAATATTAGTCTCTATTTTACCTTGAGTGAAGATTATCAAGGTAATGGTCATTTCCAGTTGATGAGAGAAGTTTTTATACATTGAATGTGATTAGAATCCAATTTTCATGCTTGCTATACCGGATGAAGGATCTTAATAGATCCGAAACATTGTTATTTTTGTTATTTTGATGTCTCCTTTATATGTTTTTTACTCTCTTAAAAAATATATACAAGGTGCTGCAGATTGGATCTATTTTGTTTATATATATATATATATATATATATTTTTTTTTTTTTTACTTTAGCAGATACCCTAGGGAATAAAATGGTGGCCGTTGCAACTTTTTATGTCACATAATATTTGCGCAGCAATTTATCCAACACGTTTTTTTTTTTAAACTTTCATGAATAAAAAATTTTAAAAAAAGTTTGCACGATTATTTTGTATAATGTGAAGGATTGAAAGATACCTAACATGTCATGCTTTAAAATTGCGCACACTTGTGCAATGGCACCAAACGTCAGTACTTAAATATCTCCATAGGTGATGCTTTAAAAACATTTTACAGGCTAACTGTTTCCAGCATCAACAAAAAGGGTGACTGAAAAACATCTAAAAGGGACAGCGTTTGTAAATATTTTTGTTAAATGACTATTATAACTAGTAGAACTGCAATTGCCTACATAATGAGAATCGAATAGTTAACTTGTATATGTAACCTGTGTGTATCTGGCTCTGATATGTCCCTGGTACATTCAGTCTGCCCATGGATTGGTTCCTACTGTGGATGGCCTTACACAGAACACAAATCAGCTGCTTGTCAAAATCTTCTGAGCTGAGTCTGCGCCTGCGCTGTGAGCTTTCAATTCAATCCTAAGAAGAGATCTTACTCCATCAAACCCTCTATAGCAGGAATCTCCAAACTATGGCCCTCCAGCTGTTGCGGAACTACACGTCCTATGAGGCATTGTAAAACTCTGACATTCACAGACATGACTAGGCATGATGGGAATTGTAGTTCTTGAACAACTGGAGGGCCATAGTTTGGAGAGCCCTGCTGTATAGGATTGAAGGGAGAGTGCACATCACACATACAGACTCCGCAGAGAAGATTTTAACAAACAACCTTGCCACCTCGTTGGTGCTATCTCATTGGTGGCTCAATTCACTAAAGAATATCACATGAGATTATTGAATCATGTGAGACATTTTTTCCAATTATCTTATGAGATGCTGAAAATGTCAATTCAATATCACCTTATGAGTTATTTAACTCATTGCATGGTGGTAAATACCTCATAGCACAGTGTTAAAGTCAATTCACTAAAGGAAAAGAACAAATAAATGCATGAGTTAAATAAGTAGTGGTCCAGGGATGAGATTTTTAAGAAATGTAAAAAAGAATAGGCAATTTTGAGTAGTCTCTACCTTTCTGGATCAGTTTCCCTACAGTAATGCATAGAAACCTAAATATGTAAAAACACAGAATCATTGGGGCTGATTTACTTAAAGTATAACTAAAGGCAATTTTTTTTTTCATTTTGGATAGAGTGGAGATGGCGTTGATCCCCTGCCATGTTTTTATTGCTGTCTGTGCCCCCGTTAGGGAGATTCCCCTCTCTATTTGTGCTGTTTACCATTATCTCTCAAAGTAAAAGAAGATCCCAAATGTTGGGTTATCCCCAGAAAAGTAATAGAAGGGAAATCGTCCAATGGGGACACTAGTTCTGGTGACCTGGGGGTCCCAAAGGAATTCCCTAATATGCAGAGACTTTCTCTCACTTCCTGTTTGGCTATGAGACAGGAAGTGAAGGGAAATCTTCACAATGGGACACAGATGGTGAAAATAAATCTGACAGGGGTTATAACCCTCCCTTACTCTATCCAAAATGAGAAATTACCCATAGTGCTACTTTAAGAACTTTAAGAGCCTAGAAACCAGAGATTTCCTCTCACTTCCTGCTTTGACTATGGAAAAGAAGTGAAGGGAAATCTCCCCAGTGACAACCAACACTGTCTTTTTTTTTGGTGGATGAAGGGTATTTACTGTATATATGTGTGTGCTTTTTAATACTATTTTCATTCAATATTTGACATTTACTGTATAAAGATATCTTGTATTTACTTCATTTAACTTAGTTGTTTTTGATATACCACGTGTATCCTGTGAAAGCAGTTTCCCTTTGACTGGTATTCCAGTCACCATTTTGCTTTTATATTAATGCATATGCTGCAGAGAGCACACTTGCTTGGTAAGTTGGCATATTTTTAGGATTTAAAACATTTTACCTCTTTGTTAGCACTAAAAACTGACAGGGGTTCTAAACCTTCTCCACTGTATCCATCCTATTGGATATCACGTCATGAGATAAAATATGAATGGTAAAAAAACTCACATTTTGATGAAATAACTCATGCTTTATTTAGTAGCGTTTTTTTTTTTTTTTTTTGTGAATTGCAAAAAAATGTTTAAACAAAGCTTTGAGTTATTTTATCCCAGATTTTAAAATGAAAATAATTCTTCCTAAATTGAGCCCTGGGGGTGTTATACAAACATATCAACAGTATTTTGTTTTTGCATTGCTTTTAAGATTCTATTAACAATAGAGCGCCGTTTTCTGTAATTGGTTTAATAAATTGTAATCTATGACAGTATGCCTGGCAAGCACATTTCTGGGAAATGCCTGTCTCCGGCTAGAATAATTAATATCTAACCATGGAATTTTTTTAGATAGGAAAAAGGATTTTGGGGACTTTCACTTCTTCTTAGATTTTCTGTGATGCAAATACAGGATATGAGAATATGAGAAATTCCAAGCAATGACAAAACGTAATGATGCAACCCAACGCACAAATTTAGTGTATAAATAGAGATACAATACTCCAAGCTGCTATCTACACTAACTCATAGTCAGAGACATCACAACTACTATCATCATGGACAACAAGTGTGCTATCCTCATCAGTGTTATCCTGCTCTCTGCTGCTGGTATTCAAGGTAAAGCATTACATATATTCTTGCATGTATCTTATTTACTTTTCATTTTTTAATTTTTTTTTCCTTGTTTTTTTTAAATTAATCTTTCAATATTTTAACTTTTAAACAGGGTTTTCAATTTCTCGAGGCAGTCGCTGCTTGTGCACCAAGCTGGCCAACAGGATAAATGTACGAGCACTGGAAAAACTAGAGGTTTTCCCAAGCAGCCCTGGTTGCGAAAATATTGAATACATGTAAGTAGCTGCTAAATAAAAATATGGAGGCTGTCATTACTAACTTCTCATTCTAAAAATACCAGTTTCCTGGCTATCATGCTGGCCCAGCGATTTGAGGTCTTTCTGAGTCATTGACATGTATGCACAGCAGGAGCGCTGACCACACTAAGATTTTGGCCGCTGTATGCTTCTTCCTAGTCAGTGCTACAAAGTATTGAAGCCAGGTGCAGCCAGGCAACTAGCATTTTTTAAGCAAGTTAGCAATGGCCAGCTCCATATTTCTTTAAATATACTTTAGATAAATTATGCTTTAAATATAATAATACAGTATGACGATATAGCTTTCATGTTTATTTTTGTAAAACAGTTCCTACCTGGATATATCCAATATTAAATCCGATATCATGATGATGATGATTATTATTTCTATTATTGTTATTATCATCAATCCAGATTTTAATCTATCATGCCTAGAGAAACCTAATATCTGATTGGTTTCTAGAGCAGTCCTGATTTGTCTTTACTTCTGAATGATAAATCTCCCCATTGATTCTCTTCGAGAGAATTTGAACAACTATGATTATTTATTAAAGCATATATTACTTTCTTGAAGGTAACAGTTAAATATAGAAAAAAAAAATCACTTTTTTTTTAAATTGTATTCTTTGAAACTTTTACAATTTAGTACAGAGTCTATTAGCAGGAACATGCAGTGCATTTTTAATATTTCCATAGAGAAAATAGCTTAGGCTACATATAAACCAGGGAAAAACATGGTAACTTCAACTAAACTTAAATTAACTTTTCAAGATTCATTTTATAAAAAAAAAAAAAAAAAAATAGTTTTTACTTATTTTAAAAGTCTTCTTGTTTTCATTGATTTGCAGTGCTACTTTGAAAAACTCACCTACTCCAAAATGTGTTAGCCCCCACTTATTTGAAGTAAGAGTGCTGCTGAGTGGAAGAAATCGGTGAGTATTTCTCTATAACGATAAAAAAAGTCTGCAATTGTTTACTTTTTTAAAACAAGACACATGCTATGAATATTGTGCAAATCTTATCTGGAGGGAGGGCAAGGACAAATTTGCAATTTTGGTGCAATAAAAATAACTCCCCTTGGCCTAGACTTCCTAGTTGTGTTTATTTAGCCCTGGGATTTTCTGCCAAGATGAACCCCCTTACCCCCTCTTCTCCCCATCTCTTTTTTTGTCTACTTCCCCTTTCCTAGTCTATAGGTATCTTCGCCTTGCTTCTCCTAACTACCCTTACCCCCCTGATGATACCACATCCAATTTGTTCCTACCTTGTTACCCTTTTACACCTTTGGAGGATTTGTCCTACACCCTCCCACAACACCCCCTACCTCTTTAATTACTAAAACTCAAAATGCATACCGAAACGGGGACAATATCAGTATGATGTCTTAGTATCTCATGCTGTCATTTCCAGATTTGACCTATGCCCAAAATGCTTCGCTCTGTAAGCAATTACTCATACCCATCGAGCTTCGTTACTGTTCTTACTATATGTAATCGCTTTGAATTCTGATATGTAAGACTGGATGTTTAGTTTTAACTCACTTTGGTCTGAATAAATTCATAAGACTTTCATAAAGAATTCATAAAAAAAAACTCAAAATAGCTCTCTTTGTATCAACTTCCTATGATGGGGTATTGTAGAGATTTTTGAACACCATACAAACATTTCAAAATGCTGCATGTTTAAAAAAATACTTTTTTGTGAATGCTGTTTATAACAGCCTATGTGATTTATGCTCATTTGCATGATAAAACATTTTTGTAATTATGGTGACTTTATAAAGTCAACTAGGTAAACCATAGTGACTGTTATGCTACGTCACATCAAATGTCACCCAAAGCACAGGCTAGGGCAACAAATGTTCAGAGGAAGGCATGTTACCTTTGTTTCATTATAAGAAAATATTTTATTCTGTTTAAGTAAAAATGAAAGCATAAGGAAGGAGATACAACATATATATTTTTTCATTTTATATAAACTAATTTTCTTTTGTATAAATCAGGAAAATATTTGGGTCAGAGGAAAACAGCATAAGTAAAAAAAAATAATTGAAGGTTAAGGCTAATGACACAAGGATTATTTTTATTACTACAAATTGTTAATGCCAGTGGTTGACAGTGATTTGTAGCTGGTGATTTAAACTCTAGAAGTGCTGGTGATGTGGTACAGCCTTGGGTTATGCTCTGCTACAAATCACTTTCTTTCAGCAATCTGCAGCTACGCATAAAAATTGCTGCAGCATTTTATAGAAAAGCATTGACAGCAATTGTTGCTAGCCTAAAAGTGAGTGTAAACAGGCAATACTGTACATACATTTTATGCATACTGTACATATGTTATATTTCAATGTGCATTTGCTATTTAAATCATGATTACCGGTAATAACTAGAAAAGAAGTCAATAATGGGTATGATCTTTTTTTAACATGCTTACATAAATGTGATGATTACCAAAGTATTCATATCTTTTCTTTTCTTTTCTCTTCTTTTCTTTAGGCAACTAAAACATATTCCAGTGATAAGACACCCAGGAACGAAAACAACAAATTAGGAAAATTCACACGATACCTCTTTTTTTATACACTAGTTTGCTACTTTGTGGCCCTGTTCACACCTGAGCATTTTTCAGCTCGTAAAATTCTCATCTCTCGAGTTCCAAAACGCCCAACAAGCAAAATTCCATTAATTTCAATGTTGTTGGTCAGATGTCAATGCCTGCTTACAAACACCTGCAAAAAACGCCTGAAAACGATACGCTCAGGTGTGAATGGGGGCCTTAATTTATTACACAGTAGCTTCGTTGTTGCTGTTGTTATTTAAGCCTTCCTCCTATAATAATGTTCTTTTTACCACTGAAAATTTATTTCTAAGAAATTTGTTTTTACCACTGTAGAAACATATGTTACCTAAATTATTTGTATATATTTAAGCCTTGCTCCTATAATAATTTTCTTTTTACCGCTGAAAATTTTTCTGAGAAATTTGTTTTTACTACTATAAAAACATATGTTACCTAAATTATTTGTATATATGTAAATATATTTATATTGTATAAATAATAAAGACACTCCAATGTAACATTTTTAAAAGGAATTTAAATTTTAAAGTAAAACACAAATACAAAATATATTTTTTTATTATTTCAATAAAGAATTAATTTACTTCATTTAAATTGGTCTGTGTTTTTTAAGTATACAGTTTTAAAGTGTTTTAAGTAATATTTTAACAGTAACACAAAATGAAGTGTGAGAGTGGAAAAGCTTATGTATAGTGATAAACCTATAAATGTATTTATTTCTTTGTTAGACACTAGTAAGTGAGTGTGAAGGTTATCGATTATTGCAATTCTGTGCCTGCAAAATTTTTCATAGAAGATATTTAAAGCATATGCAAACCCAACCACTAAAATCACAAAAACCTAATTTAACCTTTAATTGTAATATCAAAAGTCATCTTCCATATTTTTAAATCTGCAGTTTTTATTAAAATAACACCTGGTGATCTTGCCATTTAGGTCCTCGTTCCATGCACTTGTAATAGCATGACGATGTTCTGTCCCTATCTCCTAATTTGTTTTATGTATGTAAGTTTTTTTGGAATACATTTTGCAATTGATATGCTAATTAATAAAGCAAAAGTGGGAAAGGAGGGTATAAGTCAGGAAATTTCTGACAAATGCGAAAGAGAATATCATTATAATCTACACTACAAAAAGAGTAACTAAAGAAAACACTTTGACGCCCTACTACCAGTCAGTGTTATATTGTATAGTTGCTCAGTCTTCTGTTAGTAAAACAAAATACGGTTGATTTACTAGAGGCAGTTTGGCTGTTCACTTTGCAAAGGAATTGCTTAACCAAGGGTTCAAGGTGGTTATACCAGGATAATACCTGTACCTGCAGGCATCATGCTGGTATCAAAATGTTCAACTGGTGATGGGCTTTCATGTAGAAATTATAAATTCTACAGGACACAGAAAAGACCCCAAGCACCTGTTCGCTACTACCCGCTGCTTTTACCAGGTTTTCCTGTGCAATCGGGGAGCCAGGTACCGCCAACACTTGGATCCCACATACATAAGTCCCGCACACCCATCTGGGCCATCTTACCGAATGGGAACGCTGGGCAGTTGCACAGGGGCCCCACTTGGCCTGGGGGGCCCAACTTGCCCAGCGACTCAGCTCCAGCCAAGTATTAGTCCCCGATTCCTGTGTGCATCCCGCTACCAAACTTAGCAGGTTGCAAGCAGCTGTCAGCCCTGCATTGCTGTCAGGCCACTTGTGCCGTGGAGCGGGAGCCCACAACTAAAGCAATGCCTGTCCACCTCCAGGGGAACAGGCACTCACAGGACAGTCGAGTCTGACTCCAGCCCGTGTTTGTGATTCCCGGACCCAGCCATCGAACTTGGAAAATGTCATTAGCCTTGTACTGCTTTACCAATAAATATAGCCTTATCGATAATTTGCTTTTTTATTCTCGTAGGTGATCGTGTAGGCAGGGCCCCAGTGCAATGCATTGCCTGGGGCCCTTTAATGCTCTTAAGATGGCACTGACACCCATATGTTAACAGGATACATGTGCGGTATTGCCACGATTGTCAGAGGGAGAACAATAATCTAGCACCAGACCTCCTGTGTAACTCTGAACTGGTAACCTGTAAAAGCTTTTAAAGTGAAGATTTTTAGGCACCATCATTTTTCGCTGTTCCACAGGCATACACAATTTTAAACCATGACATGTTTAGTATCTATGTACTATTTTTACAACGTAAAAACAACTTTTATATTTTGCCAAAATTTGGGTATTATATTGTGTTTGTGTGCACTAAAATTCATTAAAGTGAGTTTAATTGTGATTAAAGTGATTAATCTTTTCCTAAAAATGTACACTTTAAAAATGGCTGCACAAATATCGTGCAATATAAGAACATTACAACAACCAGCATTTTATTCCCCAGGCTCTCTGTTTTTAAAAAAAAAATGCATTAGGTTTAGGGGTTCTAAGTAGTTTCCTAGTAAAAAAAAAATGTACATATATGCGAGAAGTGTCAGAATTGGCCCCAGGGTCAAGGGGGTAATGAATAAGGGGGAGCTCTACTGACTTCCATCTCCCAATCATGTGCAAGCAAAAATATAGTTTGTTTTTTTCTTTTCCTTGTATGTGATTTGGTATTCTTTGTAAAGTGAATTTTGACCACATTCAGGTAGGATCCTGTGAAGCCTAAGGATCCCAAGTCCCAAAAGAACAAACTGCTGAACAATGCAGTAGCATCCCTCTGTTATATTTGGGATCTTCCCTTCCGTGAGGTCAAAGACAGAAAGCAAACAAGACCTGGGAGTAAAGTGTGATTTTCAATGCATGTTCTTTTAATATATGTTTTTTTTTTTTAAACTCTTTTTATTGACAAAGAAGCAAAAGACAAATCGGTACAGCATCCAACATGCTCAACATGAGCAAGAAAGTAAAAAAAATAAAAAATAGAAAAAGGTACATAGTTTGGTAAACATAGATATAATGGTTACAGAGTCATATTTGTATGAATTTGAGCTTCCAATCATAAAAAAAGATCATTGACAAATCCCACTTTGATTCAGTACAACCCATCTGAATATATAGCAAAGCTACAACCAGTACATGGATATATTCCCCTATGCAAACAAAGAACAATAACAAATAGTACTTTCCTTACATGTAAGTGAGGGTGGAGGAACAACAGACATCCCACAACTTGTCATACTTATTGGGACAGCCCCTGTGTTCAAAAATTATTTTTTCATTGGGCAATATCTGATTCACCATCTGGATCCATTGCCGGATAGATGGCGGAGCAGATTGATTCTACTTAAGCACAAAAGCCTTTTCGAGCCAAAAATAGTGTTTCCCTTAATAGAATTCAGGTATATTTTGGCCATTGTTCTTCGTCTAATACATCCAACAGACAAATGCACGGTGTAACGGGAGTCACGATGTGACGGGAGTCACTTTGGTTGGGGGGCCCGTGGAACACAGCTTACCTTAGAGATGTTGGAAAATCCCTCTCTCATCCCCCTGGGCCCCTCTCATGTGTAAGTCACCCTGTGTCTATTAGGGACACAAGGTGACCGAGGAAATGGACAGATACTTAATGGATACTGAGTATATGGTTTGGATTACTTCAAATGGGACAGTAATATTTATCAACCATATAGCTTAAGAAATATATGAAGATTATTCCTGGCCTGTTTGATTCTGCACATGTTTATTGAAAGAGCTAATGACATTGGCCTCTGATCCATGTTCTTCAATGTCAGAGACAGACAGTCTGTTACTGGTGGTCTCTTACTATTGTCTATGTATTAAGGTGTGATGTGTTTTCTGTTAAGTCTGTCTGCCCCATTGTTAATTGTTAATGAACTCACATGTTGTTTCTGTCCAGATGGCTAGATAATTAGTTCAGGTTAATTCTATCTCTGTACACAATTTCATCTGCAATTGGTAATGTAATCAGGCACCTTACCTTGTAGGGTAATCTGATCAGGAGGGGGATGTCCATCCTGTATATATTCGGTGTGAGTTTTTAAATAAAGGTTCCAGTTCTCTACAAGCTAAGTTATGTCTAGTTTTGTATGGGGGGCAGCTAGAATATCTGATACCTATGTTTAAGACTGAAGGAAGCTGTATACAGACGGAAGCCCACATACCCAGTGTGGGTCTCGGGTCTGTTACACGCGGGGTGCAAGGCACAGAGTGTTTTTTTTTTTATTTATGTTCTATGCAGTGTTTTGTGAACAGGGGTGGGGGCAGCCCTATGTGACAGACCTTGCATTTTTTTTTTTTATATTTTAATTTTGTTTTCCATATTTTTTTCTTTGTATTAAAGAATGCTGACTAGCAACAATATACACAAAGGTAAGGCCATGAAAAGGAGAAACAGCAAGTATGTAAGAAAAGTGTTCTGAGAAAAGCATGACCTTCCAGTAACCATATGCCTGGATTGAAAAATTACAGATAAACAAACAAAACATACATAATACTCAATGTGCCCTCCTGCCTATTAAAAAAAAAAAAAAAAGTCCAGCATGCTTTGCAAACTAAGTGGCATGAATGTACCCTGTATCAAATGTTTATTTGTAAAGTAAAGCTCAAAACACATGCAAACATGTAATCTATTTATAAACTACAAAGAATATAATTCCCCCTTCGATAAAACATGCTGCATTTTGTCCCCTGCTGGTAGATATCAGGTATATACACGTATGCATATACCATTGCATAAAAAGTTTGTGCTCCCTCACTAAAGGCAATGGCACATGTATATTGTGGCATATGTAACTCAAAGTTTAGGTTTATATCTGGGTAAAATATGAAAAAAAAAATATTTGGTACACCTCTGTAGCTCTGCTATACACCCGCCTTTCCCTTTGTTTGGTCCCTTTAAATGCTGCAAATATTCACTGCGGGTACAGAAAAATTGACCCTGCCAGAATGTTATGGAGATTAGTAGAGTGTTAGATAAGAAGTAAGTCTAGCAGGTAACTGCTCAGGCAAGGCTGATAACAATGCTTGGGATTTTAGGAGCAGGCAGATCAACAGGTATTTTTCTGTGCTTGCAAAACATGGGGAATTGTTTTTTTTTTTTTTGACCAGACACATTTTAAATACACACAGATTTATGTACGGTTGTTTACAGTGCCTCCTAATGGCAGATAAATGTGTTGCAAAGTGTTTAAATAATGAAAATGTTCATTGAGACCTGTGATAAATATACTATTAACTACAGGGAAACATAGGCCTTATCAGGAAAAAGGTATAATAAGCCCCGAACCTTTCTTTTGTAATTGAAACTCTTAATAAACACTGAATGGAAGGAGAGCACAAAGACTGCGTTTTAATGGAAAAACGACTGGATCTCTAGAAAGCTTTTTAATTGGATTAGCAACATCCGCCTAATGACTCCCTTCAGTAAAACCGTGAGCGCCACACATGCTGTGTTTTGTACTTATAATGAGTACTCCCAGCGTACCCCTTAAAGGGGGTTGTAAAGGTATTCTAATGCATTTTATGCATTAAGATAAAAGCATTCTGTGTGCAGCAGCCCTCCTAATACTTACCTGAGCCCCCTCTCTTTCCAGTGATGTCCAAGAATGCCTCAGCCATCCGGGGCTCTCTCTTTTGATTGGCTGAGACACAGCAGCGGAACCATTGGTTCCCTCTGCTGTCAATCAAACTCAGTTAGCCAATCAGGAGAGGGAGGGGTTGAGGGCCGAATGGCAGTTTTGTGTCTGAATGTATACATGGAGCTGCAGCTCCTCTTGGGTGCCCCCATAGTAAGCTGCTTGCTGTGGGAGCACTCAACAGGAGGAAGGGGCCAGGAGCTCCAGCCAGGGACCCCAGAAGAGGAGGATCTGGGCTTTCCTGTGCAAAAACATTACTCGGAGCAGGTAAGTATAACATTTTTTTTTAGTTTAATAGAAAAAAAAAAACAAGACTTTACAATCATTTTAAACGGACGACAAGACGATAGGGCTGACTTACTAAAGGAGTAAAGCATGTTCACTTTTGTGCAAGCAAAAATTCAGTTTTTGTTTTTTTTAATTTTCTATGCAGGTACAGTAATTGAGTTTTCTTTCTTTTCGTTTTTTAAGTGAATTTTTACCACAATTACTAAAGTCAGTAAAAAGGTTTAGTACTACAACAGGCTTTGTGGAAAACAACAGATGTATGATTGGTTGTGCGTTTTAAAACCTAAGTGCAGCCAAAAATAAAAAAACAGAAAATCAGCACATGGGACAAAACAGTCAGTAGGATGTGTCCCTTGTGCTGATGCCTCTTCTTTTAGGTGAAATTCTCCTCCATCCATGCTCCCCACCCCTGCAACTGTAATCTACCCGGGAGGTGGGGGTTAATAGAACTAAGGGGCTGTCACAGGCTTTCATCAAGAATGCCCGAATATGCCCACCCTTTCCACCCAGCTAATCAATACATAGAACCTAAACACACACATTATGGGTTGAACACACACACACATTATGGGTTGAACACACACACACATTATGGGTTGAACACACACACACATTATGGGTTGAACTGGATGGACTGATGCCTTTTTTCAACCTCACTAACTATATAACTATGTAACCTGTACTATATCTTCTTACAACAAAACCTGATCTATGAATAGAGGGGGTGGATCTTTCAATCATCCGCCTGTCCTCCATTTATACATTCTATTTTATTCATAGAAGCTAAAGTATTGGTTTTATAAATGACATACCTCCCAATTTTTTGAGATGGGAATGAGAGGCACCTATTAGCAAAAGTATGTGTGCATAGGTCACATCCCCTGTCATGCCCTCTTAAAGGAGGATTATGCAAAAAAAGATTTTTACCACTGCTAGTCCTTTATACAGGCTTTTTGAAATTTACAAATGCAGCAATATAGAAATTGGATGAAAGGTTTAGCACTGGGAAAAACTTTTTGAAAGATAAAAAGTGCATTTTATATACAACGATATAGATTAGACCAAAATGAGGGACAAATGAGGAGGAAAGATAGACAGAGGAACTTTGTTCCAAATCAGGGACAGTCCCTTGAAATCAGGGACAGTTAGGAGCTTTGAAATTGAGAAGCTGGGCAAAAAGGGAGGCTTTGTACAGGGAGGAGGGGGAATTTTTGCTTTTTTGCTTTGGAAGAATCTTGGTTTTTCAAAGCGAATTTATGCCTAGAGGCGTGAATTTTTGCAGACACATGGTGCTTACACATCAGTGGGGGAGGTTGGCACAGTTTGGCATCTTCACCCTGCTTCGGCACTAGATGACCTTTCCCGGCACTGCATAGAACTTTTCCAGTTTTGCATGATGGTTAATAGTGTAACATGCTGACCCTGCGATTTCACTACTTGTATTCTCTCAGAAACTACTGAAATGAGATGGACAGCATAACAGACAGCATTTCACAACCGCATGGAAACTAACACCTAACAAACTGAATTCTCAATATCCAGCAGTTTCCCTTAACTTGTCTAACTAGTTAGATATTTTGCAATCTTATAAACCTTTCTACAGATATGTGCAAAAGAAATGAAAGTGAAACTTTGCTTCCTGGAAATGATTGATATGATACATTTTAGCATTTTTATTATCAGCCCATTGTTCTGCTGTAAAAATGTGAACTTGCTCCAGGACAAGAGACAATTGTCTTTGAAAAACACAACGCTTCTTTGTTAATAATAATATTACATACACACAACTGAGAAATTAATTATACAGGAACGATAGCAATGTTTTGAATAGATTCCATTTACAGCAGTACATTCCAAAATAGTAGGTGAACTGGTTTCTGCTCTGGGTAAAGGCTTAATGAAGCTGAAAAACATTACTGTTAATCAAAACTACACCACATGTGCAAATTGCACCAATTGATTTTTTTTAGGTCTCAACTAAAGCTATGGAGTAATTTGATGTTTGTTTCAAATCATTGGATTTATTGCAATATTATATAACAATTAGTTGAATGGAAAGTAAATAAGAATGTGGGCCAGAATATGACTAGAAAAATTAACCTATTTGTCCATAATGTCCTGTACTACGTTGGCCCTGATAACAGCTCATTGAGGTCCTCCTGAGTCCAAAATGGTGCTGCAGCGTCTTGATGTTGAAACTGACCACACATCATCAGTACACTGCATACTTTTTTTGGACTGATGAAGACATCCCATCTGTGGATGCTGAATTTTTGTTCTTACCCAATTCTCTATGGGATTGATTTACTAAAACTGGAGAGTGCAAAATCTGCATGGTAGCTAATCAGCTTCTAATTTCAGCTTGTTCAATTAGGCTTTGACAAAAAAAAAAAAAACCTGGCAGCTAATTGGTTTCTATGCAGAGCTGCAGCAGATTTTGCTCTCTCCCATTTTAGTAAATCAACCCCTATGTCACACCTTGGGTCTCAGTTGGGATTGTGAATAATCAATGAAAAATATCTCTATAATGGGATGATTTTTTTAACCTACAATATTACATAGTTAAAGAGTTAGTCATGCAGAAAGAGACATAAGTCCATTTATCTCTACCAATAGAAAAATAAATAAATTCAGTAAAAATAACCTCCATATGCAGAACTCTATACTCACAGTAGATCCAATATAGTATAGTCCAATTTGCTCCAGCAGGGGAAAAAAATCCTTCCTTATCCCCCAGGAGACAATCCAATACTGGATCAACCGTATCTGATGTTATTACCTATAAATTCCTTATACATGTTAATATTCTTTTTTATTTTTTGCATTTTGAAATGCCTTCACCCCTTTTTTAAGTTGTAGAACAATCAACTGAGCTGGCCAGAACTAATTATTTTGGTACATTTAAGCATGGAGACACGACCTGACCCAGCCCCCTCTCTCACCTAAATGGCTGACCGACTTTGATTGACAGCAGCAGGAGACAATCATGCTGGGCTGCTGTCTTAGCCAATGAGGAGGGGAGTCTGGGGCAGCTAAGACACTCCTGCAACATTGCTGAATAAAGATGAGGCTCAGGTAAGTATTAGGGGGGCTGCTGCATACAGAAGGTTTTTTTTATCTTAATGCATAGAATGTATTAAGATAAAAGAAACCTTCTGCCTTTACAACTCCTTTAAAGTGAATACTGACTGCATACTTTAACTAGAGAATGTTTATAATTTTTTTTTTTTTAGTCTTTTTATTTAAGGCAAAAGCACCAATATAACCAACATACACAAACAATTCAGCCCCACGCATCTGGGGGGCAGTAATGACAGACATTTTATACAGTATAATAATGACCACAACAAATGTGTCTTGAGTAAAAAACAGACACAGTGGGGTTGATTTACTAAAGGGAAAAAAATTGTGCACTTTGTAAAGTGCAGTTGCTCCAAAGCTTAGTAACTGAGCAGAAACTCTGCTGACTTCCATCATCCAATCATGTGCAAGCAAAACTGCTGTTTTTTTATTTTCCTTGCACGTGATCTGGTATTCTTTGGAGTCTTACCTCATTTACTACGCTCTGGAGAAACTGTACTTGCAGGGGGCAACTGCACTTTACAAAGTGCACAGTATATTTGCCTTTAGTAAATCAACCTCATATCTGAATATTTACCACTTGTCTGAGCCCCAGGCATAACAATTGATTTTACAGTTAGGAAAGGGAGGAGGTTGGGATAATAGGAGACATTTTTATGGTAAAATGTGAAAACCGTTACTAGGGTTAAAAAAAAAAAAAAAAAGAGAATAGGATAAAAAAGGGGTTGGGAGTCAGACAGGAAGGAGAGTTAGGAGGGATGCAGGAGAGGAAGGTGGACAGACCGATATAATTATGAAAGAGCAGAACCATACACAAATGGTCTAAAGCACGTTATCATCATCTATGTCTCATCCTCTCCCCAAGATCAAGTGGCCGATGTGCTGCATCTGCCACTTTCAGAGTCCAGAGAAATCAGCATATCCTGATATTCCAGACAAGCAAATAAAGGCAGTTCATGCCCACCTTGTATCTCTGATTTATTCCTCTCAATTATATAGAGGGGATGTCATATTTTCCATTTGTCTAATTTCGTTAACTTTGGAGAACCGGAGGGCTATTGTCAGAGACCCGTTCTGTTTCCAAAATACCAGGATGTAGGCCCAGGCAGGCGGCACTAGGAATTCATTCTTGTTTAATGATTTAGCTGGGAGGGAGATTTTGTTTTGCAGTGAGAGACATGCTAACACTGCCAGTGGATTGTATAGCTTGACTTAGGCTGGCCCAGAAACAGATTTAGGCCACAGTTTCCAGCGCGGGGTCAGGTGCGTCTCTGTCCACCAGTTCAGGTGCAATTCGGGTCCAAATTTTTGCCTGAATTCGCACCTGAACAGGACCCAAAGACACACAGGACCCTCTAAGAATGCTGATCGCAGCCGCCCCAGTCCTGAACTGGCTCTGTTACGAGTCGGGCACAGTCATATGTCATGCAAATTGGATGCGGGGAAACCCAGCCTAAAAAGGGATGCTGTGGATTTTAATAGTAGGACGTTTTCCAGTCCACTCATATTCTGACGTATGGATAGGCAAATTTATTCCTTTAAAGGAGTACCAACATCTGATGTATACAATTTCACCAGAAACTATATACATCTCTTTAGATTGTAAGTTCCATGAGGAGGGCCCTCCTATTCCTTCTGTATTGAATTGTAATTGTAGTGTTTCCCTTTATATTGTAAAGCACTGAGCAAATTGTTAGCGCTATATAAATCCTGTATAATATTAACAGAAGCCTTCCGGTACTTTTTAGGTAAACATTAGAACAGAAAACACTATAAACTGTAAAAATTGTGTATTTTTTATTAAATGCTTATTAAAAAATACATAAATTATCTGTGATTTTCAATATCAATTACTTCATGATATGCAAGATCTTACAGAGTAGATGTAATTGAACAGCACAGCTAAATTTGATAGTTGATGAGTTTTTAGTGCTGTGATCGAATATGTACCTAAAATGCTCCTGGGTGGCTTCTGTTAATGTTTTTCTAGGACATTCTCCATTCCAGAGAAACCAATGTATTCAGGGGTCAAGTTCTGGGGAAATAAGTGTGGGAAGTGTGGTAACAAATAAATATAGAACAGTTGTAACAAAATAAGTTACCTATGCAATAAATGAATAAATATAGAACAGTTGTAACAACAAAATAAGTTAACTTGTTTGTCATACTAACAGAATAATCACCACAATGGGTGATGATCTTTCCCTCGCAGGGAATTTCTAAAACAAATAGTGTTTAAAAAAACAAAACTAAACACACAGCCCATTAGAAAATATCCCACTAGAAAATATCCCACAAACTGGAATAACGTTGCCCTTGCCATGCAAGATTATCAACTGTTCAAGATTTAGTATCATCTGCGCTGCAATGTATAATCAGCCATTTTGTGACGTATGGTAAAGGATCCCATAAATGCACAGGAGGGCCAATGAGACTAATAAACAAAAGAGAAGACAGGCGTTCAATGCCAAGCCCACTCCTAATGGGTGACATCACCAAATTCATTGTACTAAAGCCCCTTTCACAATCACCGGATGTTACTGGAAGACTGTTAACTGCTGTCACCACTGGTTTCAGCTTTTCAGGAATCTCTGCACCACCATTATCAATGTAGTCTCTGAAACCTTCACAGATGGATGCATAGCTGAGACGTAATCTTTTGCGCAGCTGCTCCAGCGTCACTTCACCTTCAAACCACGGACTGTTCGCATTGATTGGCCAGCTTTGTGAATTCAGGATGTCAATTTTAGAGACAAGACTTTTAAATTCACCTGACTGTGATGAAGCTGCAGGTTTGTTGCTCTCAGTTAAAGCAAAGAGTCTGGAGCGTAAATTATCCACCAAACATTGATTACATTGAGGGAGATTTATCTTAACTTGGCCTTTGGAACTCTCTGGATTGATGGTCACACCTTTGAAATTTCCTTTCTCCAGCGATTCCATGACTTCTTCCAGATGTTTGCCAGGCATGTCTTTCATTTTTTCAACTGCACGAATTGAACGATTAATCAGCTGATAGGCTCATGGAAGTGTGATGTCATCGCTTTGTAGAGCTTCAGATAACAGTCCCATTTCCTGAACAGCATCCGCAACCCCAGCAAGGTTTAACAAAAATTCTTCTGATGGCAAACCTTGTTAAGGCCACTTAATACAGATTTCTGCTTACTGTTATGAGCTGAGCTTAAGCTTGCTTTCAGAGGCGTAACTAGAACCTTCAGGGCCCCGATGCAAGAAACCATGAAGGGCCCCCCAGACCCCTGGCCGGGGCCCTTCCCTTCAAGCCCGGGGCTCTTCCCACTAATCCTGGGGCTCTTTAATCTCATTGCATGGCCTTTTATTATGGTCCCGCAGCAGGATCCTTTCACAAGTTCTGCAGTGGGCCCCCTTCCTGCAATCTTGGGGCCTCCCCACAGTGGTGAAATGCCAGGGCCCGGTCGCAAGTGTGACCATTGAGATCCTAGAAGTTCACCCACTGGTTTGCTACCGGGCCCCCTGGAGCATGGGGCCCGGTAGCGATTGCAACCCCTGCAACCCCTGTAGTTACGCCCCTGCTTGCTTTCAAGAATGCTCGTATAGCTCTCTGGCCTAAAGCAACCCACCTTACTGAAAAAACGTTTCCAATTTTAAGAATTTGTACTTCTAATTCTTTTGCACATTCAGAGAGTTCTGCCAGATTTTTTGGTGACTGATCATACACAGCATACAACTTCTCAAAAATTATGTTACATGATGAAGACCAGGAATAGAATCAATTGTATCTGAAATGCACAATTCAAGCCTATGACACAAGCAGTGCCATTTCACAAGCTGTGGATATTTTTGACTGGGTCGTTCCAGAACACCTGACTTTCTTCCAAGCATTACACTTGCACCATCACTGCAAGCCCCAATCCAGTATTTTTTGGAAAGTCATTACTGAACCCAAATTTAAAAAGACAAACTAGAAGAGTTAAATAGACTGTGCATCTGCTTTAGGTAAATCAAGCAAATCGAGAAAGTGAGTAACTGGGTCTTTTCCATTAACAGAGGCATGAAGATAAACGATTAACACTGAATGGGTAGAAACTGTTGTAGACTCATCGATTTAAACAGAAATTTTTGGAGCCTGCTCAACAATTGCTTTGCAAAGCTTTTTCCTCATTTCACAAGCAATGCAATCTATTATTTCTGCTGCTGTGTACTCACTATGAAGAATACATTGCCTGCTCCATTTGCAACTTGCAAGCTGATAAGATCTCGTAAGTCTGTGAAAGGGCGATTTTTTTTTTCGCACAAAAGTAGGCAGTGCAAATGACTTTAGTGGTGAATGCAAACTTATCCTTCTGCTGTTCTGCAATATTGGATTGCAAAATCTCCTTTCTGGATACTGTTCGGATATCCCCTGCCTTTTCATGGGCTTCTGAAACCTTATGTATGTGGATTTTTTTTTATGCAGTGAGGTCAACATCTCTTTTCTTGTTTTGCCATATGGAGTAATTATACCAGTGCTCCATTCTTTGGAAATGGATATACCCTGTGAAACAGACACTCCAAGGTGTTTAACCTCACAACACACTTTGCACCCTAAAAGACCATTTTCTACAAACAGCCAAGGGTACTTTTTTTAAATTCTAGCCACTGATTCTGGTTCCAACATTCTGGAAGAATAATGTTATCACTGACATCGGCAGCGGTATCTTCAGCCACATCAGTAACCAAGTCAAGTACAGCCGATTCACTGACTGGTGTAGTTTCTTCAGCAGACATCACCTGCTGAAGCAAAGACTCAGACTAAGCTGATGGAAGAAATATACTCCGCGCTAAGGAAAGGGTAAAAAAAATTACGGTAGGCTGCAGCCTCCTTCTACTATAACCAAAAGGCTATATATACATATAAACAAAGAAGAAAAGAAGGGAAATGGCGCTGTCTACCAGATAGATAAGGTCACTAAATCCAATAAATGGAAATAAGCAAGGAATGTGTAATGAATGATGGTAGCACAATATATCGTGAGTATCTAGAGTGTATCACTTGTAGCTGAGGAAAATAGGTCAAAGCAATAAACCAAAATGACTAATAAATAATAAATCAGGTATATGACAATCAATGCACTATCATTTTGAAAATATATAATAAAGTGTCACATGCTGTGCATATATGGTGATATAAAATGGTACAAGTGCAAAATATATCAATGAATATTATTCACTGCATTAATTGATAGCTGCAACTGTCAGTATACTGGTTACATCCCTCCAACCACCCAGCCCCCAAAGGCCCCTTTCACACGGGCTTTACAATCCGGTCCGCCTGTCAGTTTTTCAGGTGGAACTGATCGGATGCTCCATGTAGCCCTATGGGGCAGCGGATGTCAGCGGAGACATCTCTGCTGACACCCGCTGCTATCCAATACTGTCCATAAATTCCTGACATGTGGAAACCCTATTTTCCATCTGTCTGGAGGATCGAATAAGATCGGATGAAAATGGACAGGCGGTCCGTTTTCATCAGATCCCCCATAGAGGAGAGCGGGGATCTGACAGCTCCATCTCTGCAAAGTAAGTGGAGACTGAGCTGTCATCCGCCTGCTCAGCGGGGATCAGCGGATCGATCCCCGCTGAGCAAAACACAGAGTCCATCGGGCGCACCGCCCGTGTGAAAGGACCCTTACCCCATCAAACAAGTAATAGTTTCCCTTATATATTTACTTACAGTTCTGAAAACTGGCTCAACTTGAGTTGGAGACTTGGCTCATCCTTGAGTCAAGGATCAGTGCTGTGCTGAGATCCGGGTGCTGGCTGGCCTCAGGGTGCTGTCTGGCCTCAGAGTGCTGGCTTGTCTGGCTGGCCTCGGAGTGCTGGCTGGCCTCAGAGTGCTGGCCTGATTGGCCTCAGGGTGCTGGCCTGGCTGGCCTCAGGGTGCTGGCCTCAGGGTGTTGGCCTGGCTGGCACTGGCCTTAGGGTGCTGGCCTGGCTGGCCTCAGAGGACACTCCTGGCCTCGGGGGGGGGGGTGCACTGCTGGCCTGGCTGGCCTCAGGGGGTGCACTGCTGGCCTGGGAGGTGCACTGCTTTCCTGGCTGGCCTCGGCGGCACTGCTGGCCTGGCTGGCCTCAGGGGTTAAACTGCTGGCCTCAGGGGGCCTCAGGGGGTGCACTGCTGGCATCAGGGGGTACACTGCTGGCTTCTGGGGGCATCAGGGGGTACACTGCTTGCCTCAGGGGGCCTCATGGGGTACACTGCTGGCCTCAGGGGGTGCACTGATGGCCCCAGGGGGCCTCAGGGGGTACACTGCTGGCCTCAGGGGGCCTAAGGGGGTGCACTGCTGGCCTCAGGGGGTACACTGCTGGCCTCAGGGGGTGCACTGCTATCCAATCCTGTCCATGAAATCCTGACATGTGGAAACCCTATTTTCCATCTGTCTGGAGGATCAGATAAGATCGGATGAAAATGGACAGGCGGTCCGTTTTCATCCGATCCCCCATAGAGGAGAGCGGGGATCTGACAGCTCCATCTCTGCAAAGTAAGTGGAGACTGAGCTGTCATCTGCCTGCTCAGCGGGGATCAGCGGATCGATCCCCGCTGAGCAAAACAGAGTCCATTGGGCGCACCGCCTGTGTGAAAGGACCCTTACCCCATCAAACAAGTAATAGCTCCCCTTATATATTTACTTACAGTTCTGAAAACTTGCTCAACTTGAGTTGGAGACTTGGCTCATCCTTGAGTCAAGGATCAGTGCTGTGCTGGGATCTGGGTGCTGGCTGGCCTCAGGGTGCTGTCTGGCCTCAGAGTGCTGGCTTGCCTGGCTGGCCTCGGAGTGCTGGCTGGCCTCAGAGTGCTGGCCTGACTGGCCTCAGGGTGCTGGCCTGGCTGGCCTCAGGGTGCTGGCCTCAGGGTTTTGGCCTGGCTGGCACTGGCCTTAGGGTGCTGGCCTGGCTGGCCTCAGGGAACACTCCTGGCCTCGGGGGGAGGGGGGGTGCACTGCTGGCCTGGCTGTCCTCAGGAGGTGCACTGCTGGCCTGGGAGGTGCACTGCTTTCCTGGCTGGCCTCGGCGGCACTGCTGGCCTGGCTGGCCTCAGGGGTTAAACTACTGGCCTCAGGGGGCCTCAGGGGGTGCACTGCTGGCATCAGGGGGTACACTGCTGGCTTCTGGGGGCATCAGGGGGTACACTGCTTGCCTCAGGAGGCCTCATGGGGTACACTGCTGGCCTCAGGGGGTGCACTGATGGCCCCAGGGGGCCTCAGGAAGTACACAGCTGGCCTCAGGGGGCCTAAGGGGGTGCACTGCTGGCCTCAGGGGGTACACTGCTGGCCTCAGGGGGTGCAATGCTGGCGCTGGCCGGGCAGAAGGAAGGAGCGGTGGTGTGTGTGACTCACAGTCAGTCAGTCAGTTGGAGGAGCGGAGACCCGGGGCTCCGCATATGAAGGGCAGCCGGCGAGGTCGGAGGAGGAGCAATCAAGGAAGTCCTGACTCGGTGACGGTGATATACGCGTGACAGCCCATCCCCTCACCTTATTCTTAAGAGAATACAGACTCGATTAACCACTGGTGGGAAAAGCCAGCATGAGCAGAGAAAAACAACCATATACACATAATTCTAAATTAAAAGGATTGGTTATATGATACACAAAAAACTTAAACAATCAATTACAAAAATAAAGAAAAATTATAAAAATAATAAAAAAATATTAAAAAAATTAAAATTAAAAATTAAAAATAGGTAATACAAAAAAAAATAATTTCTATTTTCCATATATGTCACATATATTTTTATATTTATTTATATATTTATATAAAACTAAATAAAGGTACTAACCTCCAGCTCCTTATTCAAACCCTCGGGGGACATAGAATTGAGCGTGAAGATCCAAAAGGTTTCATGCATACATAATCATGAAAACCTTTCACCTTCCGGCAAGGCCATAGAAATGGCCTCAAAACAACTCCAGTCCCACCGTACTGCCCCTGTGCATTTGACAAAAATGCCGGGGGGCGCTGTGCTTGTCCTTTTTTTGTTCTGTATAACGGGGATGTTCGCCAAACCTGGTTCTCATGGACCGAACCGTTCTCCCCGTTACATAGAACAAAAAAAGGACAAGCACAGCGTCCCCGGCATTTTTGTCAAATGCACGGGGGCAGTACAGTAGGACTGGAGTTGTTTGGCATTGAGGCCATTTCTATTGCCCTGCCGGAAGGTGAAAGGTTTTCACGATTATGTATGTGTGAAACCTTTTGGATCTTCACGCTCAATTCTAAATTCTATATTAAATCTTTATTTTTTCAATTATTTTATTATTTTTATAATTTTTCTTTATTTATTTTTGTAATTGATTGTTTAAGTTTTTGTGTATCGTGTATCCAATCCTTTTCATTTAGAATTATGTGTATATGGTTGTTTTTCACTGCTCCTGCTGGCTTTTCCCACCAGGAGTTAATCAAGTCTGTTCCCCTTTAAGAATAAAGTGAGGGGATGGGCTGTCACATGTATATAAAAGGTGTAAGGGTACCAGCAGGGGCATGAACTGAAGAAGGAGGCCACCCCTCCGAAACACGTATTCATAGCAACCAGATCATGGTGTTGCGTCAAGAGGTTCTTCCTCTCTGAAGCCTACCTGCCTGTGCTCTCCACGAGTTCTCTATTCGCGTCACATGATGCTCGTGCAGATCCAGCTGGTCCGGGCGCAGGCGCACCTCGACCTGCTCACCTAGAAACAGGTGTCATCATCTCCGGAAGTCTCGGTCTGTAGGAGCTTGAGAGCGAGCGGAGTGCTGGACTCTCAGGAGAGAGTTGGTAACTTCCTGGGGATATATTGAACAAAATTGAACTGTGTGACATTCATCTGCCCATGTGAGTATAATCTTTCACAGCTCTGTTTTTATTCTAATAAACGGTGTTATGCTAGGGCGGCTGTGCACTCTCTCCTTTTTTTCTTTGTACAGTTTATTGTCCACCACCCAGTGGAGGGTTAGGTGAGCTGCAATGCCACACAATTTCTATCACCGTGAGTGTTGTTTCAAAGGAATCGGCAGCCTGGACATTCAAGTTAAGGATCAGCGCATGAACTGGTAATGTTTCTTTAAGTTTGTGGCATTTGTTGTCATGGTTGGTTGTGCATTATGTAACATGATCCCAGTTATGTGTTCATTGATACAGCCAAGGTTCTGCTGTCTTGCCATAATGCCTGGTTAGTTGATTTCCCCGAAATGGATGGTGATGACTGGGATGATTTGGGGGGGGGGGGGGCGCCCCTTCACTAGACTCATGTCAGCATCTTCTAGATTGTAAACTCTAAGGAGCAGGGCCTTCTAGTTCTTCCTGTATTGAATTGTATTGTAACTGTATTGTCTTCCCTCACATTGTAAAGCGCTGCGCAAACTGTTGGCGCTATATAAATCCTGTATAATAATAATAATAATGTGCTTTTCCTTAGGCTGACTTCATACAAGTATGTAGTACAAGTAAATAGTAAAGAGAAGTGTAGCACCACTTAAAAATAAATGAATGTTAAATGTGCAACATTAGTAAGTGCAAATAAAGTGAGGAAGTGCCATACATAGATGTACAAAATCGCAATTCATATTAATATAAATTGTGCATAAAAATATTCTTCCTTAAAATTGCACAAGATAAATAATTATATAAAAAAAACAATTAGAATATTGAAACTTATGCAAAAGTCTCAAAACCTCAAATATATAAAATTAAATATATGAAAGTCCAGTGCAAAAAAGAGTCTTTGTGCTAAAATGTCAAGATGTGGACTACAAAAGCCAGAAAGTGCTGGTGCTTGAGAGTGAAACTTCAGAAATCAAACATCCTCCCCCACATACAATTGGCCGTTCTCCTCACGTTCTGACCCCTGTGTTATCAGTGGGTCAGAACAAGCTGTTCCCAGAAAGGAATATAATCTTGTGGATGATAATCAGCCAGTATCTTGTGTAATGCAATCCTCCACACTCACTGGCCTTGGCGATTTCTCCAATACGAGACAAAAAATAGTGACAAATCTAGTGCTCTCTGTATGTATAGCTTTATTAGAGCAAAAAATACAACAGATATCCAACTCACATTTTCAGGCATAATCAGCTGTGCGGGCTTGATAACATGATCCTCTCAAAACTGAAATGTAGAGTGAGGAGACATCCGATAGCCCCCTATACACGTCACGTCATGTGATTGACTTTGTCAGTAGAGGTGGAGTCAGCTACAGAGTTCGAATGTTTTATGTGTGCCGCCGACGGACCTGAAGCCAATCACCGCTAAATAGTGAATGCTTAACATGGCCTGAGAACATCACACAAATAAACATAATGATGTATGCTAATCAATAGCCTTCTTTCAACCGACCCCCTCCTGTGACACCGGAAAACAATACAGGCTAGATAGGTAATGGGGACACCCAATAAAGGTATTATAATGAAGCTCAAAAGATTGTATATAAAGGCAGAGCCTGCATATTTAGATATCTTCCTCACTAAATGCATTAAGCGGATAATTTAGGACTAAGAGTTCCCGCAATAATTAAAAAAAATATGTTTACCAATATAAATAAATGATTAAACAAATAGTTACCCAATCCTATTATAAGTAAATAATCTGATAAAAACATATATCATATATATACAAATATGTAAAAACACACCAATAAAACGCAGCCATATATAAATGGAAAAAGAATCCTGTGGGAAACAAAATACCCTAAAATATCCACCAGACGACCTTTATTAATCACAAAAATCTATAAAAATGTATTTTCAAAAATTGAATTATAATAGCTTATCTTTGATCTAAAAGAAAGATTAATAAGAAATAGTTAAAATTCCCAATAACGCCTTCCATATTTAATTATACTAACTAAAATATAAAATCAGTACACCATTATCAGTCATAAGGATGCTTTAGTCTATGTTAAATGGGCGTTAGAAGGTGCTAATTTATTCAGAGGTCATAAAAAGATATATTTTGTAATGCTTAAAATTTTGCCAAGAACACAATTATTTTTGGTACGGGGGTGATTTCGATTTACAAATAAGGGGCGTTGCAATGGGTGCCAAATTTGCCCCAAGCATAGCAAACTTATTTATGGCTTGTTGGGAAGCGTTGAGTGTTCTCAACAAATGACCTGAGCTACAAAAGGTATATAGATGACCTGCTGATCATCTAGGGAGGTGATTCTTTATCTCTTGATGAGTTTGTAGGCAATATGAATAACAATTCCAAGAATATTGTATTAACGTGGACCATTAGTGAGAGACGAGTGATCTTTTTAAATTTAGAGGTTTTTAAAGAACATAATTTTTTTACTAGGAACTATTTTAAATCCACAGATAGAAATGCCTATCTGCTTCTTGACAGTTGTCATCATCACACCTGGCTACGCAATATTCCGAAAGGACAGTTTGTCAGATTGCGAATAAACTATTCTAAAAACAGTGATTATATACAACAATTGGGAATATTAATAAATAGATTCACAGAGAAAGGGTATAATGCCACCTCTGTTTTGCATGATCGGAATCAGGTGGCATTGATGGATAGGGATCTCTTATTAGAAGATAGGAGTGTTGAACCTAACAATCCAAGTGAATATAAAGTCAAATTTAATTATAACTATCAACATAAATAAATAGAGAGAATTTTTAAGAGGCATTGGAACATTCTTTTAAGAGACAAAATATTAGGACAAGTTTTACCCCCTCACCCCGGTTTTATATACAAGAAAGCACCCACCCTCAAGAACAAATTGGCTCCCAGGGTCATTGATCCCCGAAGTTACCAAAAAAACCTTTATTTCAGTTTATTTCAGGCTTTTGTGCCTGTGGAAGATGTAAAGCATGTAGATCAAGTAAATGTAACATTAAAAAAAGAAAAGAATTTAGGTCTACCAGCACAGGTCGTCTACATCAGATTAGCGATCTAATTACCAGTGATGGGAATAATGGCGTTAAAAGTAAACTGCGTTACTAACGTCGTTACTTTTGCGGGTAACTAGTAATCAAATTGATTACTTTTCCCTCAGCGGTAACGCTGTTTCCATTACATAAGCGGCGTTACTGCAATTACATCTACCACCACTAGAGGGTAGTAGTGTAACTCCTCTACCTCCTCACTCCTCTGTGACCCTGCCAGTGTTGTCCGCTCCTCACGGTACTGGCCTGTGGGAGAGAGACCGGAGTTAGCGCGCCAGCCAGCAGGTCAGGAATAAATACAAATATATAAATAAATACCACCACCAGTCCACCACCACCATCCAGTCACTCTGTGCTCAGTCAGGAGGAGCAGGACAGCCACAGAGAGACAGCAGCACAGGAGGACTGGAGTCAGTCTAGACTCTAGACGAGTACAGTCCCAGACAGCCTGAAGGACGAAGTAAGACGGACCCCACCTGTGTGCCACACCACCTCCAGCCACCACCAGCAGCCAGCAGGTACCAATACCAAAAAAAAAACATAAATTACTACAGTCAGGACTGAGACTCAGACCCCACCAGTGTGCCACACCACCACCGGCAGCCGCCACCATCAGCAGCCAGCAGGTATAAAAAAAAACATAAAATACCACAGTCAGGACTGGAGTGGACTCAAGAGTCAGACTCAGGTCAGGTACCACCATACCACACTGCCAGTGCCCCCAACAGTGCCACACCACCAGCCAACACTGCCCACCACCACCAGTGCACCAGCACCACCAGCAGCAGCAGGTACCACTCAAGTAAAAAAAAAAAAATACCACTCAGATAGGAGTCACTCAGGAGGACTCAGGTCAGGTACCACTGCCAGTACCAGTGTACCACCACCACCAGGCAGCCAGCTGGTACGACTAAGCAAATACCCACTAAGGTACCACTCTGCAAATACCACTGAGGTACCCACTGCCAGTATACCACACAGTCTCATTGTCCCACAGCAACATTAAAATAGTGTAGATCACTGTACAATGTTTTATAAAAATAATTGCTTCTATTTAGTGTTCGTTTCATTAATTTAACATTTTTTTTTTGGGGGGCATACAAGTTATTTGACATATTTGATTATTTTTTTTTTAAGTAACGCAATAGTTACTTCCCCTGGTAATTAGTTACTTTTTTACTGATGTAACTCAGTTACTACTAATTTTTGTGAGAAGTAACTAGAAACTATAACTAATTTCTTTTTAAGTTACATGCCCAGGGCTGCTGTTAGAAATTATGGGGCCCCGTACAGCCTACCAGACGGGGCCCCTCCAACCACGCCCTTGACCCCACCCCTGTCCCCGCCCCTGATCCCGTCTGGAAACAAAATGCAGGTTTGTTGCGGTTTACACATGCGTGCAGGGCCAATGTGTGCGTTTGCAATTGCGCCTAAGCACCAAAGAGCAGGGGCAGTTTAATTTTTAATTGTATTTTTTATTTATTTTTAATTGTATTTACATTAGAAATGTAAAAAAAAAATCACTCTGTATCTTTAATTTTTTTTTTCTTTCTTTTTTTGCTTTTACAAGGAATAAAAATCATCCGTTGTGATAGCATGGGCCATAACAGGTCCTCTTTTTTGAGAGATGACCCCATATCTGTCCTCTGGCCTCCAAAGCATCCGATTAAACCAAGATGGATTTGATCAGATGCTTGTTCAAGCCGGTAATGGCTTGTTTACCTCAGACCGAAACCGGAAGCGAAATCCTTGTCGCTTCGGGTTTCTGACATCACACAGTGGGCGGAACGCCATCCATCCCTCTCACTGTGTCACAGGAATCGAATGCTATTAGTCACATCTTAAAGGCAGGGGTGGGACACCCTTCCACTGCCTGTAAAAGTAATCCAGGGGCTTCTTAGCTACTAGGATTACATTTACTTTGTGCAGAATTTCTGGGGCTAACAAATGATCTCTCCATCATTGCTGCAGTGATAACCCAAATATTACCTTTCCAATCTAGTGACGTACTGATACGTCGATGGACAGGAAGTGGTTAAAGGGGATTGGTTTGGGGTGGTAAAAATGCAGCTCCACTGCACGTTTACTGCTCCCCCAACTGAAGTGTAATGAAGCATCTCACGGTCTTATGATCATTAGCATTACAAAAATCATCAGAAATCATCACAGGCAGCACAGTAAGCTTGTGCTCTATCATGGCTCTATGTCACATGGCTGCTTGCTGACTGTGTTAACTTATGGCTGTACTTATGGCTGTACTGAGTGTTACAGACTATAACCCAGCATAGCTATACAAAGTCAGCACCCTCAGCAGCCATGTGACACAGAGCCATGTTAAAGCATCAGCCTGTGCCTGTGATGATTGTTGTAATGCTAATGACATGCTAAATAACCTGCTGTGCTGGGAGATACACAGGAGGACTCAGTGAGGATTCTGTGCTCTATTATTCACTCACTGTGTCCAGAGCAGCCACGATCTTCAGATGCTTCCTGTCAGCCTCCTCACATCTCGGCAAGTGAGAACTGGAGGCGGGCACTGGGTGGAGAATCAGAGTATCACTCCGCCGGCTGGGACTGCAGGGAGTAGCAGGGCAGCATTGTGTACATGCACCCCCGAAAATGAAGAAATAGTCCCTTTTCTGTGCGCACCTGGGCCCCTCTGTTGACCTAAAGGAGCCCAAGAAAATGGCATAACCCCGCTCCATAAACAAGTAGGAGCGGGATAGAAGTTTAGCAAGCCAGTTTTTTTTATTTTTTTATTGAATGCAGCAAAAAACTGTAATGCTGCCCGGGCCCCACAGTGTTGCTGATAGGACCGGGCCCGGTACAACAGGGCTGGTTGTACTGCCCTATCAGCGGCCCTGTACATGCCCAACACTGTTAATTACGTTGCGACACAACCAGAGTCATTTCTGCATTAAAGTGTAGTTGTGGGCTCCAATACATTGGACACACATCCAGGGCTCCTAATGTAAGAGTAGGGGAGCATATTAAGAATATTAAAAAAGGAAAAAACAATCACAATGTATCGAAACATTTTAAATTTGTACACAATCAAGACCCTAGTTCTTTAAAATTCTGGGGGATTGAAAAAGTGGAACGACATTGGAGAAGAAGTCACTATATTAGGCAGTTGAGCCAAAGGGAGTTTTTTTGGATATATGAGACCAAGGTACTGACTCCCAGAGGACTCAACGTTGAATTTGATTTAAATTGTTTTATAAGTGACAGGTAGTAAATATGGGCATATGGTAATTAGTACAATTTTAACATTTACTATTTATGTGGATTTATTATAAAATATATAAATTGAGACTTTTAGCAATATTGATTTTATATTTTAGTTAGTATAATTAAATATGGAAGGTGTTAATGAGAGTTTTAACTATTTTTTTTATTAATTTTTCTTTTAGATCTAAGATAAGCTATGATTATTCATTTTTTTTTAAATACATTTTTTTTAAATTATTGCGGGTACTCTTAGTCCTAAATGATCTTATTAATGCATTTAGTGGGGAAGACATCGGAATATGCAGGCTCTGCTTTATATATTTGTACAATCTTTTGAGCTTCATTATAATGCCATTATTGGGTGTCCCCATTACCCATCTAGCCTGTATTGTCTTCCGGTGTCATGCCAGGGCGTCGGTTGAAAGAAGGCTATTGATTAGCATACATCATTATGTCTATTTGTGTGATGTTCTCAGGCCATGTTAAGCATTCACTATTTAGCGGTGATTGGCTTCAGGTCTGTCAGGGACATACATAAAACATCCAAGCTCCGTAGCTGACTCCACCCCTACTGACGAAGTCAATCACATTACGTAACACGTACAGGGGGGTGGAGCCTGCTGTTGGATGTCTCCTCGCTCTGCATCTCAGTATTGAGATGATTGTGTTATCAAGCCCACACAGCTGATTATGCTTGAAAATGTGAGTTGGATATCTATTGTATTTTTTGCCCTAATAAAGCTATACATACAGAAAGCACTAGATTTGTCCCTATTTTTTGTCTCGTATTGGAGAAATCACTAAGGACAGTGAGTGTGGAGGATCGCATTTCAAAGGATACTGGCTGATTATAATTCACAAGATTATATCCTTTTCTGGGAACAGCTTGTTCTGACCCACTGATAACACAGGGGTCAGAACGTGAGGAGAGTGGCCAATTGTATGTGGGGGAGGATGTTTGATTTCTGAAGTCTCACTCTCAAGTATCAGCACTTTCTGGCTTTTGAAGTTCACATCTTGACATTTTTGCACAAAGACTCTTTTTTGCACTGGACTTTCATATATTTAATTTTATAGATGTAGCAGGGTCGCGCGGCTGGTATTGTTCAAACTGTTATTTGTTATTGTTCTGCAAAGACATTGACTTTGGAGTTATTGGAGATGTAGTCCGGGAGGAGCCAGGACCATAGACTGCTATGAGAGAGACTCTTCTCCCAGGGAGCAATGGGAGACGCGGAGCTTGCTGGGAGTGTCTTTATAAAGGGGGACGGATTGATTCTCGCTCTCTTGCCTCGAGCGCAGCGCACTGGAAGGAGGGGGAAGAGCTGCTGCGGATCGCAAGAGAATAGGCCAAGGCCTAGTGGCGGACACCGGAGCTGAGGCAGGCGGTGTGAGTGTGTGGAGGAGTCTCCGAGCAAAAGGTTGTCGGCAGGCAGAAGGAGACGCTATGCAGAGCGGGGCCTGGCCGCAGCGGAGAGCGGAGTTGCCGGTTTGGGTGAGAGACATCCAGTAACTACATCTGCATTAATTACAGGCCTAGGCTGAGTTAGGGCAGGACTACCAAACTGTTTGCTTCAACAAGGCCATACTGACATACAGCTAAACCACAGGACACTGCAGTTATACATATAGTGCGAGGTGGGTGAACTAGGCCTCAAGCCCTCTATTCAGTCCTAGGCTGTTAGTTATTGAGATTAGAGTTGAGCGGACACCTAGATGTCCGTGTTCGGCGGGTTCAGCCGAACTTGAAAAAAAAGTCCGGGTCCGTGTCCCGGACTTTTGTCGAACTTTTCCCGGACACCGAACCCCATTGAAGTCAATGGGGACCCGAACTTTCAGGCACTAAAATGGCTCTAAAACACCAATGGAAAGGGCTAGAGTGCTGCAAATGGCAGCAAAATGTAGTTAAGAGCATGGCAAGTGCTCTTCAAACAAATGTGGATAGGGAAATAACTTAAAACAACCAAAAAAAAACAGAAAAATAAAACAATGTTCTTCATCTCTGAAGGACGAGGCCCATATGGAGTAGGAGGGAGGTTGAGGTGGTGGTGGATGTGGTGGTGTCATAGGCGTGCGCACAGGGTGTGCCGGGTGTACCTGGGCACACCCTAATCACCTAGGGCACATTAGCATTATCGCTCTGTTTGCCAGTGAGGAGATGGGAAACACCTATGGGCGGTGTAGGTGGAAGCGGCGGTGGAGGAGGACCAGGGCCGGATTAAGAGCATCATGGGCTTGGTGCTGAGGATTTTGAAGGGCCTTAAGGGCCGTGCCTTGGCATGCACCCAGAGGAGGAAGGGTGCAGCCATGCATGCCTAATTCAACATGGGATGCTGTCTCTGAAGCCCATAAACACATCCATGCATCGGCAACTGTCCCTCCTTGTCCGGCCTTCGTGCTGTGTGGGGAGGTTCTGAGGGAGCTGCCTGGGGAAGCAAGCATAGAAGCCAGACTTCTGTGTTTACAAGTGACAGAAGAGCGGTAACAGTGAATATGGCCAACCCGGGGCCTATATTAAGGTAGGGGCCTGGAGCTGCAGCTCCAATAGCCCCTATGTTAATCTGGCCCTGAGGAGGACGAGGTAGCCAACACTGCTTTTTTTCAGAAATTTTAAATGAGGGTACACCCCAAAACAGTGAGAAAGAGCAAAAATAGAACAATGGCTGGGTAAGGTCGGTATCCATCGCTATTCTGCACAAGGTACGGAAAAGTCCCGTGGGATCCATGCCTGGTTCATTTTAATGAACGTGAGCTTGTCCACATTGTCTCTGGACAGGCGGCTGCGCTTGTCTGTGATAACGCCCCCAGCCGTGCTAAATACCCGTTCAGATAATACACTGGCTGCAGGGCACGCCAGCACCTCCAAAGCGTAAAGGGCAAGCTCAGGCCATGTGCCCAACTTGGAGACCCAGAAGTTGAAGGGGGCAGACCCCTCATTCAGTACGTCTAGGCGTGTGCACACATACTGCTCCACCATGTTGGTGAAATGCTGCCTCCTGCTAAGACGTTCCATATGAGCTGCTGGTGCTGCTGTTTGTTGTGGTGTGCTGACAAAGCTTTTCCACATTTCGGCCATGCTAACCCTGCTTTCTGAGGTGCTGGCGGTGCCCTGGTTGCGTTGGCAACCTCTTCCTCCTCCTCCTCTGCCTTGTGCTTCCACTGTGGCCCTGCTGTCAGGTGGGAATGCCAGCAGCATCGCATCTACCAGCGTGCGCTTGTACTCGCGCATCTTGCGATCGCGCTCCAGTGAGTGAATTAAGGACGGTACGTTGTCCTTGTAACGGGGATCCAGCAGCGTGGCCACCCAGTAATCAGCACAAGTTAGAATGTGGGCAACTCGGCGGTCGTTGTGGAGACACTGCAGCATGTAATCGCTCATGTGTGCCAGGCTGCCCAGAGGCAACGAAAGGCTGTCCTCTGTGGGAGGTGTATCGTCTGTGTCCCCCGTATCCCCCCAGCCATGCACCAGTGATGGCCATGAGCTGGCCTGGGTGCCACCCTGCTGTGAACATGGTTCCATCTCCTCCTCCATCTCCTCCTCCTCATCCTCCAGAACTGTGCCCCTGCTGGACAATTGTGTCCCTGGCGTTTGTGTGTGCAGGAACCCACCCTCGGAGCCCCTTGCGAATGACTGCCCTGAAAGCCTTGGAAATGTTACCTTTTCATCCTCCTCCTCCTCCTCCTCATCCTGTGCCACATCCTCTTCCATCATCGCCCAAATTTTTTTTTCAAGGAGGCAAAGAAGTGGGATAGTTAAGCTAACAACGGTGTCATCGGCACTGGCCATGTTGGTGGAGTACTCAAAACAGCGCAACAAGGCAAACAGGTCTCGCATGGAGGCCCAGTTATTGGTGGTGAAGTGGTGCTGTTCCGCAGAGCGACTCACGCATGCATGCTGCAGCTGAAACTCCACTATGGCCTGCTGCTGCTCGCACAGTCTTTCCAGCATGTGCAAGGTGGAGTTCCACCTTGTGGGCACATCACATATGAGGCGGTGAGCGGGAAGGCCGAAGTTACGCTGCAGCGCTGACAGGCGAGCAGCAGCAGGGTGAGAACGCCGAAAGTGCACACAGACGGCCCGCACTTTCTGCAGCAGCTCTGACATATCGGGGTAGTTTTTAAGGAACCTCTGCACCACCAAATTCAGCACATGCGCCAGGCAAGGGATGTGCATCAAACCGGCTAGGCCCAGAGCTGCTATGAGATTTCGCCCGTTATCCCACACCACCAGGCCAGGCTTGAGGCTCGCTGGCAGCAACCACTCATTTGTCTGCTGTTCCATGCTCCTCCACAACTCCTGCGCGGTGTGTGGTTTTTCCCCCAAACAGGCAAGTTTTAAAACTGCCTGCTGTCGTTTACCCCTGGCCGTGCTGAAGTTGGTGGTGAAGGTGTTACGCTGACCGGATGAGGAGGCGGTAGAGGATGAGGAAGCGGAGTAGGAGGAGTTAGGAACAGGAGGCAAACTGAAGCGCCCTGCAATCCTCGGTGGTGGAAGGACATGCGCCAAATTGCTATCCGCCTCAGACCCATCCGCCACTGCATTTACCCAGTGTGCCGTTAGGGAGAAATAACGCCCCTGACCATGCTTACTGGTCCACGTATCGGTAGTTAGGTGGACCTTGCCACAGATGGCGTTGCGCAGTGCACACCTGATTTTTTCCCCCACTTGGTTGTGCAGGGAAGGGATGGCTTGCCTGGAAAAGTAGTGGCGGCTGGGCACGACATACTGTGGGACAGCCACTGACATAAGGTTTTTAAAACTGTGCGTCTCCACCAGACGGAATGACAGCATTTCAAAGGCCAAGAATTTTGAAATGCTGGCATTCAGGGCCAGGGATCACGGGTGGGTAGGGGGGTACTTCCTCTTCCTCTCAAGTGTTTGGGAGATGGAAAGCTGAACGCTTCCACGGGACATTGTGGAGATGGTTGGTGACCCAGGTGGTGGTGTTGCTGACAGATCCTCTGTTTGCGGGGTGGCAGGTGCCGGTATCACTACAGATGTGGATGGAGCGGCCGAGACTGCAGCAGAAGAGGAAGCAGGATGAGCCAGAGACGTTTCTTGGTTTTGAAGGTGTCTACTCCACTGCAGCTCGTGCTATGCCTGATCATGCAGGTTGTGCTCAGGTTGAGAAGGTTTATGCCTCGCTTCAGGCTCTGATTGCACAGGGTGCAAACCACTCGTGTCCTGTCATCAGCACATTTTCTAAAGAACTTCCACGCTAGAGAACTCCTTTGAGCTGGCTTTGGTGCGCTCGTTCCCTTGCTGCATTGGGCAGTAGCAGGCGTAGTGTCTAGGGCACGGCCGCTCCGCTTCTGCACCCTGCTCCCTCTTCTGCTGTGCTGGTGGCTCTGTGCGACCACCGCCTCTTCCTCCAAACTACTCAGGTCACCTGCATGAACTTCATTCCATGTGGGGTCGAGGACCTCATCGTCCTCCACATCATCTTCCACCCAGTCTTCACCCCTGCCCTCCTTGTCGGTCTCCACAATTCTGAACGCCGCAGCAGTTGGCACCTGCGTTTCGTCATCATCGGAGACGTGCTGCAATGGTCCTTGCATGTACTCATCTTGAGAAATAAGTGGTTGGCCATCGCTGCACTCAATCTCTTCCACTTCTGGGGCAGGGCTAGGTGGATGGCCCTGGGAAACCCTGCTGACAGAGTCATCAAAAAGAAGAAGAGACTGCTGTATGACTTGGGGATCAGACTGCTTGCCTGATTTGCAAGGGGGTGAGGTGAAAGACGGTTGGGCATTGGCTGCAGGTGCCAACTCTGACCTTTCTGCAGTAGACTGGGTGGGAGACAATGTGAAGGAACTGGAGGCACTGTCGGCAGAAAACCAATCTACTATCGCCTCTACTTCTTCTGGCCTCATCACTTCTAGAGGCGTATGATGCCCTACCAAATACTGATGCAGGTTATGTCGCCTACTCACACTTGAGGAAGGTGTTTCACTTGTGCGTGTAGCTGGCACAGATTGACCATGTCCTCTCCTTGCAACAGGAGCTCTACCAGCAGCACCACGACCCAGGCCACGGCCCCTATTTGACGGTCTCCTCATATTTCTGTAATTTATGATCTTGCCCTAGAAAGGTGTTTATTGAATAGCGGAACAAAACAACAACAGTATCGCACGGGTGTATCTCACAGTCAAATATGCAAACTATGCCGCAATTTAATGTTTTTTACCCCAAAAGGGTGTATATTGAATAGCGGAATAGGAAAAAGGATAAAAAATGGTGTATCTCACACGTACAAACACAGACTAGGCCCCGATTAAAATTTTTGTACCCTAAAGGGAGGATGAGGAAGAGGAGTAGGAGGAGTTGGGAACAGGAGGCAAACTGAAGCGCCCTGCAATCCTTGGCGGTGGAAGGAGATGCGCCAAACAAATTTAAAAGGTGTATCTCACACGTACCGATACAGACTATGCCGTAATTTAATTTTTTACACTCCAAAAGGGTGTATATTGAATAGCGGAATAGGAAAAATTTTATAATACAGTGTATCTCACACGTACAATCACAGACTAAGCCCCGATTACAATTTTTTGTACCCTAAAGGCAGGATGAGGAAGAGGAGTAGGAGGAGTTGGGAACAGGAGGCAAACTGAAGCGCCCTGCAATCCTCGGCGGTAGAAGGAGATGCGCCAAACAAATTTAAAAAGGTGTATCTCACATGTACCGATACAGACTATCCCGCAATTTAATTTTTTACACTCAAACAGGGTGTATATTGAATAGCGGAATAGGACAAATTTTACAAAACGGTGTATCTCACACGTACAAACACAAACTAGGCCCCGATTACTATTTTTTGTACCCTAAAGGCAGGATGAGGAAGAGGAGTAGGAGGAGTTGGGAACAGGAGGCAAACTGAAGCGCCCTGCAATCCTCGGCGGTAGAAGGAGATGCGCCAAACAAATTTAAAATGGTGTATCTCACATGTACCGATACAGACTATCCCGCAATTTAATTTTTTACACTCAAACAGGGTGTATATTGAATAGCGGAATAGGACAAATTTTACAAAATGGTGTATCTCACACGTACAAACACAAACTAGGCCCTGATTACTATTTTTTGTACCCTAAAGGCAGGATGAGGAGTAGGAGGAGTTCGGAACAGGCAGGAGGCAGACTGAAGCACCCTCAAATCCTCGGCAGTATGAGATGCGCTCCAAAAATTGGAAAGGTGTATCTCACACGTACCGACACAGACTATCCCGCAATTTAATTGTTTTTACCCAAAGGTGTAGATTGAATAGCGGAATAGAAAATATGATATCAAAAGGTGTATGTATCTCACACGTACCGACACAGACTATCCCGCAATTTAATTGTTTATACCGAAAGGTTTTGTTTGAATAGCGGAATAGAAAATATGATATCAAAAGGTGTATGTATCTCACACGTACCGACACAGACTATCCCGCAATTTAATTGTTTATACCCAAAGGTTTTGATTGAATAGCGGAATAGAAAATATTATCAAAAAAAGGTGTATGTATCTCACACGTACAGAACCAGACTAGGCCCCGATTACTATTTTTTGTACCCCCAAAGGCAGGATGAGGAGTAGGAGGAGTTCGGAACAGGCAGCACCCTCAAATCCTCGGAAGTATGAGATGCACCCCAAAAATTGGAAAGGTGTATCTCACACGTACCGACACAGACTATCCCGTAATTTAATTGTTTATACACAAAGGTTTTGATTGAATAGCGGAATAGAAAATATGATATCAAAAGGTGTATGTATCTCACACGTACAGACCCAGACTAGGCCCCAATTACTATTTTTTGTACCCCCAAAGGCAGGATGAGGAGTAGGAGGAGTTCGGAACAGGCAGCACCCTCAAATCCTCGGAAGTATGAGATGCACCCCAAAAATTGGAAAGGTGTATCTCACACGTACCGACACAGACTATCCCGCAATTTAATTGTTTATACCCAAAGGTTTTGATTGAATAGCGGAATAGAAAATATGATATAAAATTGGTGATTTATCAATAGCACATGTGAACAGCAGTGTCTTATATCAGTCAGCTCTGCTGCAGGCTATGGAGGGGAAAAAAATTTCCCCTTTTAAGTTTGTAATTTTTAACTAGATTAGTACAGACTATGCCACAATTTAATTTTTTTAACCCAAGTGTGTATATTGAATAGTGGAATCGAAAAAAGTGTATAACTTTTGAAATCACTGAATAATAGCACATGTCAACACAGCAGTGTATTATCACAGTCAGCACAGCAGCACTGAAGGAAAAACGCTGCACACAGTGACTGATAAAAAAGACTTTTCTCCCTCCTCCTCAGTGGGCAAAAAAGATTGTGTTCACTGCACCCCACACACAGCAAAATCGATGTGGACCAGCTCTGCTGCAGGCTATGGAGGGGAAAAAAAATTCCCCTTTTAAGTTTGTAATTTTTAACTAGATTAGTACAGACTATGCCACAATTTATTTTTTTAACCCAAGGGTGTATATTGAATAGTGGAATAGAAAAAAGTGTATAACTTTTGAAATCACTCAATAATAGCACATGTGAACACAGCAGTGTATTATCACAGTCAGCACAGCAGCACTGAAGGAAAAATGCTGCACACAGTGACTGATAAAAAAGACTTTCCTCCCTCCTCCTCAGTGGGCAAAAAGATTGTGTTCACTGCACCCCACACACAGCAAAATCGATGTGGACCACTGACACCTGCCTATCTCCAGCCTCTCCCTAAAAGGATTGATAAGATCGGTCACTGCAAACCCCCCCACACAGCAAAATCGATTGTAGAACACTGACCCTAAAAATCAGCAGCCTCGCCCTAAAATGCCCTACAACTCGCCCTGCCTAAAACACTCCGACCTGTCCCTCAATTCTATTCGGACACAAATGATTTTTGCCTGTCTGTCCCTAATCAGCAGCCAGCACGTATGATGTGTGCTCTGTCCCTGAACTACAGCATAATGACGCAGCGGCGCTCCGTCTCGAACTTATAAAGACTTGGTCACATGCTCCAGATGGCCAATCACAGCTACTAATACATTTGTAGGCATGGCTGGGATAGCTTAAGGCACACCAGTTAAACGCTTGTTGATTGGCTGTTGAAAGCGCGCCAATGCATACAAAACCCGGAAATAAAATGACTGAACACGGATTTTTACCCGAATATACAGTAAAGTTTTCGGGTCCGTGTTCGGGTAACAAAAATCCAATTATTCGGTACGAACACGAATAATACAGTCCGTGTTCGCTCAACCCTAGTTGAGATGCCTCAGGATCTGTTTTACCTACATCTCTGTGGATTACAATTATTGTTTGCTTTGGGGAATACAGTTCATCATCATTACCTTTATTGGATTACAATTACTTTCCTTGGATTGGTGGGATTGGTGGGATTTCCTCGCCAGTGAAGACTAGTGATGCCTCACTCTCCAGGAGACTCTTGCAATTCAGCATAAAGGGGGCCCCGTTGGTACACAGAGTGCACTCTGATAGCATTGTTATATTGTTTATTCTACATTAAGTTACTAATTGTAGTTGTTCTAATCTGAGGTCACTCTCTAAGTACACTAGTACAATGCAATGTGTTTTTACTGTTGCTGAACGAAATCCTCTAGCATACATATGCATTTACTTGCATATGTATGTGTGGCTTGTGTTCCAGATCCTGAGTGCTGAACTAAATCTACATTCTTGGTTGGGAATTCAGGATCTACTTCTTTGGCAACATTTGCATTACCTTTGATTCTGTTTGTATACTATTGTTTATTCCAAAAGTCACAAGCAGTAAACTGATTCTTCACTGCAATATTTGTGGTCTCAATCATTCCGAATGACAGAACAAATAGTGTCAGTTGGGTTGGAGCAGGCTCATGGCCGAAGAAGGGAAGATAATACCCTTGTAATAAGCCACTCCCTTGGGGGCAGGGCTACATATATTTGAGGTTTTGGGATTTTTGCATAAGTTTGAAAATCCCAATTGTTTTTTTATATATTTATTTATCTTGTGCGATTTTAAGGAACAATATTTTTATGCACGATTTATATTCATATGAATTGTGATTTTGTACATCTACGTATGGCACTTCCTCACTTTATTTGCACTTACTAATGTTGCACATTTAACATTCATATATTTTTAAGTGGTGCTGCACTTCTCTTTACTATCGATCTTAGATGTGCAGTGGAAGCATTTATATTGCTAGCAGCCGCTTGATTTCATCTGACACTTAATGTTAAATTTTTGCGCTTTAATTAGCACTAGCACATTATTCTTACTCTTTTTATTTTAAATTAAATGTGATTTCACGGCACAATAATTTCAGTTTAGATATCCATTGTGTTGCGCTGATTTTACTCTCATATCTAGTAGACCAGCTGACTTCATACATATATTTTTGGATTGCACAGCTATTCAGCATTTTTGGTTGGAGGCAATGCAAAGCATGCAGTTAGTCACAACAATAGGTATCTAACCTTTCCTTGAAAGTTGTTTATTGGACTTAGTGGATCCCTTAGCTCCTATGTAGATGATATGTACCCGACTTACCCTATTGTTTTATTATGCCAGGAAGCTTATTATTCTTATATGAAAAATATCCACAGCCCCCTCCATAATGGCCTGGAAAGCGTTAATAAATAAAGCTCTACCCCTTTACAAAGCTACATAATATGACAAGGTATGGGGAGGTTGGGTGGGTCATACATCTGTTGTATCTGAGTGTCTAGTATTGTTAAACGTCCCTTGGAGTACATATGCTCTGGAAATCAGTGGGGTCATTAGAGCTCTGTAAAAGTTTAGATACAGTATGGGAACTGGTATTGGAGTGTTTCATATTTACTACTTGCTGTGATGTTATTTTCTATCATTGTGCTCCACAGGAGCTGTGCTGACTGCTAGTGCTGATGCATGGTGGTGCTGGTTGATTGGACTGATGTTTTGTACTCACTACTAAAAACAATACAAAAAAAATTAGGAGTTATAACTTAAAAAATTAAACAAAAATTAGAAAACTTTTTTAGGCTCCGTTCACATGTAGGCGTTTTGGGGCGTTTTTGGGGAGTTTATCTGCTCTAGGATCAGCTCTCAAAACGCCCAACAAGACAAATCCTATTCATTTCAATGGCCCCTGTTCACATCTGAGCGTTTTGACGCTGTGAGAAAAACGCCCAACGCTCAAAAAAGTACATGAGCTTCTTTTTGGGCAGATTACAGGCATTTTCCATTGGTCTCTATTCAATCTAAAAACACCTGCACAAAAATCGCGGTAAAATCGCTGTAAAATCGCGGTAAAAATCGCAGTAAAAAACGCGTGAAAACGCTACGCTCAGGTGTGAATGTAGCCTTATTGTCTCCCTGCTGTTTATTTACTTATTACAAAAAATATTATTATTATTTTTTGCATTCCTTATTTAACCAAAACATTCACACAATGTGGAAAAATCATTATTCACATAGACATAAGACAATTGAATAAGAAAGAGCCAGGGAAAGGTGTCAGTTACAGTAATATAAACATGTAGTTACAGCAGTGGTGGCTGGTGATCCATGGGCCGGCGGACCACACCAGGCCGCAACATCTGGACAGCGGCGGTGGCGGCGGCAACTTCGACTTCTTCCCTTCTCGGTCTTCAGCGTCTCCTGCCTCCTCCTCCATGCCCAATGGCTTAGCTTCAAATTTTGGCCAATCGGGAAACGGGTCTCATGACACGCTTCTTGATTGGCCAGGAGGAGGATCCATGTGACAATAGCTAATTTTCATTTGCTATTGTCACACAACTGGGTGGGCTCGGGGCGCAGTGCTCTGCCCCCTGAGCCAACCCTTTTTTCACACGGCTAAAAAAAAAAAAGCCCCATTGAACTCCATGCGTCCGACGCCCCGCATGTAGATTAGGGGGCCGGACGCATGGATGGGGGGCGCCGCCCCTGCGCCCCCAATACACCAGCCGCCACTGAGTTACAGCAAATTTGTCCATACCATCCTGAGCTTAGGAAGGTGTAGTGTGAGTGTATTGGGTATATTCTACATACATAGGAACTAGCTTGGAGCTGGAAAATGTTGGAGGGGTTATAGCCACCAGTGTTTGAGTATTTTTTTGCAAATGTGAGGGATGAAATTCAGTGGTGTATTTAGGTTTTGTGCTGCCCTAGGCCTGACTAAACTTGTGCACCCCCTAATTTAAATAACATACCAGCAGGTAGCAATGTGATCACTTTATGGGGGTGCCAGACTAATTTGCCTCATGGACCCTGCCCTCCGGCCCTATTCGCCCCATAAGACTGGCACTATACTAAAAGTGTAGCGCAAGTCGGTGGGGACCTTTTTTGTGCAGGAGACGGGAAGAGGCAGATTTTTATTCAGTGCGGGGTGCATCTTTTTTGCTGCCCCCCTGCAAAGTGCCGCCCTAGGCCTGGGCCTGGTCGGCCTAGGCCGAGATACAGCACTGATTAAATGGGAGGAAAAGAGTGATAAAGGTAAATACAGGGAAGAGAGACTGATAAGCCATAGAAGAGAGTAGAGAAAAAAAAAAACAGAGCTTGATTTGCTCCTCCAAATCGTCCAATGGGCTCATGGCCCATTCCAGTAAAACCCAGTTTACCAGAATATTCTGTGTTCCTCTGTCAGAGGCAATAGGATCCTTCATATGCTTGCTTGATTTTATTTGATTTTATTTACTTCAGCTATCCTCTTAGTTATCAAGGAGGCCTGTGATTGTCTCCACAGTTCTGGGCTACAACTCCTTGGGATATTAAAGAATATGTTACCCCAACATTTCATATTCCTAATATGTGTCTGTTGTACTATGTGTTAAAGCTCCACCCAAAAGAGTAAGCTCTGCTTGTCTGCCCCCCCCCTTCCGCTACCACATTTGGCACCTTTTTGGGGGGAGTAGGTACCTGGTTTTGACAGGTACCCCCTCCCTCTTCCAGCTAAGTTCGCCACAACGAACTCAGCCGTAAGTTCAACCCCCTTCCCCTACAGTCGGCCCAATCAGAGAGTACAGCGCACTTCACACATGTGCAGTAGGAAACCGGCTGTGAAGGCTTCACTGCTGGTTTCCCTTAGTGGAGATGGTGGCGGCAGCACCCGTAAGCCGATTGAAAAATCACTGCGGGTGAAGTCACTGCTGGATTTCTGAACAGGTAAGTGTTCTAATATTAAAAGTATGCAGCTACAGTATTCATTTGAATGATGTTGCGACCTCTGTGATAATTCAACACTAAGCATGCAACAGTATATGTTTTATGAAATACAAAAGCTACTGAAATGTTGACCTTTGTACAAGAATCAGGCTTGCCTTCCAGGAAAGCATGCATATCTCCCTAAATATACATTGACATAAAAACATCCTGCGTTTTTGTGCAAAAACAAATAGAAGGAAATAATCCCAGGATCATCTGAATTCAGCATTATCTAAATATATCAATATAGAAAAGTGAAGGCACACACTGTAACTGAGAATATACTGTGTGTGTATGTAAAGTATGTATATATTTAATATATACAGTGCATTTAAAAAGTATTCAGACCCCCTTCACTTTTTACAATTTTGTTATGTTGCATTCTGATACTACAGTTGTTTAAATTCATTTTTTTCCATTAATCTACACTCAGTACCCTATAATGACAAAGTGAAATCAGAGTTTTAGAAATGTCGGTAAATTTATTAAAAAGAAAAACTGAAATATCACCTTAAAGAGTTTGTAAACTTGTACTTATCGGTAAACCTTTAATAAGGCTTACCTATATGTGCTGTAAATATCTCTTAAACTTGAACCATTTAGGAGATATTTACTTTTAATGCTGCCGATGACGTCATCGGCGCATGCGCTCTAAAGCAGTGGTCCTCAACTCCGGTCCTCGGGGCCCACTAACAGGCCAGATTTTAAGTATTACCTTGGGGAGATGCAGACTAGAATACTGCAATCACTGAGCAGCAAATTAGATCACCTGTGATGCAATTTAGTTATATTGCAAACCTGGACTGTTAGTGGGCCCCGAGGACCGGAGTTGAGGATCACTGCTCTAAAGGAACGGCCACCCGTGTGCCATGAATGCCGACTCCCGTGTGCATGCACAGGAGTGATGTCATTGCGCCTTTGGCCAATCAGATGGGCGGAGGATGTGTAACCAGGAAGCAGGACGGCCAAACATGTTGGCCGTGTTTCTGCTGAGCGGGGGCTTCTTCTGAGCGGGGGCTTCACTCTAAGGTAAGTATTTCAAAATGAGCTAGTATGTGATGCATACTAGCTCATTATGCCTTTGTCTTACAGGGTTTTTTTTTTTTTTTCATTTTTTTGGGGGGTTTACAAGCTCTTTAAGTAACCACACCCTTTACCCAGTACGTGTTGAAGCACGTTTGGCAGCAATTGCAGCTTTGAGTCTTTTTGGGTATGACACAACAGGCTTTGCACATCTGGATTGGAAGATTTTCTGTCATTTTTCTTTTTGCAAAACCTCTCAAGCTCAGTCAAGTTGGATTGGGACCTTCGGTGGACAGCCGTTTTCAGGTCTCTCCAGATAGCCTCAATAGGGCTCAAGTCAAGGCTTTGGCTCAGTTGTCCCTAAGCCACTCCAGTGTTGTCTTGGCTGTGTGCCTAGAATCATTGTCATGTTGGAAGGTGAACCTTCTCTCTGGGGTCCTGAGCGCTGTGGGACAGGTTTTTATTGAGGATATCTCTGTAATATGCTCCAATCAGCTTTCCTTCAACCCTGATCAGTCTTCAAGTACCTGCTACTGAAAAACACCCCCACAGCTTGATGCTGCCACCACCATGCTTCCCTGTTGAGATGGTATTGGGCAGGTGATGAGAAGTGCCTGGCTTTCTACAGACATAAGGTTTAGAACTGAGGCCAAACAGTTCAATCTTTGTTACATCAGACCAGAGAATCTTGTTCCTCACAGACTGAGAGAGTCCTTCAAGGGATTTTTTCTTTTTTTCAAACTTCAAGCGGGCTCTGATGTGTTTTGCACTGAGGAGGGGCTTCTGTCTACCGTGTTTCCCCGAAAGTAAGCCCTACCCCGAAAATAAGCCCTATCTCAATTATCGGGGCGGGCTGCAAAATAAGCCCTACCCCGAAAATAAGCCCTAGTTTAGTGTATGAAAAATCCTAGGATGCACTTTATTAGCATTTTAAATAATGTCCAGTGTGTTTTTGTAATATAATACTGTGAAATGCCTTCCTTACATCGCCGCTCTGCTCTCAGCTGATTCCCTGCTGTCTTTCTCCTCTCATACCATAGCTGTCAGAGGGGGATCTCAGTCCCTCCCCTCTACAGTGTACACAGAAGCGCCGGAGTTCGATTAGAATTGTGGAAAATACCTTCGGTACATCGGCGCTTCCCTAACCCCCAGCTGTCGGCCAGGGAAAAGAGGACAGCAGAGCGGCAGATCAGCTAAATCTATTCTAATCTAATCTACCTAACACTTCTGTCTGTGTACACTGCAGAGGGGAGGGGCTGAGATCCCCCTCTGACAGCTGCGGTATGAGAGGAGAAAGACAGGAGAGAGCAGGAGATTAGCTTAACACAGAGCAGCTATGTACCGTAATGAAGGTATTTCACACAATTGTATTACAAAAACACTCACTGGACAGTATATAAAACACTAATAAAGTGCATCCTAGGATTTTATATACACTAAACTAGGTTTACACGGGATTTCTGGCAGGCAGGGAGGGCAGAGAGGGACAAAACATTATAAGACCTACCCCGAAAATAAGCCCTACTGTGTCTTTTGGTGCCAAAATTAATATAAGACCCGGGCTTATTTTCGGGGAAACACAGCAGCCACCCTGCCATAAAGCCAAGATCGGTGGAGGGCTGCAGTGATGTTTGTCCTTCTGGAACTTTGTCCCATCTCCACACAGGATCTCTGAAGCGACCATTGGGTTCTTGGTCACCTTGGCAGGCTACCAGCTCTTGTCAGAGTCCTTGTTGTGTCAAACTTCTTCCAACTGTAGCCTTCCCCAGATCTGTGCCTTGCAAAAATTACGGTCTCTGAGCTCTGCAGGCAGTTCCTTTGACCTCATGGCTTTTGCTTTGATACGGTATGCATTGTCAGGCTGCAACATAACAAAAGTGAAAAAACTGAAGGGGATTTGAATACTTTATGAATGAACTGTATATATACTGTATGAATGGATGAGGAATTGGCTGCACTCCTGTAAGATGCAATTTCAAAAATGTTTATTCAGGACAGGAGAAAAAAAAAAAGGACAGATGGTACAAGCACGCAAATCGTGTGAAATTTGTCACCCTTTGTCCCCTGCTGTAAGCCTTGTACCATCTGTGCATATTTTATTTTGTTTTGTTTTCTCCTGAATAAACATTTTTGAATATGCATCTTACAGGAGTGCAGCCAATTTCTCATCCATTCATCCATGATTTTCTGCAGCAGTGGCAGGGCAAGCACCTCGGTTTGGATGTTTGTTCACTTTCAGCCCAGCAGACTCACCTGGAGCAGCGTTACCTGTATTTGTATATATACTGTGTATATATATATATATATATTGGTAAAAGAAAGGTGTATATAAACGGGTGCATCTCATAAAATTAGAATATCATTAAAAAGTTAATTTATTTCAGTAATTCAATTCAAATTATGAAATCCATATATTTAATATAGATGCATTACACACAGGGTGATATATCTCAAGTATTTCTTTCTTTTAATTTTTGGTTACAGCTAGTAAAAACCCAAAATTCAGTATTTCAGAAAATTAGAATATTACATAAGACCAATAAAGAAAAGGATTTTTAATGCAGAAATGTTGCCTTAGTGAAAAGTATGTCCATGTACAGTATAGTATGCACTCAATACTTGGTCGGGGCTCCTTTTGCATGAATTACTGCATCAATGCGGCGTGGCATGGAGGGCATCAGCCTGTGGCACTGCTGAGGTGTTATGGAAGCCCAGGTTGCTTTGATAGAGGCATTCAGCTTGTCTGTATTGTTGGGTCTGGTGCCTCTCATCTTCCTCTTGACAATACCCCACAGATTCTCTCTGGGGTTTAGGTCAGGCCAATTTGCTGGCTAATCAAGCACAGTGATACCATGATCATTAAACCAGGTTATTGGTACTTTTGGCAGTGTGGGCAGGTGCCATGTCCTGCTGGAAGATGAAATCGGCATCTCCATAAAGCTGGTCAGCAGAGGGAAGCATGAAGTGCTCTAGAATTTCCTGCTAGAGGACTGTGCTGACTTTGGACTTAATAAAACACAGTTGACCAACACCAGCAGATGACATGCTTGAAATATATCCCCCTGTGTGTAGCGCATCTATATAAAATATATAGATTTCACTTTTTGAATTGAATTACTGAAATAAATTGACTTTCTGATGATGTTCTAATTTTATGAGATGCACCTATACTGTAGATATATTTATTGTATATATATATATATATATATATATATATTGTTTTTGGATCATTGTCTTGTTGGAAGACAAATCTCCGTCCCAGTCTCAGGTCTTTTGCAGACTCCATCAGGTTTTCTTCCAGAATGGCCCTGTATTTGGCTCCATCCATCTTCCCATCAATTTTAACCATCTTCCCTGTCCCTGCTGAAGAAAAGCAGGCCTAAACCATGATGCTGCCACCACCATGTTTGACAGTGGGGATGGTGTGTTCAGGGTGATGAGCTGTGTTGCTTTTACGCCAAACATAACGTTTTGCATTGTTACCAAAAAGTTTGATTTTGGTTTCATCTGACCAGAGCACCTTCTTCCACATGTTTGGTGTGTCTCCCAGGTGGCTTGTGGCAAACTTTAAACAACACTTTTTTATGGATATCTTTAAGAAATGGCTTTCTTCTTGCCACTCTTCCATAAAGGCCAGATTTGTGCAGTATACGACTGATTGTTGTCCTATGGACAGAGTCTCCCACCTCAGCTGTAGATCTCTGCAGTTCATCCAGAGTGATCATGGGCCTCTTGGCTGCATCTCTGATCAGTCTTCTCCTTGTATGAGCTGAAAGTTTAGAGGGACGGCCAGGTCTTCGTAGATTTGCAGTGGTCTGATACTCCTTCCATTTCAATATTATCGCTTGCACAGTGCTCCTTGGGATGTTTAAAGCTTGGGAAATCTTTTTGTATCCAAATCAGGCTTGAAACTTCTCCACAACAGTATCTTGGACCTGCCTGGTGTGTTCCTTGTTCTTCATGATGCTCTCTGCGCTTTAAACGGACCTCTGAGACTATCACAGTTCAGGTGCATTTATACGGAGACTTGATTACACACAGGTGGATTCTATTTATCATCATTAGTCATTTAGGTCAACATTGGATCATTCAGAGATCCTCACTGAACTTCTGGAGAGAGTTTGCTGCACTGAAAGTAAAGGGGCTGAATAATTTTGCACGCCCAATTTTTCAGTTTTTTATTTGTTAACAAAGTTTGAAATATCGAATAAATGTCATTCCACTTCATGATTGTGTCCCACTTGTTGTTGATTCTTCACAAAAAATTACTGTTTTATATCTTTATGTTTGAAGCCTGAAATGTGGCAAAAGGTTGCAAAGTTCAAGGGGGCCGAATACTTTCGCAAGGCACTGTATATATATATATATATATATATATATATATATATATATATATACTGTATATATATATATATATATATATATATATATACACACATCTGATTTTAACTACATTACAGCTTGTTTAGTTATCCATTTGCTTCTCCGTTTTCCGTTTTTATTCATTAACTTCTTTACAATTTGGCATGCCTTCTGTCTTGAATTGTTTGAGCTTTCTATGAAAAAAGTTTTACTGCATTGTCAAATGCCTGTCACTGCAAGCGCACACAGAAAACCATTGTTTTCTGTGTGTCCCTTTCACACTGCAACGCAGCCTAGGGCTGTGCCGCATTTTATCACAATACACTGTACAGAACCACATGGATTTTAAGGTCTGAGTAGAAAAGTCTGTCTTCTGCCAGCATGCTGCAGAGAAGGACACTTGCTCTTTGTGTGGAAGCAGTAGTCTCTCTGCAGAAGTCCAAAATGCCCCTTGCTGAGTCATGGTTTCCCATTGCTCTGTTATGCACACAGTCATCCTTCTTAAAATGGAACTTCAGCCTTCGGATTAACATTGACTATTTTTAATCCTTATGCTGCTAGCATTACTAAATAGATAGGAAAGTATATTACATTTACTTGTTTTAAACATTTTTTTCTCATTTCTTCAGTTGCTTCCTGGTTTCTTGTCTAGGCAAATTGTGTTATACATCCCTTACTCAAGATGGCCACGACCAAAAATGCTAGGGGATGTTTTTTCTTTTTTTTTTTTTTCTTTTAAATGTAGCAGGTTTTCCAGGCATTAAGCCTGAGGTGGGTCTGCCATTGTTACCGGTTACCTCTCCAGCCCATGTGAGCTGTGACCCCAGGTGTGAGAACTGAGACAATGACAATTCCGGCATCTTTGGTTTGGTTGTTTATTGTATGAAGGGGATGTGAGAGGGGAATGAGTGGGATACTCCTCTGGCTCAACTAGGTACACTTTTGGGACTCTTTTGGCAAGAAATGCCTATTAGCGCTGTCTTGACGCCAGCCGACGCTAGCCAACGCTTCCTGACGCTTGAATACACTGTAACACTGAAAACTGTGCTGAAACCTCAGCTTTAATTCAGAAGATCCAGGACTGTAGAATACTTTACTTCTGACACTGCTTTGCTCAAAAAGTCACTGAATAGCTCCCTCCAGCCCTGCGCTGGCTTGAGGTAGCTCTTTGTAGATTCCTGTGCTGCTGCAACTCTCAACTGGTACACTCCACACTGTAACTGACTCTTCAGGGCCCAAACTGTAGGTGCCCCCTTTAACCCTTCAGGGTTCTCTGACTAGGTACCCCCTCTAACTTCAGGGTCCTCTGCCCAGACACCCCCTTTACAGCTAGCTGACACTTGGATCCTAGAACCTTCTGCGGAGTGGTCCCCTCTAACACTAGGCAGACCCCCCAGGGTCAATCTGCAGTACTCACGACCTGTGTAGGCTTTCCTGGGACTGGACCCCTCTCTCTCTCTCTGCTGGTTCTCAGCACACCGGATCCCCTTCAGCTCAACTCAGCACCCTCTGGATTCTCAGGCAGCACCCAGAGACATCCGCTTCCTCTGACAGGAGGAGAGACAGCCGTACTCTCCCTCTAGGGACTCTGCTTCCCGCCAAAGACCATGAGTCATGCATTCCCTTCAAACTTATACCCACTCCCAGAATCCTCTGCGGCAGAATCTGCCTTCTGTGGTAGCTACAAGCCTGAATGTGTCCCTGATTGGGTTTCCTCCACTGCCCTATGAGAAGCCTCTCACAGAGTCAGTGGGGAGACTCCCCTTTCAGCAGACACACCTGGAAGCCATGACACCCTACCTGGCAAAAATAAATCATGGCTCTGCTGTTAGGCAGACAAAGCCCCTTATATTTTACCTAGCACCTACCTGTAGGGTGCCACATCAGTGATTTCTTAACAAAATAAAGCATAGAGACATAGATGGATGGGGGAGTTTGTTTTAAATATTAAAAATGAACTAAATAGTGTTTTTGTTTTGTGGTGTTCAGATGCAGTGTAGTTCCGCTTTAATAGCTCTTTCAGTAAGGAATGTTCACATGAAAGTAGCTTCAAACTATAGTTCCTCTTTCGACAGAGACCCACTTTTTTCCAGTGATACGAGATAATGGAAAACACATAGCTTACGGGAACCACTGGGTTTTAATAACATCAAAACATTTTGTGGAAAATAGATCCTAAAACCACAAAAGAAACAGTGCTTATATTTGCAGAACTAGAAATGTCTACAAAGGTTGTATATGTTCTTGGAATTTCAAATGTTTATTTGCAATTTCCATAAAATCGTAAGTGAATAGTTTAAAAGCAGACCATCCATTTTGTTAGGTAAATACAAACACAGCTACACCGGCCTAGGTCGGTGGGTCGGCGCTCACTGTGGCATATAACATGGATACAATAAACCATAAGTATGACAGGACAGTACAAATGGATGGCAGTTAAAAAACATGTAAAATTGTTATAAATCTAAAACGCTAAACCTGTGCATAAACGTGGTGCCAAGGTGAACAATCGTCCAGGGTACGATGAGATGTAAAGTCTCTGGTGGAGATGATGGGAAGTAATGTCCACAGGAAGAATGGAGCAGGGCGACCGGCAGCTCCTATGCGAGGTGTAGGATCCCTCCAAACAGATATGCAAAAAGAAACAAGGGCGCCAGGTCATAACAGGAAGTGATAAAAAACAATGCTTTATTGCTGAACACTTACATAAAAAAAGGCAGAGATCGATGTGATGACAAGCAACATCAGAAGGTGTGGAATCCCCAAAAACTGGTGGACTGGTGGGTGATGTGGGACCCGATATGTCAGCACCAACTTTGCTGCCAAGGACCAGAAGCGGAGAACGGTGTAACACAAGGGGCAGTGTCCGTATGTACCTCCCACAAAGGCATTAGCAACGCAGTGTCGGAAGGCGGTGGTGACGTCACCTTCCAAAGCCGATTCCTCCACAGATGCCAGCAAGGGACAAAAAGCAAACAGAGGAGAGGGCAGGCCGCAACGTCGTTTCCGAGGAACAACCTCCTTCGTCAAGCTCAGCCAGGCCTGACGAAGGAGGTCAATCCTCGGAAACGATGTTGCGGCCCGGTTCAACTGGGACCAGCTGAATTTCAAACTATGTACGTCCACTGCTGCTCAACAGACATCACTTTAACAAAATTCTGCTGAAAGGACCTTGTAAAAAAAAGCTGCTCGCTCAGTGTGAAGACAGGACTTCAGGCACCCTAGTGGGACACTGCAAAACTGCACTCGCTAATGCCTAAACCCCTAAACCATAGGCAGGGAGCTGCAGTAATGTGAAATCAACATTAAAGTCCTTTTCACATGAGCGATCCGATCTGATCCGCCTGTCAGTTTTTCAGGCGGACCTGATTGGATGCTCCATGCATCCCATTGGGGCAGCGGATGTCAGCGGTGACATGTCCGCTGACACCCGCTGCTCTCCGATCCAATCCTGTCTGTGAAATCCGGATGGATGGAAACCCTATTTTCCATCCGTCTGGAGGGTCGGATGGGATGGGATGAGAACGGACAGGCCTCATCCGATTTCCCCATAGAGGACAGTGGGGATCTGACAGCTCTGTCTCTGCACACAGAGTGGAGACGGAGCTGTTATCTGCCTGCTCAGTGGGGATCGGCGGATCGATCCCCTGCTGAGCAGAACAGACTCGGCCCCGTGTTAAAAAACCCTAAGGCAGGTCTCACAACTCTAAAGCAAGCAGCAACTTGCACAGTGAACTATATTGTAACCTGTGGCCAAGTTCCCTACATTGTTAACAATAAACACTTACCAATAAGCACAGTCTCCATCAACTCAGCAATCCTGTCACCTTGCTTCCAGTGACTGGTCCCACTGTTGCAACTGGATACAGGAAATGCACTTCTTTCACAATTCCATACTTGTTCTCTCTCCTGGGGCCCCGCTACATCTCTCTCTCCCGTGACTCCAGTCTGGGTCCCTAGGTACTCTGTGTAGCAGTAAATATTGTGGTATGAATCTCACGCTGTCTGGGGGATTTTATCGTATATATAAAAAACACTTCCTAGATGCTGCATGTACCGATACTGAAAACCATACAGTGTGTAGCTTATATTGAGGGGAGGGGGATACCGCGCTTCTGGGAAGTAGGCTTTTTAATCTCTAAATTAATTGGTGAACACAAATGTGAATTAGTGAAACTATATATAAATACTAGATATTTAAATTACTTATAAATAATAGGATAAATTCAATGAATAGTCTGTGTTCATTTGCATATAAATAAATTAGATATAAAGTGCATCAGTGTAATAAATATTCTATAAAATATACTCACACTCTTAGCCCAATAAAATTGTGCAAATACTTAAAATTAATAAAGTGACAGATGCAGTGCTCAGTGCGTTAAAACAGATGGGTGAATGAATTAATAATTAATTTACATAGTTCTTTATAAAGTGCTGCAGGTGACCCAAAATTTCAAAACATTGAATGCAGATATTTAAAAACTGTATCCAGGTGATAAAGTCCTACAAAAAGGTGTACACCCTCCACCTAACACCGTGTTGAATTGTGAGGTGCTTCTTCTCACTCGTTACCCCTCGGGGTGTGCTAATCGCTCACCTCAATATATCTGATCATGCGCCTTGTGATAAACACTCAATGCTCCTCTCCTCTCTTTCCTTAACCTTCAATCAGGGATGGTGCTCAGTCTGCCTTATATGGATCAGGGTCCCGTGTTCTCCAGGTGACAAACGGATCTCAAATAAAAGGCTCACAATAGTGCAATATTGCCATACAATCCTGACTTTATTCAAATAGATTAAAATCACTTACATACAACGCTCAGAATTGCGCCTTCAATTACAAACAGGAAAGATCGCGGTCCTCACTTCCGTGTATGTACGTCACTTCCGGTCTAGCGGCCCTACGCGTTACGCCACTTCCGCTCACGTGGCTTCTTCAGGGGATCCCCATCCGTCCAGATTTGCCGGATCGGATCAGATGTCAGCGGACATGTCTAAGCTGACATCCGATCCCCCATAGAGATGCATGGGGGGACCGTTCAGATCCGCCAAAAAAAGGACAGGCGGAACTGAACGGTCCGCCTGTGTGAAAGGGGCCTTACAGCTACATCTTGAAGGACAGAACTCTCCCTTGGGGGACTTAGTGATCTCTATTTAGATAGTATGACCTGCAGGGGGTGGTGACCTTGAAGAAAAGAGCAAGAAAAGCATTAACTCTCTCTTCTAAGAGCCGGTTCACACTACTCCGACTTGGGACGCGACTTGTGTGCCCTCAAGTCGCCCCAAGTCGCTCATCATTACAAATTCAATGTAAATGAATGAGAGTCGTCTTAATATGCACTAATGAAGTCGCTCCGACTTCAGAAAAGGTTCCTGTACTACTTCAAGGCGACCTCTATCCGACTTGTGCCAATAGACTTCAATGGGAGTCGCTTCTAAGTTGGATCCTTATCTAATTTTAAGCGACTGTGATCAGACTTTCCAGGAAGAAGAAAAAGATTAGCCAGGCATTCCCCACATATTCTGATATTCTAATTGGCCACAGACAAAGTCGTCTATCATATAAGTCGCTTTAACCACTTAAGCCCCGGAAGATTTTACCCCCTTCCTGACCAGGGGGTATTTTGCGATTCGGCACTGCGTGACTTTAATGGACAATTGCGCGGTCGTGCGACGCTGTACCAAAACAAATTTGACGTCCTTTTTTTCCCACAAACAGAGCTTTCTTTTGGTGGTATTTGATCACCTGTGCGATTTTTTGATCATGCGCTATAAACAAAAAAAGAGCGTCAATTTTGCAAAAATAACAATATTTTTCACATTTTTTTATATGAAATTCCCAAAAAGAAATCAAAATTTTTTAACATTTTCAGCCAATTTGTTTTATGCTACATATGTTTGGTAAAAAAAAAATCGCAAAAAGCGTATTTTGATTGGTTTGCGCAAAAGTTATCGTGTTTACTAACAAAGGGAAAGATTTTTGGCATTTTTGTTGTTTTTATTTAACGCGTAATAGCGGCAATCTGCGATTTTTTTGGCGGTACTGCGACATTGCGGCGGACAGATCGGACCCTTGACTGACATTTTTGACTTTGACTTTTGGGGTTACCAGTGACATTGCTACAGTAATCAGTGCTATATATATGCACTGTTACTGTAAAATTACACTGGCAGTGAAGGGGTTAACTTTTTTTTGAGAGGGAGGGGATATGTGTGTCCCTAGGGGCGTGATTCTAACTGTGACTGGCTGTGGCTTGAGGTGTAGGAACAGTGATCAACGGTCCTACATAGTAGAACCGTATGATCACTATTCCTACACAGGGGAGAATGACAGGCAGCTTGTTTACATTAGCCGCGTGCCTTTCTCCCTCTCCACCGACGATCGCGAGTGACCGGCAGACGATCGGGTCCGCCGGTCACAAGCGCGGGGGGGTCCATGACCGCACGGGAGCGCGCCTCTGGCGACGCGCGCTCGCTCCTGAGACCCTCACAGGCTAGCGACGTACACCTACGTCGCTTTGTCTGTGAGGGGCTGACCGCCGCAGTAAATAGTCGTGCGCCGGTCGGCAAGCGGTTAATCACCACATTTTGCTAAATAAACAAATCGTTTTTTTTCTTAGTTTCTGTTATGAAATGTTGCAAATAGGTAATGTTTCTTCTTCACTGATGTGCACTGATGAGGTTGCACTCATGGGCACTGATGAGGCTGCACTGATGTGCACTGATGAGGATGAAATGATGTGCACTGATGGACAGTAATTAGCCTGCACTGATGGGTACTGATGAGGTGGCACTGATGGGCACTGATAAGCTGCAATGATAGATACTGATGAGGTGGCGCTGATGGGAACTGATAAACTGCAATGATGGGCACTGACGAGGAAGAACTGACAAGGCTGAACTGATGTGCAACACTGATGGGTACTGATAAGCTACAATAATGGGAACTGATGAGGAGGCAATGACAAGGCTGCACTGATGTGGCGACAGTGATGGGTACTGATAGGCGGTACTGATGGGCACTGATAAGCTGCACTGATGGGCATTTGAGAAGTTGCACTGATGGGGCTGCACTGATGATCAGAGTGCTAAGTATCAGTGTAAGGGCTCTTTCACACACTATGTCCGCCAAACGGACTCCGCCGATCCCCCTCTGAGCAGAAGGATGACAGCTGTGTCTCTGCGCTGTGTGCGGAGACAAAGCTGTCAGTTCCCCATGCATCTCTAGGGGGGAAATCGGATGGGAACGGACCGTCGGTCCGTTCTCATCCGATCCGGTCCGCTGGACGGATTGAAAATAGGGTTTGACGGCTCGGATCGGGTCGGATGTCAGCGGAGACATGTCCATGGGGGGACCGTTCAGATCCGCCAAAAAAACGAACAGGCGGATCTGAACGGTCCGCCTGTGTGAAAGGGGCCTAAATATTGTACTCACTATTAGGGTGACCACATTTCCAAACTGCCATTCAGGGACACCCCCAACAACTCCCCCCACCCGCCCAAAAAAAGATGATTTTTGATACTTTTTTTGCTAAAGCGAACAGTGGTCCCCTGTGTCACCTTCATATCCCCTCACTTGTCAGCTTCTTAACTGTCATCCACTTGTGTCACCTTCTTCTTCATTACTATTCCCTCAGTTGTTGTTCCCCTGTGTCACCTTCATATCCCCTCACTTGTCACCTTCTTATTGTCCCCCACTTGTGTCACCTTTTTCTGATTACTATTCCCTCAGTTATTGTTCCCCTGTGTCATCCTCATATCCCCTCACTTGTCACCTTCATTACTGTCCCCCCACTTGTGTCACCTTCTTCTTCATTACTATTCCCTCAGTTGTTTTTTCCCTGTGTCGCCTTCATGACCCCTCACTTATCACCTTCATTACTGTCCCCCCACTTGTGTCACCTTCTTCTTCATTACTATTCCCTCAGTTGTTGTTCCCCTGTGTCACCTTCATTTCCCCTCACTTGCCACCTTCATTACTGTCCCCCAATTGTGTCACCTTCTTCTTCATTACTATTTCCTCAGTTGTTGTTCCCCTTTGTCACCTTCATTGTTCCCCTGTGCCATCCTCATATCCCCTCACTTGTCAGCTTCATTACTGTCCCCCTTCTTCTTCATTACTATTCCAATCCTCATCTTCTAATATCCCCTCTGGTGAGTGGTCCACTGGTGCCACAGACAGCTGGGCCTTGGGCTGGAGCTGGAGGAAGAGAAGTCGGGGCAACCATGGATCTGAGCCGTGAGCCAGCAGTGCAGCAGCAGCAGCACACAGAACAGACGACCCCAGACACCAGTTCCATCCGGTCCGGCTGTTGCAAGTCTCTCCCTCTGCATGCTGCGGGGCGGTGAGCCGTGGGCGCCAGAGAAGGAGATGGCTGGAGACACTGGAGAGTGAAGAAGATCACACGAGTCCCTGCTGCATGCAAGTAACTCCCTTTGCATGCCCTGGGCCCTGGAGAAGGAGGAGGTGGGTGGAGCGATCGCATAAGGAAGTGACTATCTGTCACAGGCTTAGCACAGCAGCGGTCGGCGGACGGCGGCTCACGGGCTCAGATCATTCCGGGACACTGCATTGTCCCGGAATGAGGGTGACCGGGACCCGGGACAGACTCTCCAAATGCGGGACTGTCCCGGGCGATCCGGGACACGTGGTCACCCTACTCACTATGCCCTGGCACTTGGAAGAAGGTGCGGACACTTCTGGTGCAGGAGGAGGGAAGCGACTGCTCTGTGCAATATCTTGAACAAAGCAGGTAAGTATAACACCTTTTATTCTTTAGAAAATAAATAGCCTTTAATAGCACTTTTAGTGGCCAATAGGGGCTGCAGAATTGTAGGGTCCAGCCCTTGAGGGATCAAGGGACCCCTGGTTTTTGTACAGAGGCCTCCCCACAGCTGTATGTGAGCACTGCTATGTACTATTCTGAACATATGGAATTGCATAGGAGGGTTTTTGTAAGCTGTTCTCGAAAGTGAACACAACTGTTTCATGTTCTTATAAATAATTGCTGTGGATATTAAGCAAGAAAACAGAAACATTAAATGAAATCTGCAGAGAGTCCCTAAAAGCAGGGATATTCCCTAGACTCTAGGGACGTTTCTTAATTATTTTTAGAACAAGATGTTACTGTTTTACAGTTTCAAGATAACTTTTGAGGTTCTTGACTTCCTTTGTGGCAAAACATGACTCCGGGGTCCTGGAGGAAACTGAAACTGTTCCAGACAATTGTTTTTTTGTTTTTATTTTAACATTTTCTAGGTGTCCATTTTCACAGTAAATGTTTTCACACAAAATTCACACCACTTACAACAATGATTTAGACATTTTTTTTTTAATTGAATACAATTAAAAGTGTGTAAATCTTGGGTGAATTTTCTAGTTTTGGATAGAGTGTTGAAGGGTTGGGACCCCTGTCTGTTTTTTCTGCTTTTTAAGGCTACCTTAGAGAGATTTAAGCCCCGTACGCACGTAGCGATTGTCGGCCGTAAATATTCGGCAGCCGAACGATCGGCCGATTGTCGGCTTGTTAGTATGATGCTTCCGACAACCGACAGCGACTTTTCGGCCGAACAGAATCGGGTGTGCAGGCTTTAAAATTTTTGTTAGCCGTCACCAGAACGGCCGATTGTTCGCCAGTCAGTACAGAATTCGGCCGACAAACAGCAGATTAGCAAGACTGGGCATGCTCAGAAAAGAAAAAACACACGGAAAGTTAACCATCACATGACATCACTTCTGCAGTCGGCTGTTGTTGGCCGACAAAATTTGTGTGCAGTCTTTAGCACTTTTCAGCCGACAGGACAGCACCGGACAAAAGACGGCCAATCGTTCGGTCGACATTCGGCACGTGTGTACGGGGCTTTACTCTCACTTCTTGTCTTTATGGCAAAGTTTTACTAGACATGTATATTTGGATATAGTAGATTATTATTTTAATGCAGTTAGAAATGGCATATAATAATAAATAAAGATGCAAAAAGTGTAACAGGCCTAGTTTTTGATTGTCTGCAGTGGGTTTCCTGCAAAACAAAAATGGCAACCACCACTCCATCAATTTATAGTAAGCTTTTTAAATTAAAGTGGATGTAAACCCTTACATATACCTAGTGAAGTGACTGGCCTCAGGTTATACACAGAGATGAAACATATCCTCTTACATACATTTTTCCTGTTTATCTGCATTTTACTCTTATCTACAACCGTTCAAAGTGCAGAATTTATAAAACTTATCTGAGCGGTGAAAAAAAAAGGGGGCAGAGCACTGAAATTACACTCTGCCGAGCTTAGTGAGGAGAGGTCTGAGAGCTGATTGGAGAAAAGGGACACACTCCCTCCACACAGCACACAGGAACAGAGCTGAGGCTGTCAATCAGCTGGAGATCCCTCCCCTGTCACCTTTTTTCTTTTGGTGTCAGGAAAACTTGTCAGAAGTGAGGAAAACTTGTCAGAAGGGATTCATGCTGATAGCTGAAGAATAAAGTAGAAAACCGAAATGACACTTAGTGCTTTGGATTGAGACAAGTACAGACTGTAGCAGGATACAATTTTTTCATATTTCATGTCTGAGGTTTACAACCACTTTAAGATTTTTCACAGAACAAACACAATAGAAACATTTCCCAGCACACTTACCAGCTAGCCAGCAAAAGAAAAAAAAGAAAGAAAAAAAATGATACTGTAAAACAATGTTAAGCACTAGCGGACCGCCCCACACACATATACTGCGGCAGGGTGGCCGCTCTGTGCCAGATCACGTACCTGGTACTTGATCTGACACTTCCGGGTCTGGGGTGTGCGCCACCAGTGAACCACCCCCGCTGTGATTGCACACAGCGGAAGCCAATTAGAGGTTCCGGCGGACGATGTGTCCGCTGGGACCCGCCGATTGTTCAGAAAAAAGACTGCTTTTCTGTGAGAGAGGAATGTGCTGATAATGTGTTCCTGCTATGCAGGAACACTGATCTTTACATTCCCCCAGTCAACGCCACTCCCTTACAGTTAGTAATCACTCTCAGGGAACGCAGTTAACCCTTTGATTGCCCCTAATGTCATTCGTACAGTGACAGTGCATATTTTTTAGGACTGATCATTGTATTAGTGCATTGGTCCCCAAAAAGTGTCAGTTAGGTGTTCAATTTGTCCACCGTAATATCGCAGTCTTGCCATAAGTCGCTGATCACCGCCATTACTAGTTAAAAAAAAAACAAATGAAAAAAATAAAATAAATAAAAATATACCATAGATTGTAGCCGATATAACTTTTGTGCAAACCAATCAATATCCACTTATTGGGATTTATTTATTTTTTTACCAAAAATATGAAGCAGAATACATATTGGCCTAAATTGATGGAGAAATTAGATTTTTTTAGTGTTTTTAAAAGTACCCCATTGTCAGTGGGTCCTACACTATCTATAAAAAGAAGAAGCAGATATAGGAGGAGTCCCTTATAGTCCAGTTGCACATCTATCCCAGTAAGGAGTAAGTATCTCCCATGGTTTGAGAGGCTGGATTCATCCTTCTTTTTATGAATAGTGTAGGACCCACTGACAATGGGGGACTTTGACGTAGTGGTGGGCTTGAGCACGATATGGCCATATGGTGGGACTAAATGCCCATTTTTATTTATTGATTGCCTTTATATTTGATAGTCATTTATTTTGCATGTGTGCGCTATTTTTTGTAAATATGCATGTTGCTTGGTTCATAGCTGCATCAGCTTTAGAAATGCATGTTCAGGGTGTGCCCCCCCCCCCCCCAGCTCCTTGTTGTTTGTAATTTATTCGGTCTGACCAGACTCTGGGGTTGAGCCCCCCACCCTCCCACACCTGTACTCTATCAGTGTCCACTAGCTAGCAAATATAGGAGGAGTCCTTTATAGTGCAGTTGCACATCTGTCCCAGTAAGGAGTGAGTATCTCCAATGGTTTGAGAGGCTGGATTCATCCTTTTTTTTATGGATAGTGTAGGACCCACTGACAATGGGGTACTTTGACGTAGTGGTGGGCTTGAGCATGATAAAGGATAAGTCCCTTGCCATAATCAAATTTGTGAAAAGTGCAGCTTCATCTTTTGAGCTCTGTGAACAATAGGCATTTTTCAAGGTGGACTTTAGAATAGACTGTGCATATGTCCTAAGGGCCTCAGCAATTTCTGACAAGAACAAAAGACCCTAAGGCTCCACCTGCTGGCAAAAAAATATGTAGCCGCCCTCTAACAAGAAGCTGGATTACAGAGGATTTGGAGGAGACTGCAAATAAAAAAAACATACTTCAATATAATTTTTTTTTTTAATTCGAGTTTATTGTTACTTTAAATGTTTTGGCTTAATTTGTTTTCTTTTTCCCAGGTTTTCTTTCATTTATTGTCACCTGGTGATCCACGAATAATACGCAATGAAGACCCTTTTGGGCAGCAGCATTGTCAATCTGGGGAGAGGGTAGTATTACATATATATAGCAGATTTAGATGGACATGACTAAAATATTAAAGCCAAACTCCAACTAACCTTCTTACAGCAAGCTGGAGAAGCAGGAGGTATTCTTCATGAAACCCTAAAGGTGCAATTGTTTTGTAATAGCCAGGCGATGCCAAGTAATGAGAGCCTTCTGCAATCCCTACAGGATTAACATGGAGACATGCATGATGCTTCTACTATTTTCTTTGACATTTTTTTTTTCTGTCCGAGTGGAAATCTAATCTATCTAATCGTCATGCACCAAGGCAATGCTAAATAAGATCAGTGAGATAGATTCACTATAAGATTGCAGCTTGATTCAATATTTTTTCCCTCCAACGTAAGAAGGGGGCGCACTGACCACCTATGTAAGGCGGTACACTGACTACGAGGCAATGGTTGTACAGACACTGACCACCAATATAAAGGGGCACACTGACCACCTATGTAAGGCGGTACACTGACTATGTGGCAATGGTTGTACAGACACTGACCACCAATATAAAGGGGTACACTGACCACCTATATAAGGTGGTACACTTACTACGTGGCAATGGTTGTACAGGCACTGACCATTAATATAAAGGGGTACACTGACCACCTATATAAGGTGGTACACTTACTACGTGGCAATGGTTGTACAGGCACTGACCATTAATATAAAGGGGTACACTGACCACCTATATAAGGTGGTACACTTACTACGGGGCAATGGTTGTACAGGCACTGACCACTAATATAGAGGGGTACACTGACCACCTATATAAGGCGGTACACTGACTACATGGCAATGGTTGCACAGACACTGACCACCAATATAAAGGGGTACACTGATCACCTATATAAGGCGGTACACTGACTTCGTGGCAATGGTTGTACAGACACTGACCACCAATATAAAGGGGTACATTAACCACCTATATAAGGCGGTACACTGACTATGTGGCAATGGTTGCACAGACACTGACCACCAATATAAAGGGATACACTGACCACATATGTAAGGCGGTACACTGACTACCTTTAGCATATAAGTAGCAGTGACATCCTCACTGTGCTGTACATAGCCTGTCTAGAGCGCAGAGCTGTGGGAGGAGCCCAGAAACTCCACCCACAACAGGCTACTACAGGAGGGGGTGGAGACAAGACCAGTCATCCTGCATAAGGAGAGAGCAGCAATGGCCGGTCTTTATTACAGACAGCTCTGCATACAGGTAAACTTGATTATTGCACAGATCTGGAAGTAAAAACACAAAGAATACAAAGATTGAAGTAAGAATATTAGAAAGGGGGCTATTTTAGCCCCTCTTTCATATGGTATGGTGGAAGGGATAGCTAGGAAAAATAGGGTTAAGAAGTTAGTCAGTGGGTTCAATAGGCTTTCCTTAGGACATATTCCCTCTCTGGTTTCCCGCCAGGATGGGTAACCAGGCAGTTTAGTAAGGGTTACCAGGCAGTTTAGTAAGGGTTACCAGGCAGTTTAGATTCCCTTTGGTAGAGTCAGCGAATGAGCCCCTTTCTCCGCCCGCTCTCCTCAACCTATGAGGAGGAGGTTACCTCAGGGACAGTTATATTTAAGCAGCTTCCCGAGCCCCGGGGCTCAATCTTCTACAAATCCCTCACCTGCGTTCCTGTGTTAATCCTGCTTTCCTGTGTTCCAGTCTGCGCTCTCCTACCTGTTTCTCCAGCCTGAGCGATGTCTCTCATCCGGCAGCTGATTGAACGAGCGGGCGAGGATGGCGGAGAGGAGTGGATCCGGAGATGTCTGCAACTTCCCCGGGCGTCAGGAGCCGAAGGACCGTTTGGGACTGCATCGGTGGAGGCGGCGGCGGAAGTCGGCTGGTCAGCTGATAGGTCGGAGGTCGTTTCTGAGGGTCAAGATGCTGCGTCAGGTCCGCCGGATATGGATAACGGTCACCGGGCCTATGACGCCAGCGGGGGAGGCGGACCGAAGAAGCGTTTCCGGGGCAGTCGGCCCGGGGAAGAGGAAGAGGACGCCGAGAAGAAGATATTCCCCAGCGGCTTCGAGGCGCCCGGCGGGGCGGAGGGCGGACAGCGCGGAACGAGGAGGCCACCCGGAGGATGTCGAATCGGGAAGGAGGAGCGTCGCGGCGGGCTCGAGGCCGCCCGTCAGTCGGCAAGCTGGTCGTCAGTCTGGATGGAGGCCGCCCGCTCAGGGTGCGCCCCTCCAGGTCAGCAGCCAACCCTTTCCATCACGCCAGGAGTCCCAGGCAGAGGCGTCCGCGCCAGAAGATCCTGATCCTCCTAGGCACCAGCCGTTTCCAGGTGGTGAGTTACCGGGTGTTTCTGACCCGGATGTTTTGTATACTTTATTCAAAAAAAATTTCTGTCAGAGTTTGCAGCCCCCTAAGCCGGTAGATGCAGTGCCAGTTGTTGCTGAGGTATGGGCTCCACCTAGTGGCCAGAATAGATTTAGCATGTTTTCAGCTGCTAGAGAGCAGAACCTCCCTGAATCTACTTTGAAAGAGGCCATGCCTTGTGAAATCTAACCTCTGGGCATGCATTTGCCTGAAACCTTGAAGGATAGGATTTGGCAAGGTTTGTACATTGATTTGTTGTCTCTGCTCCCGTCTGCTAAGGAATTCATGTCTAGAGGAGATAAGAAGGAGGAGGAGAATGACAGGAAGCGATTCGTACCAAAATCCATTATCAATTGGTTGCAGGCTTTTTGTATCTACTCCTCCATTTTATGCAAGAAGTTCCCTAACAAAAGTGTAGGTTTATTCCATCATATCGAAATTATCCTTGAAGCGTATAAAGGATTTGGGGGTGTTGCATGGTATCATTATGATGTCGCATTCAGACAAAAAATGGCTGTGCATCCTGGTTTGACATGGGGTTCTAAGGATGTTGGTTTATGGTTAGATTTATTTCTGCCCCAAAGGCCGGCCTTTCAGCCCCGATTGGTGTCAGGTACCCAAGCCCAGCAGGCAGCAGGCCCCTCAGGTTATAAGCGAGGGATCTGCTTTAGCTTTAACGATGCACAATGCAGATGGCCGGGTACATGCAAGTACCGGCATGAATGTGCCTTTTGCACCGGGGCTCACCCGGTTGCAAAATGCTTCAAAAGAATGGCAGGGGCCCAGCAAGGAAGTGTTTCTAAAGGCCCCAACGTGCGTCCTAACCTTGTCTTTGCTCCTTACAGGTAATCGCTTGCGAGTGTGGATTGTGGGGCATTCATTTATATTTTGGGCCCAACAGAGAGCGAGGCACAGGATTTACTCCGAACACCTTGGCCTGGATCACAGCAAGTTTCAAGTGTCATGGTTAAGTAAGAGGGGTATGCGGTGGGCGGAGTTATTGCCCAGTTTAGACAGATTACTTGTGTCCCGCCCACCTCCAGATATTCTGGTGGTTCATTTGGGGGGTAATGATGTGGGAAACGTTAGAACCTTGGATCTTATATTTCAGATCCGTGATGACCTGCATGGACTGAAGCTGAGATTTCCAGGCATGGTCATTATGTTTTCAGAAATTGTTCACAGGTTAATTTGGTAATCCGGTCATTTGAGGTTATTAGGTAAGGTTAAGAAGAGGGTCAATAGGGCTCTTGAGAAATTTTTAATGCATGTGGGAGTCCTAACTTATCGGCACTCGGACTTGGAAGGTGGAATTCAAGGTCTCTATCATGAGGATGGGGTCCACCTCTCCAATATTGGCCTTGATATATTTAATGCCAATTTGGGTACGTTAATTGAGATGGCCGCGCTGCGGGGGTTTGGTGACAGGCAATGAGGCATTGCCTGTCTGGTGGATGTTGATCAATTTTGTTATGATTTACTGTAAGTTGCAACCCGAGTTGTTAATGACTGGGTTGTCTGTTGGTGTATATTTATAAAATATGGTGATTTCTGTTTAATCTTGTTACCAGTTAATAAAACAAGCCGCGGCCGTATTTTATCCAAAAGTGAGTCCGAGTGCCTTTTTTATATATAAAAAAAAATATATATATATATATATATGGTTAATTCTATGTGCTGGGTGTTAAGTTATTAAGGTATTAAGGTACAACATCACTCCTTCCTACCATCCCATACACATGGTTCTTGCATTTAAACAATATTTGCTTATCCTGGAGTAAAGATTTAAACATGTCCCTTTATTTTAGGTTTACACTGAATGCGGCTTTGAAATCATGCAACATTACATGAAATCTCACAATTTTAATGCCGCATTCAGTGCGACTTTAGGTGTGATTTGGTTGACATCTGTGCGACTTTATGCACAGATGTCTTTCCAAGTCGCACCTGAAATCGAAGGAACTACTTTTTTAAATCGGTGCTGCATCGATAAGTTGACATTGCACCGATTTGAACAGTTCCATATCCGACAATAGGGTGCGACTTGTCCAAATCCCATGACAAGTCGCACTGGTGTGAATGGGGGCTTAGGTCACTCCCAATGTCCAGTGCAATTTAGCCACACCCACTCTTCATCATGACGCATTCTCTCTGCATATTTTATCCTTTCCATATTTTCAGGTTACATCTGTGAGAGGCTTGTGGCAGAGTAATTAAAGCATATTTTGTGGGTACTGTAGGACTGTGGTATATGTGTGACATGTTTACAGTAAGCAGGCTCCAATTTTACATAATCGTACCCCACTTTAGGCCCCTCCCACTGTTAGCGCAATGAGTCTGAATCCACTATTCCCCTGTGCCACACGAGCTACATCATTACTTTCTTTGCTGTGCCCAAGGATGCCCCAGGTCTTTCACAATCCTAGTTATGCCCGTGTAAATATACAACAAAAAAACACTGCATATACTTTGAAAAATATTGGGCAGCCAGATTATCAATATGTAGCACCCTCCTAGGTAGGTGCTAGTGACAGAGTATAGTTTTTGGCTCTGTCTGCCTATCAGAGGAGCAGATTTAACCTAAATTCATCTAGTGTCAAGGTGAATCTGCAGCCGGGCTGCATCTTCAGACAGGAGTCCTCATCCATTGTGAATAGTTAATCTGGAGTATCCTAATCTTCCCTTCCCCATCCCTATTTAAAATGAAACACCAAAAACAACTACATACCCCTGGATTGATCATTGACTGAGCCAAGAATTAAAGTGTTAATCTGTGAATGCCAGTGTTGTTAACGGTAACCCAGGGGCAACCGAGAGTGTATTATCCAGCAGTCCTCAAAGGGGGCAGTGCTACAAATAGATGAGCCTCTTATTTTGACACTTGTTTGCTTGTTAAATACATGTTTCTAACTGAGCTGTAGTTGAATAGGGTGCAAAAATTGTTCTTGTAATGAGACCCTTTGGTCACTATGCCCTCCACTAAGCACAGAGTCACAAATTGTTATGGCATTGATTTCATCAGTGTTGGCTTTGGGTTGCCATCATCCCTTAGAGCTGGTTCACACTGCCAGTGCCACGACTTGTCAGGTGACTTAGTCGCCTGACAAGTAGTGCTTCATTCTGTGCAATGGAAACGTTCTAATCAGAGCGACTCAAGTCGCTCCGACTTAGAAAAAGGTTCCTGCACTACTTGGGGGCGAAGTCGGAGCGACTTGCATTGACTTCTATTAGAGAAGTCATTTGCAAGCCGCGATGAAGTCGTGCTGCACGGGCGGCTTCAAAGTCGGGACTTTGAGTCGCCCCTGTGTGAACCGGCTCTAAACCTCTTCCCGCCCGTGCTGTAGCCAAAAGACAGCTACAGCACGGGCCCAAATTGCCGGAAGGGCATCCATGTATGGGCGGCACGCTTAGTGATCAGCGAGTCCATGAGACTCAGCTGATCACAGATTGGAGTAAGGGGCCGATCCCGGCCCTTTACCAGTTGTCAGGCAATGGCAACTGATCACGTGATGTAAACAGAAGACGGTAATCTGCTGAGAGCATGAGGAGAAAAAAAAGATGATTACTGGCTTGTGTAAATGGTAATCGGTCCCGCACACAGACACACACTGCTGCTAAGCCCACTATTGTCACCTATCAGCGCCCATCAGTGCTGCCAATCAGTGCCCATCAGTGCCTCATCATTAGTGCTGCCTATCAGTGCCGCCTATCAGTGCCCTTCAGCGCTACCAATCAGTGCCCATCAGTGCCTCCTCATTAGTGCTGCCTATCAGTGCTGCCTATCAGTGCCCTTCAGCGCTACCAATCAGTGCCCATCAGTGCCTCCTCATTAGTGCTGCCTATCAGTGTCACCTACCAGTGCTTATCAGTGCCCATCAGTGCCACCTATCAGTGCCGCCCATCAGTGCTGCCAATCAGTACCCATCAGTGCCTCATCATTAGTGCTGCCTATCAGTGCCGCCTATCAGTGCCCTTCAGCGCTACCAATCAGTGCCCATCAGTGCCTCCTCATTAGTGCTGCCTATCAGTGCCCTTCAGCGCTACCAATCAGTGCCCATCAGTGCCTCCTCATTAGTGCTGCCTATCAGTGTCACCTACCAGTGCTTATCAGTGCCCATCAGTGCCACCTATCAGTGCCGCCCATCAGTGCTGCCAATCAGTACCCATCAGTGCCTCATCATTAGTGCTGCCTATCAGTGTCACCTACCAGTGCCTATCAGGGCCCATCAGTGCCACCTATCAGTGCCCTTCAGTGCCATCTATCAGTGCCACTGATCAGTGAAGCCTCATCAGTGCCTTCTGATCAGTGCCTATCAGTGCCACCTATCAGTGGCCATTAGTGCAGCCTAGCAGTGCCCATCAGTGCAGCCTATCAGTACAGTCTCATCAGGGCACATCAGTGAAGGAGAAAAATTACCTGTTTGAAAAATGTTATAACAAAATATGAAAACTTTGTTTTTGTTTTCAAAAATGTCCTTCTTTTTTTGTTAGTTTAGAAAAAATAAAACCCCAGTGATGATTGAACACCACCAAAAGAAATCTCTATTTGTGTGAAAAAAATGATAAAAATTTCATATGGGTACAGTGTAGCATGACAACGCAATTGTCATTCAAAAAGTAACAGCGCTGAAAGCTGAAAATGAACTTGGGCAGAAAGGGGGTTTAAGTGTCCAGTAAGCAAGTGGTTACATTTTATAAAAAATGCTGTGAAAAACCTCTTTTATGGGACTTTTACAAGGCAACCTAATATAGCAGAAAACTAATGCATATAAAAATGTAAATGTTTATTAAAAATTCTTAAAAAAAAAAAAAAAAAACTCACATCAGGCTTTATCATTAAAATCACTGGAAATTGGCAATCAAGGTTAACATGTTGTACATAATATCAGGGGCTGACTGGCAACTTTCAGCCTAGGGGGCAAGTACAAACGAGAGGCCCATGGTGTAGTGACTTGGCCCCCCCCCCCCTCCCACTCTCCTCTTCCCGACCTCCTCCTGACCTCCATTCCAGACTGAAGCTCTGCTCCAGGTTCTCTCTACTCACCGGCCGAATCCAGGTTCTTGACCTGGCCAGCAGGGGGCGGTTTGGGGGAGCTGGGACAGCTCGGTCGGGGCTAGCTAGGGGCTAGGGGAGGAGAGTCTCCAGTGGGGCATGGAACCGGCCTCTGCATAGACACAGTTTACACCATCCATGCTGGGGGGGGGGGGGGGGGGAGGCCTGCGCTCTGTCCTTGTCTTCATCCCGCAATCAGTAGGTCAGCGGTGGGGACTTTTCACTTTTCTTCACCTGGAATCCTTTAGGCATGTCTGTGGCCGAAGCAGTGCAGCCTTTTTACGGGGCATCAGAGCAGCCCGGGGGGCAATTTCCCCCCTGCCCCCTGACCCAGTCCTCCCCTGCATAATATCAGTGGTGATACCCTATATCAGGGATATGCAAACTGTGGCCCTCCAGATGTTGCAGAACTTTAAGTCCCATGAGGCATAGCAAGACTCTGACAGCCACAAGTATGATGCTCAGAGGCAGAGGCATGATGGGACTTGTAGTTTTGCAACAGTTGGAGGGCCACAGTTTGCATATCCCTGCCCTATACCATAAACAGCTGCACACTCCCCAAGGTAAGTGCGCTTCCTGAGGTAGATAACAGCTATGCATGGAATGGGTAATAAAAAATGTTATAACAATCAGAGACAACAAACATGAAAGTGATATGGTTTTGCACTGGCTTATAAACCCTAGGCTGCGTACTATGAAAAGATCATTAGGGTATGTGATAAAAATGTGAGTTCTCTGAGACCTATCACCTCTCTCTATGTTCCCAGTCTTTCTTTATTGTCTGCATGCATAAACAACTCATTTAATGAAAGCACTCTTGCTTCCAAGAAAATGAGAACTAGTAAATGAGAGAAAGTCCCGATAAGCCTGACATTTTATGGGGTTTCCCCGGGGAGATTTCTGGACTGCTGATCATATAAATATCCTCCCTCTGCTACCAATGTTAAACCGGCATTTCTTCTAGTCCAGGTAAACCTGTTCTACACAATGGCAAGAATACTCATCGCTGTCCTGGGCTCACTGCTCATTCTTCAGTGCGTGCAAGGTAAGTGGAGGAGTCAATATATTTTCTAGACTGGAAGGTTTACCCCCCTTAATGACCAGGCCATTTTTTGCGATACGGGATTGCGTTAAATTAACTGACAATTGCGTGGTCTTGCGACGCTGTACCCACATAAAATTGATTTCCCCCACAAATAGAGCTTTCTTTTGGTGGTATTTGATCACCTCTGCGGTTTTTATTTTTTGCGCCAAAAAGAGCAACAATTTTGAAAAAAGAAAAAAAAAACAACAATATTTTTTACTTTCTGCTATAAAACACAGCCATTAAAAAAATAAAAAAAAACAAATGTTTTCATCAGTTTAGGCTAATTTGTATTCTGCTGCATATTTTTGGTAAAAATAAGTGTATATTGATTGGTTTGTGCAAAAGTTGTGCAAAAAGTATACAAACTATGCAATATTTTTATAGCATATTTATTTATTTATTTTTTTCTGGTGACGATCAGCGATTTTTAGTGGGATTGCAACATTGTGGAGGACAAATCAGACATCTAAATGACGCTTTTGAAACTTTTTGGGGAAATTATTACACTGATCAGTGCTAAAAAAAAAAAAAATATACTGTCACTGCACTAATGACACTGGCAGGAAAAGAGTTAACATCAGGGGCAATCAAAGGGTTAAGTGTGTCCCTAGGGGGTGCTTGCTAACTTTGGGGGGGTTGCTCTGACTGGAGGAAGACAGATATTCGTGTTCCTGCCTAGCAGGAACACACGATTTCGGTCTTTCTCTCTCTGTTAGAACGGCAATCTGCCTTGTTTACATAGGTAGATCGCCATTCTGCCTCTCCCAAGAACGATTGCAGGTGGCCGGCGGATATAGTGTCCACTGGAGCCATTGATTGACATCCTAGCCAGCCAATTACGATGCGATTGCACCTCTGGAGGTGCGATCACACCATCTAGTGGCTATTGAACAAAATGACATACAGGTACAATGTTTCACGCAATAGAGCCACACTGCCGCAATATATACACGGCAGGCGGTCAGCAAGTGGTTAAGAAACGCTGGGGTTGATTTACTATAATTGGAGAGTGCAAAATCTAGTGCAGCTCTGCATAGAAACCAATCAGTTTCTAACTTCAGATTGTTCAATTAAGCTTTGACAAAAATCTGGAAGCTGATTGGTTCCTTTGCAGAGCTGCACCAGATTTTGCACTCTCAAGTTTTAGTAAGGGCATGTTCACAATGAACGCAGGTTTGAAATCAGCTAAACTCGCACGATTTCAAACCCGCATTTCAGTGCAAGTTTGGGGCGATTTGAATGACATCTGTGCGGGTTCATGCACAGATGTCTTTTGAAATGGCCCCCCGAACTCGCCAAAAGTAGTGCAAGGAACTACTTTTGGAAATCGGTGCGGTGCCGCAAAGTCTGCGTCGTACTGATTGGGACAATGCCGATGCGAACAGGGGCTTATTCGACCCCAAGGTGTGTGATTATTGACTGCACTTATTAAGATTGTCTAAATATGTAAAATATATATATATATATACACTCACATATATATACACACATATATATACACACACACTGTAGCTTAAATAATTACTATGCCTGAATTCCAGGACCAGGTCCTGAAAGAGAAAGCTATCCCTAGAAATGCTTTTTCTTGGTAATATCCAAGGTTTTAAGTGTTAACCAGCAAAATTAGAAAGAGTATCTTTCTATTTATCGTATATTAAGGTGAACCTTTGCTCAGATTATAGAAACTAATGTTTTTATATATTTTAAACGAACAGTAAATGCTCTTCAAAACAAGCACTAATTTACCATTGTATCTATAGGCATTGTGGATAAATTCAATGTTAAACCTCACAATATGGGGCACCCTTTAGCCCCTGTTAACATTGACTGCGGCTTTGAAATTGTGTGACTTCATCTGAAATTGCACCATTTTAAAAGTCACATCTCAGTGCGACTTCGGGTGCCACTTTGAAGACATCTGTGTGCCTTCATGCACACATGCCTATTGAAGTTGCACCCGAAATCGCGAAAAGTAGTTCATGTACTACTTTTTTTAAATATATGCGGCACTGCTTTGCACTGATTTGAACAGTGCTGGCAATAAGATGCATTTTGGTCTGTCAAATCGCATGACAAATCGCTCCAATGTGAACGGGGGCTTAGTCTCTTTGCACATGAGGCATTTAGCTTGTGTGTGTCCAATCCTATTGTTTTAGTGCACCCGGGAAGTACAAATGCAGTGTTGAGTCCCACTACCAGCTAAGCTCCAAACTCTCCCTCATTTGGAGGGGCTGTCCTTCTTTTGAGACCAAATCCTTCTGTCCCTCATGCAGCCTCAATGGTCTCTTATTGAGCGCTATATAAAAAGTTTTATTTTACTACCAAAAGCGTTTTTCTGCACAAAACTTTTGATAAAACCTCTATTACTGCATTTGCTATTTAAAAAAAAAAGTCAATATAAAGGAAAATAGAGGATACAAAAGCACTTGTGTGACTTAGTCAATCATTTTCTGTAGAATAGAATTTTGCAGTATGTGTAACCCAGGGCAATGGGGGCATACTGTTTGTAAAAAGGTGCCCCCTTTTGTCATTTCAGAATGTTTAGAGGTATGTGCCTGCAGCCTGTCAAATTCTAGCCCAGACTGACATATACTGTGGCTTTAAGGGCTGAAGGCTTCCTAATCGGTCATATGCATTCAGAGATGTATGCCCAGAATGCAGAATACCTGCGCTCTAAACCTGAGTACCATTTTCATGTGTACAACCCTGCCTGTCCACCTTTGTAACTTAAGGTGGGTGGTGAGGGGGCAGTAAACTGCAGCTCAGCCACTTATTTTTATAGCCCCCTGGCCATGGGGGTAAAAGAAACTCAATCAATTTTACTGAAGAGCAACAATTACAACTATTTTACAGTATAAAATCCCACATATAGCATGTCGATCTGAGGAATAAAGTGCTGCATTTTTGTTCAAGGCTGTATTTAGCCTTGTGGGTGTAAAAACAATAGAAAAGAAAGGCTTACATTTTTGCTAGTAATGAGTGTATAGTTTTATTTTTTTTAAGAGTCGTGACACCTTTCTGATGTTCCCTAGAGTAGGTAGAAAAGAAGTAATAGTGCCACCTATAGAAAATTTCCATTAGCACAATTAGAATATATACAACAAATTGTATATATATATATATATATATATATATATATACACATATATATATATATATATATATATATACACATATACATATATATATATATATATACACACACACATATATACATATATATATACACACACATATATACATATATATATACACACACATATATGTGTGTGTGTGTATATATATATGATAAATAAGTAATAAATAAAATAAACATACCACTACAACCACATAGTATAATTATAACAAGGGAGTCTAGAAAGTACATAAACGCTCCAACCTGTTAAAGTATACATACAGGCAAAACATTTTTTTTTAGCTCTGGATAAAGTGGTGAGCAGTTAGAGCAACTGGCAGGTTGTCAGCAGGAATAAAATTAAGGGTAAATCAAAAATGTTAGGTTGCCACCAGGACAGGAATAGAGGGTAAATCTTCTGAAGAGTATTCTTGTTTCTGTACTAACTGTCTAAGGGGCAGTTCACGCTATAGAAACACAGGCTGGATTCAATCCAGATTCTCTTTTGCGTGTGCATTTTCTATGTGTTTTTTTGGCACATTTTTGATGCGTTCCAGTGCATTTTTTTCCTCTCTTTTTTCTTCACCTTTAATAAGAAAATGTGTGTTCTAGTACATTTTTGGTGCATTTTTTGAAGTTTTTAGGTGTGTTCCGGTGCCTTTTTGATGCATTTTACCACTTTTTAGTACAGTTCAGTGAATAAAAAATGCAGCGTGTTGTACTTTTTTTTTTTGGAACTGGAACTGACTGCTCTGGTGTAAACGTTGCCATTGAATATCATATAACCTATGAACCATGCCTTTTTGATGCAGAAATAAAACACATTGGACTGCATGTGGTGTGAGGAATTCCTACAAATTGGAAACATATCCTCCAACTTCCAGTTGAGACCACAAGGCAGGAAGTGAGCTGAAATCTTAATGATGAGACACACACAACTAAAAAAAAAAAAAAAAAAAAAACGTATAATGCTTTTAGCTTTTCCCTACCATCAAAATTATTATTATAATATTATTATTATTATTATATAGGATTTATATAGTGCCAACAGTTTACACAGCGCTTTACAACTTGAGGATAGACAGTACAAATACAATACATTTTAATATAGTAGGAATCAGAGGGCCCTGCTCGTTAGAGCTTACAATCTAAGAAAATAAAAAAAAAAAAATTATCTGCAGTTATACTTTAAGTTACTGGTTTTGAACTGTTTGGGCAGTACTTGCTGTATATGTGGACACAGATGCAGTACACAGTTGGACCTTTAGTTAGCACTGAACACATATGAACATTTTATGTTCTATTCAGGTGCAAGTTAGGTGCAATAGCCCATATTGCACTATAGAAATTCAGTGAGCCAAGGCAAATTTGCTGCTCCTCAAACTTTCTTTTATCCCAGTGAAAATCAAAGCTACGAACAAGGGTGGCCAGTCTGTTACCAAATACTAATCAAACTGTGTGTAACAAGATTAGAAATGTTCTACTTATGTAGTTACGAATGGTTAAACTAAAATCCCACATAAGGTTAATTACAATTTAGATGAGAGTGTGACTGGTCTTTATTTTACCAACATACCGTAGTTATCTGTATATTATAGGAAATATATAGTGGCTTTGCATAGATTTTCTTCATTTATGCATTATGGTCATAACTACTTTATTTTTGTCAGGTATTAGTTGGCGTTTCAAGTTATTTTTCCCATTTGTCAGTCCGTTCTCATTTGCTTTACAGAACCCAATAGATCAGCTGCATACAGAACTCAATACATACAAAAGAGTGGCTCATCCCCTTCCATCCCTCCCATGCCTACTTGTTCAGACAGACTAAATGGAATTTCAGTTAGGCCCTGTTCATACCTGATCATTTTTCTGCTCGTAAAACGCTCATCTCTGAAGTCTCAAAACGCCCAACAAGCAAATCCTATTAATTTCAATGGCCCCTGTTCACATCTCAGAGTTTTGTCGCCTGAAGCAAAATGCCTGAATCTCGAAGAAGTAAATGAGCTTCTTTTTTGGCAGATTACCGGCGTTTTTTTAGAGGTTAATGCCTGCCTCAAAACACCTGCAAAAAACGCCTGAAAAACGTCTGGAAAAAGACTTGAAAAAATGTCTGAAAATGATGCGCTCAGGTGTGAAAGGAGCCTGAAGCTGGATACACACTATCCAACTTTTGTGGATAGATTTCCTTCAGATTTACCTTTTCTATGTAGTGCAAGGGCCTGCCAGATTGCATACAAATTGAAAGTGTTTAGGTTTGACCTCATATTATATGGTTTTGGTAAGTCTAAAGGAAAAAGTCTTCAGAAAATCTTATAGTGTGTATGGCCCTTTAGGCTACGTTCACTTCTATTTTTATAAGCGTTTTACAGGCATTTTTTCAGGCGTTATACGGGCATTTTTGTGCAGGCATTTTTAGGTTGACAAGTGACCAATGAAAAAAGATAAAAATGCCTGTAATCTGCCAAAAAAGAAGCTCATGTACTTTTTTGAGCGACGGGCATTTTGCTTAAGATGACAGATGTGAAAAGGATCCATTGAAATGAATAGGATTTGTCTTGTTGGGCGTTTTTAGATCTGAGGCTTAGAACAGAAAATCACCCGAAAACGCCTAGATGCGAACAGAACCTTAGAAAGAGGGAGAGAGAGATTCTAAAAGCAAGCAGCTTCTGCTAATTTAAAGCATCAGTTTAAAGCTAAAGTTTAGATATGATGTCTGTAGTATAATTACATTGGTCCAACTTAGCATCAGTTTAAAGCTAAAGTTTAGATATGATGTCTGTAGTATAACTACATTGGTCCAACTTAGTCCAATGTAAGTATGCATATCTCATAGGTGACTGATGCCTGTGGAATCTGCCAATTACTGTAGTAGTCACTACTACTACAGTGATAGCAGCAGTTTTTCATGTCCAGTGCCAAAAAGCTACTCATCTCTTAATAACCACATGGGGTCGCTTGCTTATTGCTGCTGCCAATCACCAGAATTTCTTATATTATTTTCAATAAATATAAGGTGTTCTCTGATTGAAGAAGTGGAGACTGTGGCCACCCCCCCTTCCCCACCCCCAACTCATCCAATCGGAGAATACCTTGTTTTAATTGAAAAAAATACAAGGTTTTCTCTAAAGTGTGGCAGTGCCAAGTTGGTGACCCCCTGTGATTACTGTGGAAGGTAGGTTTATGCACTGGACCTGGGAGACTGTTGTCTTATCACTGTAGTAGTGGTGATAACTAAGTAATTTGCAGAAATGCAGGGATCCGTCACATTGGATATATGCATACTTACAAGCAGGACCAATGTAACTAGGCAATAAAAATCAAACCTCAATGTCAGCTTTAAAAACTCAGTAACTTAAGAACAAAATAATTTACCTCTAATACATGTTTTTTCTACATATTATGTATTTAATGCTGGATAATTCTCTCTTTTCTAGGAATGTCACCACTAGGGAGAAGACGCTGCAATTGCATTGGACGCCTTTACAAATCTGTTGATATCAAGCAAATAAGAAAATTTGAGGTGTTTCCAGAAAGTTCCAGATGTGAGAAGATGGAAGTTGTGTAAGTTATTATTGGTTTTGAAGAATTTGGATTTAATGCAAGGGTTATACATGCAATATTTTTGTTCAAGGCTAAGAATAGGCAGAAAAGAAGACCATGCAAATCCATCACATTATGGGGTTGATTTACTAAAAATCTGGTTTCCGAAGCCAAGGATGTTTCCACATAACCTTTCAAATATACACTTACTGTATTACCCTCATCTGTCCTTTCTGTCACATTATATCTATAGATGAATGCCCTGAAATAATGGCTTGTTCTTACTGTGGTCATGGTTTTTGACAAAGAACTGGCCGGAAGGTTCAGAACTCTTACAGAGACACTGACTGGTTGGCTCTACCTGGGCATTATCCAAGCTATTTTTTGGCTTAGATTACATGAAAAGATGCCAACACCTAGCCTTCTGACTTCTTTCTGAGCTTCCTTTGCATTCTCATTGACTTGTATGTAGAGTCAAAACTTTTTTCTTTCACCCTCTCTATTTATCTTGGGTACCATTATTTAAAATACAGAAAATTATAGCAAATCCAAAAATTATGTTTGCACACATTTATTTTTCCCCAGGTATTGGCGGAGATTAGGTTGTAGACAGTTCTGTTATCATATAGTATACTTTAAGGCTTAACTGCTGTACCCAACTGCTTGCAGCTTTGGCGCATTTGCCTCTACTTCCATGCTGCCACTTAATTTAAGGCATTTACTTCCATTCTGCCAGAACATAATTGAGGGCAAGGATTCTTTATCTTCCCTAACTTTACTCAACAGCTTTGTTTCACAAAGTTACAAAAGATATTTACAGGTACAGTCCATGTACATGCTACAGTGTTCTTCCACATAACCGGGTATGTTTATTCCATGAGAAAGGTACTTTTTGTGACACATCTTTAAGACACACCATTTATGTGCATTAGATTCCTAATTAGGGCTGTCATCAGACGGTGCTACATAGTCATAGTCCATACTGAGCCATGGCTACAGCTGTGTTCAAAGGCCTAACATTCTGCTTTAAGGTTCCCTCTGGGAAAGTGAGCGCCCTCTTCTTTCAACATATTTCTTCGCTCCAACTAGCCCCTTTCCTCACCTGGGCAGAACAACCCAACAAAAACTAAGTAACTCCTTGTTACAGACCAGCTTTAGAGTATAATAGCAAATTCGGGTTTTAATATAGATATGGACATTGGCCACGCCAGTTTCTTTTTTTTTTTTTTTTTTTATTAACACACCTTATGATTCCTTATATTATGCTATCTATGTCCCATTAACTGGGAGACAAATGAAAAATTGAAGAAATTTATACATGAATGTTTATGCCATTATATTAGACCTGTACCAGCATATAAAGACAATTGATCATTACGTCTTTTCATTTGCAGTGCAAAACTGAAG